>NC_067284.1:18069894-18376040 GCF_020740795.1 Apus apus | reverse complement strand
TTTCTGTGGGGTTCACAGGCAATCTCCAGCAATCATTGCCAAGAGTATGGTCAGACTCCTTGGAGTGAGGGACTAAAACTAAATCAAACCATACCTTACTCTCTGTAAAAGGTGTACAAGATGCCATGTTGTACGTGCAATGGGATGGTAGGCTTTTAACATAAATGAATGCAAGCTTCTAACCAGGAGAAGAAAAAGTTCTATCTTCTGGAGACACTAAACTTTGCTTGGAAAGCTGTGAACCCCCAAGGTTTCCAATGTTGTCAGGACCGGAAGACTAGAAGTAAAATACACTCCAACCTTCTGATTCCCAGTATGATCTGGCATTATGCTGCCTCTGACTAATACTATTTCACTTTCTGCCTGTTCACCTCAGGCAAGGTTCTACATAATCACTGTGGACATAACAGGGAAAAAGAACATTCCACATGTGATACTGAAATAAATGGGCTTGAATAAAAAAAGACCCGTTTTCAACTTTGTGAATTTATGCTAATGTTCTGGGCACTGGTTGTCAGGGAAAGAACCGCGTAGCTAGAAGTCTCAAGCTCTTCAGAAATACATAAGCCTTCTGTTATATCCGACATTCCAGAACAAGAGAATGCTGAAATTGAAGATACCTAACACTATTATAAGAAAAAATAACTTAATTAAGCAGTTATAAAGCATGAATGGAGACTCAGATGCCATGCCATTCCACCTTAAATGTTCAGGAGACCAGGTGACAGTAGGGGCTATGCCATCTTTTCATACTGAATTATACTACCACACAGTCCTTCAATAGACCATCGAAGAAAATAAAACTTGTTGGATACAAGATGAACTACAAGTGATACCTTACAGTCAAGGAACAACTTCACTTTTTTTACAAGACTGTATTTACACTTGTCTCATTGTTTTTCCTTCTAGCAATTTACTGAAAGTTACATACAGTTTGTAGTTTATAGCCTCATTTCATTGACTTTAATTAATGTGCCCACAGAAGAAATTTCTTCCTTTTGATCTGCAATTTTTTCAGCTCTGCTTCTCTCATTACTACTGTTTCACAGAACAGATGAACAAAATGCAATACAATTCCTATGCATTATAATACAATGTTTTGCTATGTCACAACCATTAAAGTAAAAACGGAAGCTCAAAACAATTTAGTATTTATGCGTACCTCACAGGCATAAAAACCCCATTTTTGACACCTCATGATTTTCCTTCCTTTCCCATCCACTTCACCTTTCTTTCTACTTTATGTGAGACTTGCTTATTTTTCAAGTGATTTTTATTTTGCTGTTGTGCAAAACCATCCAGTAGCACCTCTTTTCACACCCACCACTACACTGAACTTCTTGGTCATTTTTTTTCATTTCTATTGACAATAATCCACAGCCACAGTCAGCACTCAGGAGCTACTGATCAAAATCTGATGTCATTTAAGAACCTAATCCAATTTAAAGACAAATCTGATCATGTACTTAACCAAAATCAGTTTTATTAATATTTTTTTCATTGACTTGTTTTAAAATGTGAATTTTTTTTAAAAATCACAATGCTTCTGTGGAAAGGAACTACAAAGCCATGCCTGCTGTTTGTTAAAGCTGATCTGTAAATGATGCTTTTAACAGAAGTTGTAAGTTCTAACTTTGTCCTCCATTAATGCCACAAAACCAATGCTATGTCAAAGAGACCAACAATCTTCTTAAGCATCAACAGGTTTGTTCAAGTTTGTTCTAGTCACACTTCAGTGAATGTACTGAAAGCTTGAGTTTTCATTACGTGCACTGAGGACATACTGTGAGGACTATCAAACCATGTAACGCTCAGAACTGAAGTATTCTCAAGTCTTAATACAGGCCTTAAATCTTTGGGGTTTTTTAAACTGATAGCACAAACTAAATTACCTGAATTCAAAAAGAAAAAAGTATTTTACAAAACCCCTACTTCTGAAACTCTTCAGGGTTGGAATCTGGCTCGAGGTTCTTCTTCCATCTCTCCTGGGATCTCTGAGTTATGAGTTTCTCCCCTGGAATCTCAGGAATACCCATGGCCTGAGCAAACAGGTGTGCACCAGAGTCAGTCAGCAGCATGTGCTTCGTCTGCAGAAGACAGACAAGAGATTCACTGACAATCCTTGTTTTGTCTTGTACCGAGCAGTTTTTATAATCATTATTTTTAGAAGTGTCCACATAAAGAAAATTCCAAATTTTGTTTTATTTTTAAACTTTCTAGAATCCATGCCTATATCCTCTTTCACTAGCTGAAAAAAAAATTTCAGCTCTACAAATCACAACATCTCATTATTACAAAATAATTGCATTTATCTATTTAATACTTATTATAACAGGAAAAGAAAAACAGGTAAATTTGCTCTTTTGCATGCAACTCCTTAGTACTGTTTGCAGTCAGTCACCAAATCACTACTTAACTATTTTTTTCCAGTTAATTAAGAAGTCTAGAAGGATTTTACTCAGAATGAAATAACAGTAAATAAATCCTGTTCTGTTTGAAGGTATTGCACTTTGTAAGAGTAAAATAACACAAAAATGTAAATGTCATACACTAAAGCTTTTATTAACATCAGCTGAACCATTTTATTTTAAATACTTCCTTCACTAGCTGCTACTCCTAATAGACCCAGATTTTCAAATTTAATAACAGAATATTGTTCTCACAAAAAATTTGCTGTCTTCTAACAATATTTGCAGCAGCTCTACTTTGATTCCTTTATTTAGCAAAACACTGTATTTTAAGTCAATGACCTCAATTAATTTCATACTTCAAAGTGTGTAAAGCTTGGTTAATTTCTATTTTAGAGAACCTTGTTAGATAAGTGTTTCATTAATCCTTATACTTTAGTAGAAGCTCTAAAATTAGATTTATTTTCTTTTCCATCTAGGTCCAAAAATAAGCATCAACTTCTTGAACCACTACACAGCTGCTAATTGTTCTTCAGAGCCCAGGAAGATTTTGGAGGAGCAGTGGTCTGACTATACCACAGAGGGTAATTTCAGAGCATAGGAGCTGACTTCAAGCTTTTATTTGCATGCAGTACCACAGCACACAAGTACCAAAAGGTAGAGGTGCAAAAAGCAGAACCATGTGATGCTGTAGGCAGCAGGCCTGCAGAGCCAAGTAGGAGACTGCCATGGCACATGTTCTGCTTTCAGCCTGAAGTGAGGATGCCAGAAGCTGGGCACTTCTGTGTCGTGCTGCATTCTGCAGGATATTTACAGTCTCCAAGCTCCAGACTGTTAAGATGTTGCAAACCATCAACTTCTATTGATTTCTACAGTAAGGACAATCAATCCCTATCATGACCAACCCGTAACACTGAATTGTTTTGAAGGACTTGAGCTCAACCTCTTTCCAAGCCACAGACACTTAGCTCTGCTTCAGCTTATTTCAGCCTCTGCACTAATCCCTTCAGCTGCTTACACAAGCAGGAAATGTGATCACACCCCAGAAACATTGCTGAACAGCCATTCTCGTGCTGACCCTAACAACAAACACTGTTGAAAATTTAAATGTCCTTTTATTGACAAGTTAACAATGCATTGGAGTATTGCTTTAGGGAACAAGAGTAAGGGTTACAAGGTAGAAGAGTGGACAATAGGCTTACATGCTGAGTGATGTTACCAGACAACAGAAGATCTACCTTTTTCTAACAAAGCTGAAGTGTTCTTCTGACTTGCAAGATAACTTCTTTGTGCAACACTGCCCCCCTCTGCCACTGATAATAAACCACCAGAAGCACACAATCACAATTAAAATGTGGTTTGGGTGGAGTTTTTTTGCTGGCCTTTTGATTATATTTTTAGGTAATACAATGAATGTCTCTCTTGACTTTATCTGTAATCAGAAGGCTGTGTCCATCACTTGCTTTTGTCAGCAATTAAGACTGTGTATAATCTTTTAAATAAGAGATTATTATAAAAAATGGAAGCTATTTCCTAAAACTTTTTCAAAAGGTTCCCTCCCATATGCTGATTGCAATAATATATGCACTTTCCTGAGCTGCACACACAACAAATACTTGCATCGACAGGGATAACCTTACATGATGGGTTTGGGAGGGTTTGGATTTCTTTTTTGCAGTCCAAACTGAAAAGAATGTATCTTAAGGAGAACTTGCTTTTCAATGTATCTTCTTGATCAAAAGAGCTGGTAGAACATTGCCAAACAATCGAAAAGTACATTTTGCTGTCTCATCTTTCCCATACAGTGTCATGAATATGTTTGCTAACTTTCTTATATGCCTCATTTTTCCAGGACACATTCATACAAAGTAATTCCAAAGGACACAAGAGTTCCAGAGATCTTATGAACAAACAACTGTTGGCAAGTTTAGTTAATTTCATGGTAAACGGGGAAAAGAAAATCCCCCAAATTTCTGCATCTAGCCTGAATTCAAACCATCATTGTTCTTTATTTAATAATCCTGGCAGTGCACAGAGCACAGCAAAAAAAATTGCACCTTTGCCTTGAAACCTCTATGTACTAAGCTAAATTCTCCTTTATCTAATGTAAAGAGTTGGATGACAAAGTAAGGAAAATATATACACAGTTCATGTATACCAATGAATCAGCACTATGATGTTCACAAGATGTCCATCTAATAAAGTGTTGGAGCTGAGGAGGATTACATGACCCATTAAAAACACCCAACCATTTCAAAGTATACTTCTGTTTTTGTTCACTACAAACAGGAATAATTCAACAGGAATTTAACTGCTTTTTCAAGGATTTGTTGAATTAATTACTTGACATACTAAAAGCCTTCCATCTTGAGAGGCTGCTGAGTTCAATAGCATAGTAAATCATGGATGGAAAATATTCTTGTGCCCTCCTTTATGTAGCCCATGAATTTGTACAAGTTGGACTCCAGTAAGAATGTAGCAGCACACAGGATAAAATGGCACAAAAATATGTCCAAAAACAATCTAGCAAAGCTACTCTGGCCACCAGATGGAGCCCACATAGCTCCATAATAGGAATGGAAAAACACAAAATGACATGCAGGAGAGGAGGTTTTTTTGGTTGGTTTTGGGAGCCCCATGATTCAAAATCCCTTAAGTTAGTGAGAGCATCCTAACATGCTTAGGACCCCAGGAAAACTAAACTCTTATTACCCATGGACCACAGAGTTCAAAATATTTTTAATTATGCACAGTAAAGCAAAACAACATACACTCTGAAAAGTACTGTGAAATAGCCTGGGTTGCTCTCCCAAAATTTGTGTCAGACATGAACAGAAGAATAACATCAGGATATTCTTAACTACAATACCTGACAGAGAAGGAGCAAACTCACCTCAAGATACATCAAGCAATTTAGGCCAACATTTACATTTGGACTCTGTTACCTACACAAAATGTTTTGCATCTGGGCAAAGAGTAATACACTTTACCACAAAATTTAATGGTTTTAGGGTTCTACCATTATCCTTGCTCCTGTATAGCTGAATTTTATTATTTCCTTTCAAATTTAGCCTCAGCATTTTTGAACACCAGAAGCACCACAAAATGACATGACCTGAGAGTAAATGAGAAGCACAAAGGAGGTTGTTGTTTTTTTAAAAAACAAAACAAAACAAAACCTAAAACAAACAATGACAACAAAAAACTAAAATAAAAATCACTTTGGAAAGTTAGGTTCTCAAAAGTGTTGGTTTGACTTTATTCTTCTTGACTTAAGTGGAGAACAATGAAATGGAGAACAAGAAATCAGTGATTTTGGATTATGAACAAACAATGGGCATTAAAAGAAGCTACCTACAGAAAAAAAACCCAAACCAAAATTCCCCTCAATATGCTAGAAGATGTCTCTGCCCTAGCCCTCTGCCTAACATTCTCAAATCTTGAAAAAATGTGGTCTTATGAAGCTGTCAACCAGCTACACTTATTTATTTGTTCTAGCTAAATAACAGAATAAATCCCGTGTGAAGAAACAAAAAGCTCACACAAGTTTTGACATTGTTTTCTGGCAGACACACATTTTAAAAAGTATTTATATTAAATACTTCAGTGAAAAGTTCTGGTTTTAAAAGCAGAACTATTCTCCAATTAAGGCCAAAACAATTCCCATCTTCTTTGGAGGTTGTTGAGGACAAATTACATGTCAATCATCTTTATAGTAAACACCAAAAGAGGTTATGTATCCTCAAAAGTCACTTTGAAAGGTTAAAGAAACATAAAACATCTTTGTTAATAAATGTTTTTGCAAATATGAACCCTTTTCAACAAAGGGGCAGCTGCACTAGCAGGATGAAAAACGTAAACATTTTCATCACTGTCATAGTCTAGTAATGGTCATACAAGTGCACACATCACACAATTGACCTACTTTATCCCAAACCTTATCAGTTGCACCATTTCTGAAAAACAAGGTTGCTGTGGCAGATATTAGAGGAACTTCTTAGTGGAGTAAGGTGGGATTGATTTTACATAGCAGGTCAAGTAACAATTGTTTTGCTGCCCTGATAAGTTTGATCCCTTTGGAAAATCTGTCAACGTCACATAGTGCTAATGTTATCTTCTAGTGCTGGAAGACCACGACTTTGCACTAGGGCTACCACTCTGATTAGGTCACAATCAAGAAGGTCACCTGGAACAACAAAAGACTTCATGACATGGCCAAATATGTTATTGGGTCATTTAATTCAATGTCCTGTCCTTGCAAGTCAACAGTACATTAATCAACTTGAATCTTGAAAGATCAAGCAGAAGACTCAGTGACAGTGTAAAAGCTCTTCAAAAAACAAATGAACAAAAAACCTCTAAAATATTGAACACCATACATGGAGGTACAGAAGATTGACCTGTACAGGTCAATTTCTCCTTGAGCTTCCAGCTGCATGGCAAAACTTAGTATTTCCTTTGAATGCTATTTTTAATAAATACCTCCCCAAACCCCTTAAAACAGAAATCCTTCATGGACATGACCATAGTTTCAAAAACTACCTTCCACTTTTCCCTTCTTTTCTGCTTTAAAGCACTATACAAATATCACTGAGGTATATCAATATACCACATGAAATTCCAAGGGGAAAAAATGCTTCATGTTCAAGTAGATATTGAGCATACCTTTTCCATGACAAGTCGAGCAAGTTTTATTGGATTTGCTATACATTTAACTGCAGATACTGCTCCAGAGTCTAAATTTCTTCCATCCATGATAATGGCATCCATTTCTACTTCACCTTTTTCATTTAGAACAGATCCACAGCCTAAAGACCAAAAAAATAAAGCAAAAAAACAACAAAAAAAAAATCAGGGAGGAAGGGAAAAAGAAGAAAGTCATTAAGAACTAACTATCAGGTGATTCAATTATTAGATCTCATCAAAGCAAACTTTCTCTTTCCCAGTTTGTTGTCCATCTTACTGAAAGTGTCTCCTGAATACAAACAAAACAGCAGAAACACTGCCGAGTATAACCACAAAAATCAAACCATTAACAGAAGTCTTACAGGGTACAATGTCTACTGAGTTTTATTTTTATAAGATGAAAAACACACTTCCAATCCCATCCAAAATGATATACTAGGCATGAAAGTTAAAATGACAAACAGTCATGAACAGAATTCTTTATCTTCCAGATCACTTCAACTGCACTTAAAGCTATTTTACCTTTACAGCTCTTCCATAACCCAACAAAAGTTCATCCTATCAACAGATTAACATCACATAGTATTCCAAGAAACTGTCGAAATCAACAGAGCAGGAGTCTCCTCTCACTACTGTAACAAAAGCTTGAAATAACAAGTTCTTTATTACCAAATAAAAACAGTAGAGGTAGGAATTAAAAAAAAAAAAGTATTAAAACCTTGGGTAGTTACTTTCTTCTGTAATTATTAGTGCTATCACTAACCTAATTGAAAGTTAATGAGATACAAAATGAGACAATGCAAATAGTTTTTTTTAAAAAATAACTGCCTCACAGGGGAATAATCAGTTGTAAGTCATCAAGTGCACAAGAAGTGCCAGTGAGGATGGAAATGACTAAATCTAAAGAGAAATTAAAAAAAAAACAAACCAAAACAAGCCAAACATGGCAGACTTACACAATAGCTCAGGTAAAAAGACTTGATCATTTTACAGAGCTAAAACAGCGAAGAAAGAAAGGTGCACTCTAGGAACAATTCCTCCCACTTGCCTTAGAGAGCTGTACAGCCACCCTTTTCCATTCCATTCATCACCATGAGAGCCTGTAAACCATGGCAAGGCTAGATACTAAACTTCAGGTCATCTGAGGTAGGATGAATCCTAACTTCCATGGTTAAAGACTGTCTTTTCTAGGGACTATGTGCCTCTGAGGCCATGGTATCCATTGGCAGCAGCACTGCAAAAACAGGAGTCTGGCTCACTTGTGAAGCAAAGGCCAGGGGGAAAACCAGAACAACAACAGGGAGAAAAATCTATGGGGACAACAAAGAATGAACATGTCTGACATTAGCCAAATCACAGTATCACAGCATGAGTACCGAGAGGAGCACTCCAATTCCCTATGTCACGGTCCGATGGTGTTGGTAACAGATCGCCAGAGGCCAGGATGCTTCTGTGACATTCCTCTGCTGAAAGGCATTTTGTGGGGGGACAGAAGATGGACTGTTCCCCACACCCTCTATAAACAGATATCTAGCTATGTCTTCTGTCCTGCAAAGGCTGAGCAGGAAAGAGCATGCAAGGATCACCATAATGACCGTTATTGTATCTTGAGCATTCACACCAAGCTAGTCAAAGAGATGCCATGAAGGAAATATAACCAAGGCCACTTCCTTATCACAAGCAGAACTTGATAATCTCATTATGCTGCACAAGACACAAAAATAGTAGTTTTTGACAACAGTATAGCTTCTAAGCCCTTCCACGAAGCCTAAATGTAGACACATCTACACATCATTCAAAAAGGAAATAACTTGACGGTTATGCCCATTCTTCCCAGTCTTTATTGTTGTCTCCTAGCAAGGTCTGTGTTTTCCTAGAAAAGACTAAAGTAAAACTGATTTTCTTTTACAAAGATAAATACCACAGGGTGAGTTTTAAACAGCCACTCCAATCAGGGCCCTCTTCACATAGCTTTCAGTTCATTTTCACCAGCTACTGAGAGCAGCTGCATCTAATGAGGGTTAACACAATTAGTTGTATCCATGATTGCTAGAGTGCTTGCCATTTAGATCAGCATAGTCAAACTTGAAGGAGGGTTTAAGGCTCAAGTAAATTTAAAGTCAATTTTGCTAAAAACTACTCATTTAATATAATACAAACAAGGTATAAATACAGTTAGAACAAGTAAACACCTTTAGAGACAAAAAGAATTTGACACACATTAAGGATGTGATCTCAGACTGTGAAAAAGTGTGTCACAAACATAACTGCACTTTGTAGGTTAAGCAAAATGTTAAGTTATAACTGCATAGTCTGAGGTTCTATCCTCAGAGGATATGATAATTTTTAGAGGAATGTACCCTGCTCACAGGTGTTGGCCCAACAATGGCCCGCTACCAGGGAGCATGGCTCAGGAAAAGCAGTGTCAGTGACAAGATCCCACAGAGAAGTTAGAAAAACAACTTGCATGCAAACACAGAATATTGCTAGTTATTCTGATCTTTCCTAGGATAAGTGCCCAAATGCTTCAGACAGTTGTGTACAAGTTAAATAACTGAGCCTAAACAGATCATTATAAAGTAAGCTATCATAACCGAGAGTCACACTGAGCTAAAATGTATCTCCTGTCCAAATAATGCTGATTTGTGGAACCTCAAAACTAGTGTATAAGAAACTAAGACAGTATGCAACAGCTTCTGTGGAATGATGAAGAAAGACATGTAAAGAATCTTTAAGCTTAAATTTATATTGAAGTTGCTTCCACATCAACATTGGACACCTAATGTTGGGCAGAACATCACTGACAAGATGCTTCTCAAGAATCAGGATTTTTTCCTGCCCTGAAGTAGGTCGTGTTTTTAAAATACCAAATTAAGTTCTCTCAGAAGAGCGGTATTTTGAGACACAATCCAGAAGCATAGAGAGCTAAAGGCCAAATAGATACTTACTTACTGACCCGAGCAAAGCCATGTCCCAAAGATTAGTGCATGATTTAGAGAACCAGTGAAGAAAAGTAAATAGAGAATGCCACCCTGATGTAAGTGTATAGTAGTATACACCACCCCGTAAGTCTGCTTCATGATTTCAGCTTGAATCCTCTAAAAATCAACGTGTTCAATCCAAGTCAGTAACAAAACACTGAAAGTTTCCAATGAAGTAAAAGCTCTCCCTCACTTTTAATTACAAGGTGAGAAGCAACAAGAGAATCTCTGCAAATTATGTGTGCACATAACTAATAGCTATCTTATCTAAAATACTGACTGAACACTGACATGTCTTTTTTTCCATGTTCATTCCTGACATACCTTGGTGGGGGTAGGGAAATATTTTCACTGAAATTCATCCAAATTACAAATTTGAGGTCATGCAAAGAGAAGAAAAACATTTTCCTATTGACATTAAAATTAATTAACATTAATTGCTAGGAAATCCAGTTACAAACTCTTACTGTATAAATTCATGACTCATATACCATTACTGCATTATTTCTGTATTATTATTAATAAAAGCACTGATTGCAAGCATTAATTAAGAGAAAAACACCTAAAACCCCCGAGAACAGTATTCCTCTGGCAACAGTAAAGGTCAAGCATTAAGGCTTAAACATTGCTGCAAGCTATATTCAAGTGCCTTAAACACAAATGTTAAGTAACCATATCTTTCACTAAGGAGGAGTTCATGTCTTAAAACTGAATACACAGCTAAGTAACAGGGGAAGATTTACAGAAAAGTAAACAAGTACAAGAGTAGAAGTACAAAACTGAAACAGCAGGTATAAAACACTGAAAAATGAAAAAAGAGTAACACATCTGTCTAAGTATACTCACACATAACTATGGTACTATGCTCTTTTATTGTACAGATAAAGAAACTATATTGTGACACCAATATTTGCTCCACTGAAATGTGTCTAATTCCAAGAAAAGGCAAGCCAGCATTTTCAGAAGCATCAGGACAAAACACTTTTTATGAAAAGTTACCTGCATTAAAATGAGGGTCATCTTCCATTGATTGTACTGCCTCCTCAACTGCATCCAAAGCACTGCCTCCCTGTTTGAGGACACCATAACCTTGCAGCGCAGCTCTGACAACACCAGCACGGCTTCCTTCTTCTCGCTCTTTAAAGATCCGGCCAGCTCCACCATGCACCACAATGACAGGCTTCATCCTGCCAAATTCCTCTTCAGGCTTTCAGCTGTGCACGGAGGTTACTTGTAAGTAGCCTGTTTGGGAAAGAAGAGTCTTCACCATGTGCTCCCTTCTAAACAGAGAGCTCCGCAGGTTAGTTAACAGACAGTGCCTGTTCAACTCACCGTTTGATCTGCCTTTTGGGAAGCTGAGTACTCACACGAAGGAGCTCCTAATTCAGGTCTGGACTGAAGGTGGCCCCAGGCAACTTGGTGCAACCTTGATGCTTTAAGCAGAGGGCTGGGCCAGGTGGCCTCTTAAGGCCCTTTCCAGCCTAAGTTACTCCTATGATTTAGCATAAACTCTTGTCTGGTGATGTACAAGACACACAGAAACAAGTGTCTCAGTAATGCTTTTCATGTAAGAAAGGGTAGCTCTGTTGTTTTGAGTACAGTACTGTAACCAGAAATAAAGAGATGCAACTGACCCGACCTGAGTTAACAGCTTAACCAGCTCTGCTGCTGGATTTCAAACCTCTGACCTCCTGCAGAACTTTGTACTTCAGGCAGGAAAACAAGGCCTTCCAACCTGGAAGCCAACAGTTCGCTGTTACTGCTCACTGCCTCCGGTGAGCAAAACAGTCCTGCTACACAGCTTTGGTGAGGGAGTTAAGTTTTGTTTCCAGAAGAAGCCGAAGGCGAAGCAGCCTCCTCTCCCACCAGACTCTAGGGCCCCCCAGAGAGGAAACTCTGGACGTGTGAAGTTTCTCAGGGCCAGGTGTCTTTGGAAGAACAAAGTCCAACAGCCTTTCCCTCATCCTGCGCACAAACCCTCCAGGCAGAGCCTCCTGGCCCTCCCGCACTCCCGGCAGGTTCCCGCTCGCCGGCGGCCTCAGCAGCGACACCGGCTCTCGGGGCCGCCTGCGGGACGGCAGCGGGAACGTGCCCGTGCTACAGCCTGCGGGGGGGCAGGAAAACCCTCGGGTTTCACCCGGGATCCCGCAAACGACGCCTTGAGAGTTTTGATTTCAACCGGCAGCTACGCCCGCCCGCTCGCGGGGCTCACGGCAGGAGGCACCGGCACCGCCTCGGGGCCAGCCCTGCCGGACATCCCGGCGCCGCCGCAGCTCGGGGCGGGCCTGCCCCGCGCCCGGCCCCGCTCCCCGCGCCCGGCCCGGCGGCCCCGCTCCGCCTCACTCACCCGCAGCCCGCGGCGGCCCGGCGCAGCGCTGGGGCCCGGAGGCGCTCCCCGGCGGGGGGCGGGCCTGGCTCGGCGGGCGGGCAGCGGGTGCAGCCCGGCGGGGCGGGCAGCGGGTGCAGCCCGGCGGGGCAGGCAGCCGCCCCCGGCAGCGATGGCAGCCCCGCGCCGCGCGGAGCCGTGCCCGCAGTTAAGATGGCGGCCTCGCCTGGCCCTTCGCCCCTTGGCGGTGCTCGCGTCGTGCCTCGGCCGGGCCCGTTTACCCCTCGGCAGCAGTCAGACCCGGAGCCAGTGCCCTGGGCTGTCTGAGCCAGCCGGGTTGTTCCGTTTCCAAGGCGTGAGTCAGAGCGGCTGCAGGGCCGGGGGCGGCGGGGCCGTCGCACGCCCCTCGGGTGGGCGCAGGGCCGGGCAGGAGGGGCCGGGTGGGCCAGGCTGGTCCCAGGCAGAGGGCAACGTGGCATTGCTGCTGTTCAAGGAAAAGCCGTGTCACTTGGTAGAACGGGAGTCATCTGTCTCCACATCGGTTTTCTGCCCTCATTGGCCACTGCCTTTGTGGTCAAATAATTTTATATTCTTTTAGAAACGCTCTAAGACCTCTTAGAATGTACTGGAAGGTGTTGTTTTTAATTTTGTAACTGTTGTGTAGGTTTTTTTAATCAACATATTGAATTGCATATTAGGAATCTGCCCTAAAGCTATATAAACCATTAGGGTAAGCTTTAAATTATTACTGTAGGGACCTGTTGACTTCATTCTTGCTGATTTTCTTAAGAGAGCTTTGCATATTTTAATTGCCAGAGAACCAACTGTAAAAAAAATACACAGAATAAATTAGTTTGGCATGTGCAGCCTCAAGATCATCTTTCCTGCTTGGAAGCTGAACGTGCTATGCTTGAAAGAGGTGGGAATGTGTTACCAAGGCTGAGTAAGGGCTGGGGGGCTGACACGGGGAAGTAAATGATCTCACCACACGTGGGTGGGTAACGTGTGTGTGAGCAGCCTTGCACCATAGGGTCTACCTGGCAGCTCAGGTGACTAATACAGCTAGAATTGTGCCTTCTGTTTTCCTGCATCACCCATGTAGTTAAGAGCATGCCCTCCTCCTTCTACAGAAATAATTTCCCTAGAAATCTTATGGAAAAATTAATTTTATGGACCAGCAAAAAAAGTAAAATATATTGTAAAAGTAACTCTCTTAACGTATATGCATAATAAATGTGGTTTTTTAGTACATGTTGATGTAGCAACTTATCTGTTACGCATAAACTATTTGAATATCATCAAAACATTACGCAGAACAGAAAGCAGTGTTCTGTTACTTGGATTGTAGGAGCATGCAGAGTTGATCAATGCTAAGGCTGCTTGAGCATGTGTCATGAGCATGCAGAAACACAATACTAATTAAAAAAGCCTGCAAACGAATCTTACGTGTAGACAGAACTGTCGCATGGAGATCGCTGCGACGTTAGGATGCACAGGTTGTGTTCTACAATAACTTAACACATGTTGAACAACTTCATTCAGGTGTACAATTCAATCAAGTCTGTAAATCACTTTTTACCATCTTCTTATTACAAAGAGTATGCTACCATTCACAGAAGATGGAAAGTCCAGTTCTTCTGAGAATCAATGGAATTTTTTTGATGTAAATTGCAGTATTTCTTAAACTTGCTTTCCGTGAAGATCAACAGTGAAATGTGCAGCAATAAGGTAGAAGATGGTAGGTGTGGTATGCACTAAAATACGTATGTAATTAATGCAGATTTATTCATTACTTGTATGTTGAATAGTGTAGCTGGAAATATTCTCTTGGGTGGAGGGGCCAAAATCACCAATGACAAAGTTTTCTCCCCTTGTGTCCAGAAGTGAGATTAAATTGGAGGTGGATTCATTTTCCTGCTTTGAGAAGATTGTAACCCTAGAACTCATATATCCTTCATGTCGCAGTTTGCCCCAAGCAAGAAGGTAACATCATCTTACTGCCCCCAGTATTTAAGCATTCAGTGCACCGTGTGGTGGTACCAGAGCGACAGTCAGACATGGCTCTGTGAAACCTGTGTGCTTGGGGGAGGAGGTGAAGCGGCGAATGATGCGGTGCTGGTCCTGGGAAATGCCAGTTCAGATCCTAGTTTAGAATTGAGCACAGGGTGGGTTTGACCAGTTTTCAAAACTGAAGTTTAAAACTGGCCCTGATGGTTCCTGTCTCTGCATCATGCGCATTTACTGAGAATTTATCAGTATTTATCAGCTTTGTGCTCTGCTGGTGGTGCATTTGAGATGAGTGTCCTAAGCACAAGGCAAGCAAACTGCAACGTGGTTGACTGGCAGAGACTAAAATTAGAACTCCTTGTTTTCCTTTTCTTCCTGTTGCTGTACGATCCCTGAAACCATGTTGCATTTTTGTCACTGCACGTCTGAAAAAACATGTTCATCTATCACCTCTGTGCTTTTGAAGTCCCTCCCACAGCCTGTGAAGCCTATAAATCCCAGCCTGCTCCATTCTAATCACTTTAACTTCAAAGAAAGCAGATCAAGTTCAATTTTTTGAGATTATTTGCAATTCTCTGTTTATTCCAAGGTTCACATTCCCTCTGTAAAACTCTTTCAGACATTCTTGTTTTGACTAATCTGCACAGTACGTATGTGCAGCATGTTGGAATACCTGGCTGTATGTCTGACAGAAGCTTACAGCTTCCCAGCAGGTACAGGAGGCTTCTGGATTGATCCACTCAGAGAAGACAGCACTCTCAGAGCTGGCAAGAATTGTACTTTCTTTAGTTCAACCCCATGCCCCTAGCCCAAAACACTTGCAGACTCCAGAGCTGTCACAACAACTGGAGACAAATAAAACCGCAAGATTTAGGAAGTATTTCTCTTACATGCCTCTCACATTTATTTTGTCTTTAAATTTTGATTACATTAGGAAAAATGCAGTTCTCTTTGTTCCTAATGGTAGACAATTAACATGCTAAAGGCTATAATTAAGACAGATTTTAGCTCAGCCAGTGTTTTAGGCAAAAGCACGTTATTTGTACATTAAAACATGTTTTCTTAAATATTGCTTGAGATAAGGCCTCAAACATACACTCCATAGATTTCCTGGGAAATTTACAGTACATCTTATAAACAAGTAAGGCTTAGTTCTAACTGTTTTGTCATGTGTGTGATCTTACTCAGGGCCATAGAAGTTTCCACAGGGAAGATTGTAAGTGGCCTTGTCAGTATGAAGAACACCTTGGGGAGAAAAATTAGCACAAAATAGTTCAAAATAATTCATAGAGGTTTTTCCTGTCTCCCTGTTGGAGCAGAATGAAAATGAATAAATGACAAATGAAAAATATGTCAAAGTTACTCTTTCTCTGCAAGTTCTTGTTGCTCAAGTGTAAGGACCTGTAGTGACATTAATACAATGTATCACAGAATGCAGGAAATAAAAGAGCATCAGCATGGCAGATACATACCAAGTGTATGTATGATACTTGAGAGATACTCTTCATATTTGAGAGATAAAAGAGGAATGAAATGAAACTAAGTTAGGGCACAGTCATGGAATTAAAATAAAGTTGCCAGGCATTGGGGAGACTCCTGGGGCTTCTGTATCAGATTGAATATTCCCCAGTTCAAATCATAAAAACTTAGTGAATGCAGCTCCAAGGGTCATCATCATTATCTTCAGTTGAACCTGTGGAGGTTCTTTAATATTGCAGAAAGGTGGGCAGGGAAAAATTAAGCTTTAGAAGTTTGCTGGGTGTGAGTGCGTTGGGTTGCAGGTGTGCTTACATATAGCAGTTATTGGGTTACCAGGAGGATTATAATGACCATGTGTGGCCCTTAGAAAGGAAGATAAAGACATGATGGTTTTGCTTAGTTCAACTGTCTGGTGTGTTTGTTAGAATTATGTTTGTGTGTAATGAAGTACAAAGCTGAGATGTAACGGTTGCAGAACAATGGAAATTTAAGTGATGAAGTTAGTCGAACAAAAATTATTTATGTAACCAATGAAAGAATGTCCTCATGTAGTAGCTGACACTAAGAAATGCTTAGAAAACAAGTATGTCATGTTCATAAAACAAGATTGAAAAGGCATGTTTAGAAAGGTGGTTCTCCAGAGTTTTCCCTCAATTTATTTCTTAAGAAAATTTCATTTTTTTCCATATACCTTTGCTGTTGCCAGGCTGGTTTTTAGCAAACAACTGGTTTTGTTTTTTAATAATAGGGAATTGTATTTATTCCTCTTCATTTCCACCTAGATATAAACTAATACAGTACCTGTAATACTGTCATAATCATTGATCAAAAATGAACCTGGAAAAGATTACATTTAAGACAACCACTGTAGTTTTTAATGTGGAAAGTAACTACAAGGGAAACATCAGGAACTACAGGGATTTTATTTTGAAAACTTGACCTTTTATTTTTGCAGGATCCCAATTTTAGTGACATAACTAAAGACCATGTTGTTGCATAATAGTCAGATTTAAGGTTGGATTTTTGAAGATGTTGACCAAATTATTCATAAAATGCAAGAATACTACACAAAGAAGGCCATTAATAGTATGGTAACAGAAAATTCTTCAGTATAAATCAAAGAAGTCAGTCATAAGGCTGTTGGCAGGGAAAACAAATCAAAAAGGGGAAAGAGAAAAGGTAAATTTTAAAATGAAAATGCTAATTGATGCCTGCCTTGTAGGCATATATCTGTTATAAAGAGAATTAATGTCAGATTACTCAAAGATTATGCTGTAAATGCAGTGTAACAGGAGATGAGATTTGTGAGAGATTTTGGGGTAATCCATGCAAGGATTTTGGAAATGAAAGGCACTTTTAATTTGATTGTGAAATGTATGAGGAACCAGGGGAATTGGCTGAAAGTGGGAGCAGTACAGTGACTTTCTCCCCAGTCAGAAAAGCGGTGTTGTTCACTCCTCACTGCAAAACAGAAAGTGAACATTCCAGGAGAGCTTGGAGAAGAATTCAAGATCAGAGATTTGGAGAATTCCATAGTATCACTTGTGCTGATCGTAGGTGGAGAATGTTGTTTACTTTGGTACCATGGTCTGGGAAGCCTCCTGAAGTTGCTGAAAGCAGCAGGCTTCATTTGTCTTACACATGCATGCAGGACTGCTACATGATGCAAAACTAGGTGTCTTCCTGAAGATTGATCATATTGCTGGTGCTAGCAAATTTCTGAGTAAGCTCATATGAAAAGAAGATTTAGAATTAAGTGTTTTTCTAAAGTTACAGAAGGAGGCAATTTGTCAACTGGTCCTTAAGGAAGGATAAATGAATGGGAGTGGATTCACAGTATATTTTACTGAAGAGACTAAAGCTATTGCAGTACTAACAGCAGATGAATGAACAAGTGTAATTAGGATTGGTTTAACGTGAGTATTGAGTGTAGAAAAGAACATGCTAGGGATCAAAATGTTGGTACCGCTCTACTATTTTCAGCACTGAAATATTGTTGAGAAATGAGGCAAACTCAAACATGATACTTTGTATTAAAGTTTTTTTTGCCAGATTTGGGTGGAGTTGTAAATTGCAAATAATTTTTTTTATGAACCACAAATTCTCCTTTTCCTTCACTTCATACGCTTGTGAACAGCCTCTGATATTATCTGCTAAATCTCCATTTTATTATTATTTCATAATATAGTCTCAATTTAAAATGTTCTTAAGGAAATTTTGAAATAAATCATTATGCATATCTTTACATTGATTAGTCACCTTCAGTTGGGCATTAATTGGTACAATATGAAACAGCTTTGTTGAGGGCGTTCACATGTTGAAAGTTATATTGGTGATTTTGCTGGGCTGTGCAGGAAAGAAAGATTTATTTCTTCATCCAAATGTTTGCACAGTTAATAAACAACTTACCTGGCCTGTATGTTTGTGAAAACGACACATCTTCAGAGAACATCGAATTGTATTTTTTCAAGGGTGAGGTTTCAACATGAAACTAAAAGCTTAGTTCTGAGTATCCCGTTTGTCCAGAGAATGGGAACAGGCTTTGTGACTGATGTGCTGAGGCAAGGCCAAGCAAAACAGCTCTGATTTTGAACATTGGATAGTTCCTAGGGTTACAGATAAGGAGAGGAGACTCACAAAATGCGGTCTTCTACAACTACTGGATGTTTCATACAGGAGGGCTCAACTCAGACCAGTGTATGGAAAGGAAGAGGTTTGTGGCACAGACCTAAGGCAGCACTGGTGAGCCTGAGGAGTGCATGGGGATGTCAGTAATGGTGATGGAGGTTGTCTTCCTCTTTCAGATGCCATGGGTAAGATGTAATCTCTTGTTTCTGTAGCTAAACTTTTTGTTTGGTCACACAAAGTTGTCTCCTGCTGTAATCATTGGCAATTCCAAGACGTCTTTACAAGCCCTTTTCTTTCTTCCACTTCTTTCCTTCTCTCACCTTCCTTCCCTCCCCTCTGAATTTTTTTTTTTTTTTTTTTTTTTTGTACAGCAGGCTTTATTAAGAAATTGGCAATGCAGAATTAGTATTTCAAGTTGATGGAAAATTCAAGACCATAAAATAGCACAGTTTTCATTATATTCGGTAAGCTCTTTTTGCAGAGGAATTTTTTAGACAAACCCTACTAATGATAGAATTTGAAGGAAAAGTATTTAAGATCTGGACATCAGTACCCCTAAAATTTTGGGGGACATGTAGTTAGATCTATTATCTCCTGTTTTTGTTCTCTTGCTTTTGAATTTAAAGAAAATATTTCAATACCATTTATTTATAAGTAATTGGAAGTTCCTTTTTTCTCCCACTTTTTTAATAAAAAAGGTTTTTATGATGACAATATTGTGGATGAATAATGTCTCTAACCAGCAGAAATGCTTCAAAGCAGGTTGAAAGGAGGACACTAGGTTTTCTGAAACACTCTCAGATTGAATATGAGATATAGGAGCATCCAACTTGTTTTAACAATGAAAGCTCTTTTTTTTTTTTTCCATGTGTAAAAATAGATCACAGTGCAGTGACCCCAGAGGGAGAGAAAGAATGGAAAAAATGCATGTTTCTCTAAAACTCCTGACTATATTGTTACAATCTGTGCCAAAGAATGACAAATCTGAATTGCTTCCTGTGTTCTTTGAATTAGAGCTTGGTGGGTGCTACACTGTTCTGACCTCTTCAAAATTTTGTAATTTAATTAGCAGATTTCTTTTTCCCTATCCAGCGCATTTTGAAGGGGAAAAAAGGCTAGATGTAGACCAGTTTGATAATACTTTATTCTTTTCTGAGTTTAATTGCATGTTTAGAATGCAATTTGTATGAAGGCACTCTTGTATGAATTTAAATCAGAAGGATATAAAAACAATAAGCAGCATTAACCAATGGGGATTAAATACAACCTGAACTGGTTAGAAAGAAACTACTTCCCAGTCACTAATTTATGGGTTCAGTGCTTGACAGGGTATTTACCCAGCTGCACCTGTCTTATCAACATGTTCAAATGTGAATTGATTGGCACAAAATGTTGGCAGAGCAATGGGGAATTTTTCACCTTCAGGTCAGAATCAAGGCAGGCTGCTAATGATTTAATGCTGTTATGGTCTGATAGTTTGGCATTAACATGTCTCTATTGCCATCAGTTGACGTGTCTACGTTGGAAGAAACACTCTCTTGTAACTGACAGCGTTTTTACAGGAACACTAAGTAGCAGGCACCTGCCTTAGCTGACTAAAACTTAGGTGTCCTGCCTAAGCTAGTTCTAGGCTTCCTCTGTAAGCCATGGGGAGAGGGATTTTCAGAGTGATTCATACTGTTCTAAGATATGTGTCTAAAATAGATGAGATGACTCATCCTCTGGAAGTACCTGACACTTTACTGACGACAGAGGGAGACCTAAATTACTAACTTACCCTAGATAGCTAAATTCTGGGCTGGTAAATGAGAGAGAGCTCAGCACCAATGTCTTTTAAAGGAAAGAGGCTCAAATATACAGCTATTATGAAAAAAATCTGTAAGACCATTGGTCATACAGTGTATTATGAAAAAGAGATGGACTTGCATTGCCCCATTACTGTATCCTTCATAAATGTGTTGATTTTATTTTTTGCTAAATTTACCTATATTGAGGTGAGGAAAAGAAGATATTTCTTCACCTTAAAAATCTCACTGGAAAGGGATTTTACTTACATTACACAGGTGTAGGAAGCAATGGGCATGATATTAATTCCACGTCGCTTTCCAGTATCAAACTTGCTTTGTATTAAATTGCTTTGTGTTTATGCCAGCAGAACTGGATGCAGAAGCCATTACACTCAGTATTTATATACTTAAAAGTTGTTAGCATGTATCTGCTCAAGTACAACATGGACTTTAAAGATTGGCAGTCCACAGGGGAACGTACATGACACAGACTTCACTATCCACTGGTTACTGCTTTAAATGCTCAAAATGTGGTAGTGCACTTTTTTGCAGAACTTAAAAAATCTTTAAACTCATTAATCTTTAATTAAACCTGTCACTTGGCTAATTTGAAAGTTAGGGAGTATCAATGAATATTTGGGAAGTATTCACAATATCTGATTTTAGCTATTGAACTAGCTTTCTAAACAAGGAGTCTTGGCATCTTGTGAAATCACAGAGACGAGTGGGCACCTCCAGGGTACAATTCAGAGCAGCTAAAGTAAGCAGGAGGTTAGTGCTCTGGTTGCCCTCCTGAGCACTCACACTGCTACCTAGCTTGAATCCTCTAACACAACCTCTGGGATACTTATCCCTCTGTATTTAGCATTGTTTCCTATTATAATGTTAGGTCAGTAATACATTGTCAGCTCAGAGCAGAATATTCTTCTGAATATATTTAGATTTTTTTTCTGAATGTTAGGCTTAGCTTGCATTAAAGGCAGTTGCAGCATGGTTAATGTTTATAGTATGTTTAAACTTCTTTTTTCTTGTAACTTAATTGACTGAGCACCCCCCCTACATGCCCAGGAGAGTCAGCAGAATCCATCTGGTTTCCTCAGAAAGTTTGACTTCATTTTATTTGCTCTCTGGTTGAACTGTAAACAACTCTAATTTCTCCTGTGTCTGCAAGGCATTGAGTACTGAGCTGCTGACAGCACAGACATTGTAAGGCCCTCTTCATTTACCATTGCATTCAGAGTGTTAGAATATAATGTTTTTCTTGAAACAGCCCAGTGAATTTTTATATTCTTCTGTTGGTCAACAGCTGCTTTACCTAAAGCACTACACTCCTACTATAGCTTTGAAAATACAGCTTTGAAATTACTGGTTATATATTGCTTTGTGCAGATTGTACAGAGCTTAGGAATTCATGGAGTTGAACCCATTTGCTACGGTTTAAAAAAATGATCCACAGAGTTGAGGAGTGTATTGACATGGTATGTTGAGATCCGTGGATTTTCCTTTCTTTTAATATGAAGGTCCTAGTTGGGTAATGCCCAAAATCAGGAAAGGGTGAAGAGAAGGCACAGAACAAAGACCAGTCTTGATCAGTCTTCATTGGACACAGAGAGAAAATAGCCCAATATGGGATATTATGTTATTGCTTAGGGGAGGAGGAGTTTCCAGACATTCAAGGAGAAAAGGAGGCATGTTACAAAAGACAGCTGCACACCAGGGATTGTCTTGCAGCAAAGGAGTCTAGATGACAGAATTAATATGGTAACTGTGAGAAAGTGACTGCATTCACCAAAGACAATAAACAACCTTGAATCTCTTGGATAAGTTCAAATTCCACTCTTTGGTAATTCTTGCCTTCAAGACAAAGGAAAGTAAAACTGCAAAGGACACAAGGGTGTATCCAGGGGAACAAGAACATCATTTATAGTCACCAGAGTTGTTTGATGAGGTTGACTTGCTAGATACTTGATAACAAGGAAGACCGATCTGTCACTGTATGGTTCCATAAAGAAGATTTGTCTATAATAGGGGAGCATTAAACAGGGTAATGGAAATTACTTGAGCAGCTACTGAATTAATTTTCATTTTAAACATACTCTTATTTAAAGATAACAACTGGCTGGACAGCATGGCAGGTTTTGTATCTAAGTGCATCTGTTAAATAAAGGACTGTGAGAAGTTTGCTGGTTTTGAATATAAACCTGACTGTGCTGTCAGCTAACATCTCCCTTACCTAAGGCAAATCTTTAAGTGATGCACAATACAGGTGGGACTTCATTGTGGACTCCTGAAATCATTACCTCATACAAACTGCTGTTATTTAATAGAGAAATGTAATTGTTTCTCCAGAGGGTGATGAATGTGATTCATTATATTTGATCTTTTTTAAACCGGAAGAATACTGCTGTTGCTTGCTCAGGAGACTTTTTGGCAAATCAAAAGGAGACTGCTAGTTTGGAGCATTTCTCTGTCAGTTTGAAATCCTCAAGCTGTAGCTCTGAGCTCGGTAGCGAGTGCTCACAGTAGTACCAAGAGAGCTGAAATAATCAACAATAGAAACCTTTTATCTCGTGTCTGAAATCCATAGATAGAAAAAGAATGTATATATAAATATTTCTCTTTAATATTTCACATCATGCTTCCACTTAAGAAGTCTGAAGTTCTTTCACCGACGGTGGACATAAGCCAAACCAGCCACAGGATTAATCATAAATAATTTACATCAAATCCCTCTACTAAGATACCATGCAATTTCATAAAGAACGAACACATGTTCCGAGAATACATAAGGATTGCTAAAATTAACTTGCTTTAACACGCCTGGGAACAACATACGAAGCTGCTGTTGCAGTTTTTCTGACATAGTTGATCATGTTGCTCACTGTTCACAACAATTAAACACTCTCTTTCTGTTGTTTGTTTGTGAGTTTTTTCTCTCCTTTTTCATAGAACAGCTTCCAGATAAAGAAAAAAATTACTAAAAATTGTGAACAATGTTGACTGGTAAAGGCTGTAGAACAACTATAGCTGCAATAAATAGGATTAGTTTTGGATTACTTTCTTTACAAAGACTGCAGCAGGGCCTTATTTCTCCTTGCTGAGAAACATCATCCCGTTCAGGTCTCCATGGTTATCTCACAGAATGAAAAGTAGAAGTGCTCTGCGATGATTATATAAAAACTTCTAAAGGGTAAGTGCAAACTGAAACACAGTGTTTGGGGACTAAACAGCACATTTGCAGATGGCTGAGGCTGTGTGTATGTATGGTTGGAGAAATCCATAGGAGCTTTAAACTGTCCAGCATGGGATGGATCTTGGTTTGAGGACGATACAGAAGAGGCTTTAGTGATTTATTAGTGTATCTTTTGATATACAGTTTGATTAAAGCGACATTATAATTAGCTGGATTGTATTTGGAAACAACACTGGTGGCTTAATTATTAAATTTAAACATCAGTAAACTATGAAACATTAAATATTCCTAAAACATCTGTATGAAAGACATTTAAGAACACAGTTAAGGCTAGGCTTGCATATGGATGTGCATACCATTAAAGCTGGGGAAGTGTGGATTTCTGCCATGTTCTGTAATGTAAGATACATAAATTAGAATTGCTTAGGGATTGTGTTGCTTACATGAATTGCTTCTCCACTATTTTTCATTTATGAATTAATGTGCTTGATGTGACTACTCTTGTCTCACAGTGATCTCAAACAGCAGAAAATAAGCTGTACGTAATGGCTTGGAAATATGTAATATCCATAAGCTATGTTTTTCCATATTGACTGTAGGTATTTTATGTTTACAGACAATTCCAAGCTGGGGGGACTGAAGTAGACACAAGAGAGATTCAATATTGATGTGGAAGAAGAGCCTGAGAAAATTGGGATGCAGTTCAGGTCCAAATTCAAAGCACTGCTCTATTTAGATGGTATTTCTTATCTAAAATGTAGAATGAGGAATGGATAGTGGTACTTAGGTTAAGCATGAGTCAACAGTGTTGTCTTACTATAAAAAAGTAAACATGCTGGGGAGAGATGTCAAATATTTATAAGACTTGAAAGTCAAAAGAGAATAACCTGTCCTGTGCGCTAAGGGGAGGAGGAAAATATAAAATGGGCTTAAATAATAGGAAAATTTCAGGCTAAATTTTATCATTATATTATTTTAGCTAGACACACTGAAAGCACTGGGACTGTGGAAGCTTCTCTGCCTGCTTGTTTATGAGCAGTTCAGACAACTGTCTGTCAGATATAATAGATACTGCCTTGGGACTAGATACATCTTTTGGTTCCTACCAGCTCTGGACTCTATTATTCAATATGGTAATAAAGCGTCCCAAGTAATTCATGCAAATATGCATATTGATACAGTTCAAAGGGAGTATAAAGCCTTCAACACTAAGCACTGCCTGAGATTTGCAATCTTCCTCCAATATAAAATCTACTTCTGCTTTTGGTGAAGTAAACAGTCAAGGTTCTAATTTAGCTTTGATTTCATTTTGTCATCTCAGTGTCACTCCTTCATGGTATCTCATCCAACTCACTGACCCCTATATCGGAATCCTACCTTTGCTATGTTTCTCCTCCTGGGTAAGCTGGGACAACACAAAAGGAAAGAAACCACTGTGGAAAGCACTCGATTCAAGTTGACAATATGATGCTGCTGTTGAAAAGGCAAAGCTTATTCTGTGATGTATTAAATAAATGTCAGATGTAAACCAGGGGAAGTAGTTGATCTACTCTACTTGGCATCATCTGGGCTGCTACAGGGCAACAGACCATTATGGAGAGTCTAGAGGACAAGAGGAAATACAAACATTTTAGAAAATACGACCTGTAAGAGACAGCTGAACACAGTATAGAAATGGGGAGTGGGGAACTCTCCTCATTTAGGTGTCTGACTCAGACTTTAGCTATATGTTTTTGTGAAGAGTATTTAGTGTTTAATGAGATGCAAATGTAGATCTATGTGTATTTGTATATGTATATGTGTATAAAGAATGCTCTTAAGGGAAGCACATTAACTCTCCAGTCTGTAAAAGGCTGTTACAAAGGCAGGACATGTGCCTAGAGCAAGAAGATAGCATTTTCATTTTTTATCAAAACCTATATTCAAGAAAGGCTTCTGTCTAAAGGCAGACAAGCTCTATTTATGTTGCTGCTTCTTTTAACATTTCTGTGGGAAAATGTTAGAAGTTTTAGAAATAGGTTACCTGAATACCTTTCAGGGCTGCTCTTGATATGCTGAATTTTGTTCTCAGCAGGTCCATCCCTATTTTAGGACATTTCCAAACCTAAATTTCTGCATTTTCTATTATTTAGTAGGGCTTTAGCACTTGCTATTTGTAATAAATTTTTTCTCCACCCTGTTTTCATTCTATCATTCTGTGTCCAGAGTATCTAAGTTAGAAGAAGAGAAGCTTCCAGAAGGTCAGTGCTAGCACTGCTGTGTAGTGCTCTGTAACTTGATCGTTATCAGAAAATGTAGCAGAGTACCAGACAGATGGATTCTGTGGAAGAATTTTCCTGACAGAACACCATATGCTGGTAGGATTATATCTGGTTGGACGCATGCAGTGTTTTCTTTACGTGGGACATGGTGAAGGGTGGTCGCCTCTGCCACGCACAAACCAGGAGGTTGCATTATGCAGTTCATTCTTCGTGTTCTTTCATTTATGCCCCCAACTTGCCTATGATAAGACTGCAAAATGAGAGTATGCATAAAACGGTGTACTTTTACACTAGCTCACTGATCCAAAATACTTTTAGTAATCCATGGTCTAGGTGAAAAAGAACCTGACAGACAATTTGAGGTGGGATTGTTTAAGGGAGATAAGATGTGGGGTTTTTTTTATATTACTGAATCTTTGATCAGGATTGGCTGCATTTTGCTGGGTGTCATACAAGCACGTAACTGTCAATTTCCACCTCAAAGTGCTTGAGCTTTGTCTCACTCCAACCTCTGCTTCTCTGATGATAATGTCATTTACTGAAATGAAAGACACTGGGAAATGCCTATTTCATGACACACATGTACATAAAGACAGACATGTTGCAGCATAGACGATGTGTCCAAACAGAAAGGAATAAAACTGATCTCATGTGATGACTCTTGCATCTGATGCCATTTTCAGATACCTCACACCACTAACACTGCCTTAATCCACTGGATCTTTCGAGACTGAAATGACTCAGGATTCAGTGCAATCAAAGGACCTTTGAGAACATTGAAAACCTGCAGAAAGGAATTTTTAGATAATTAGCATTATATAGTTTGTGAAGCAGGTTTTGAGGCTTACCTTAAGGAGGGGTGGTGTGGTGGTGTGGTAGATCCTGATAAAAAAGCCGTATTTCCTAACACCTACTATTTATTTCTTTTTAGTACATTTTGCCAGAATCTATGTTATACAGGATATTAAAAGGGTTGCAATGAATTTGTAGCCTTTATTAAGGAAGGCCTTTGGATAACAAACTGTTACAGTTTAAGTGACCCCTGTCTGTTCTGAGCAGCACAGGCTTTGTTTCTGTTTGCACAGCAGTATTCCAGTAACTCTTTTGTACAAGGAATAACTATTTGAGTTAAAGGCTGAAGTAAGCACAGTCAATAATGTCTGTGAAACTATTGGAAATCTGTCATGAGTAAAAAGTTTGCAAATTTAAGAAATTTAATCGCTTTTCTCAATTTCCTGTGAGACAAAAAGAAAAATTTAAGAGATTTTCCCCATTATGTGTAAGTGACAGCAGACTCATCTTTTAAAATAATCATCCATTTCCTCATTAGAAGTTCTTACCTGGATTGTTATAGAATTCTTCTAAAAAATCGTTTGCCTTCTATTGAACAGTAGATGCCTTGAAATAATTACATTCTGCTAGAACACATTTGCATCTTTCTTACCTAATCTATCAAGAAGCATCTTTCCATTCTTCTCAATCTTAATTTCACCTGGGTTTTAGTTCCAGAATAGAAAAAGAAAATAAAATAACTCTTCTTGTTAATTTTATTATCTGATATCTGAAGATACAATAAAACATCTGCAGAAAAATTTGTAAATCTAGTTTCTGGATTTTATTTTTTCCATTTTATGGTTCATCAATGGCTATGTTTAAAAGAACCCCTACATAAATGTGTTAAATGTCCATTCTTGTCCATCTGATTTTAAAATTATCTGGGGGGTTTAGTAAGATTAACTACTGGTGGAGGGATATCATGCAGTCTCACTAGGACCTAGTTTTAAGCAATTTATTTTGCACAGAATACTGGTTAATACCTGGGAGACCAAGTAAGGAAAACTAGAAATGATCTAGTTTTAATCTGTGATTTGTAAACTGTGAAGAAACTAGCCTTTGATTGCTAATAGCTTTATAAACCTCTATTTAAGATGCTTTCCAGAGGAAAGTGAGATTTATGTTTTCTGTGTCCGTCTCTGAACTTTCTTTTTCTTTTCTCTGTTTCATGCCTACTCCTTCAGAAACTTTTGAGTCTAGTGTTCCATTTCCACCAAATTTGAGAAAGAAGAAAACTGAGATAATTTGCTATAAGTTTCAGGAATGAGGATGCTCAAGGAGAGGATTACCTTGACCAACTTTGAAATAAAGGCTGTGTATTAAAGGCGTTCTTCATTGAAAAGCCATCGGAGAAGGTATATTGGAGCTTAGACTTGAGAGACTTATCTGTAGGATACTGGATTTCACTGGACTTCATGTATTCCAGGAAATGTCACTGTCTGGTTATTTATATCAGTGGAATTATCCAAATGTTTGAAAGTCAAACTCTATGAGGGAGAACAGTGTAAAATAAAATGAAGCTATGGAATGTTCTCTAACAAAGATTGTTGTATGTTTTGTAAATTGTCTGTAATTTATGTGTTATATTGAACTAGTCTACAAAACCTAAAAGGACAGTAGAAATAATGAGGATAATGCCATCAGCAGCTTACAGAGGTGGAAATTTAATGGAAATGTGAAGTGCTGAGTCATAGTTAAAATATGCAGTGATGGAATATGGGATCCTATCATTCTCTCAAATTTTAAACTGAACTGGTAAGTTTTGAGAGATATTACAATATTTTCTTTAATTCATTTAATGGGTAAGAGAAACAGTGTCAGTTATTGTAAATGTGTTCACCTGTAGAGCACTTTTAAATGCCAGATTTTAGGAGTTACTTACCCATGGTCTGGAGCCACAGAATTTAATGTGAGTATTTTTGCTCTTGGTTTATGAAATTGGGAGTATTGAACCAAGATGGAAGTCGTAGTGACATACAGCCAAAATCAGTGAAAGCTACCAGATGTACATGAGATAAAATCACAGAGCAGCAGCAAAGCTCCATAGAGTTTGTGATACAACTGAACATGATATCGTGTGTTTAGGTCTGGACAAGTCAGTGTTCTGAAGGTCTGGACAAGTTGGAGAGCATACAACAAGTGCAATAAAATTGGCTTGGAAGTGGAGGGCAGGAAGCAGAAGACTGAACTTGTACAGCTTGGCTATGTGACAGCCAAAACTCTACAAAGGCATAATCACGATTTAGAAATACTTTAATGGTGTACAGAAAAAGAGAATTCTGTAGTTCAATGAACAGGATAAAGAATTGAGAATGAATTGAAGAAAAATTAAATTGATCAGCTCTCAGACTCAGTTCCTGTGATGTTAAAATTGCTCCCTTCAACAGCCCCCTCAAGGAAAGAGGAGGAAGCCCCTTTTTATGGAAAAACACCAGTAAATGGCCATTAGTGAATGATCCTATACAGATATAAGGTGTAATGCATATCAAATTCCTAGTTTAACAACATATAAACCTGAAGGAACTAATGTGACCATATTATTTGACCTAATCTGTAGTGGATGGGGCATTCTTAAAGCAATTCCTGATTGGATTAGCTTTCCTTCTTCTCCGTTAGATATGATTGCACCCTTGCACCATTGGTGCCCAAGTCATTATGCAATTTCTTATTTTTCCAGTTCTTCACTTGAAAAGTATTCTTTAAGCAGTGAACCAAAACTAGAAGACAGACTGAGAGCGTGGATGTGAGTCTTATACTTGTGAGGGAGGAATGGGAGGGGGAGCAGGAGAATTTGAGAAATGCTATGTTCAGCATATCTTCATGTTTGCTGTCTCTGTACAGTTTGTTTAGCTGCTGAACACAGCCTATAAGAAAAATCTATATGTATTTTTATCTTAGGACTAGTGGAAGATGGGTATTTTCTCACTCCTGGAGAGAAAGAGCTTAAAGGAATTCCATGCATCTTGATGTACACATTTTGAGAATGAAAAATGAAAAGGGAGGCAAGATTTCTAATTTTCATGTAGTCAAAGAATATAAGGAATTTACTGGGAATTCCCTGTTGATAAATACTTATCACAGCAAGTCAGACAGGTGAATTACCTGGAAAGTGCAATGAGCTTTCTGGCCTTGAGGTCCTGGGGCACCCAGCTAGTCCTAGTGAGCAGTAAGGATGGAGCACTGGATGCTGAGCTGCCTCCTGACGGTCAGTCTGTTCCTGGTACACATTTAAAGAATACATTAATCTCACAGTCTGGTGAATATGAGGTGCAGAATCCTTCTGCAGGATTATTAGACCATTGCTTGGTTTGGAGAAGTGATTCATTCTAGTCAAGAACATTCTCTTACCCTCTCTGATGGCCTTATCCCACAGAGCTGGCCATGGCAGCAGCTGAATGAGCAGCAAAAGCAGAGCAGATCCCTCTGTGAGGTAGAACTCAAATTTCTTCTATAATGTGAATTTTTGGTTAAGTGTGAACTCAGGCACAGATGAATATGTTGGTTTCTCCCCAAATATTTTCTCTCCATCTTAAGTGTAATTCACTTTTGTGTCTCAGTAGACCTAATCTGGAGCTGCATCTGCCTAGCCCTCAGTGCTTGATTCCACTGTATTTGTAACACGTATATTTTCTTGAACCCTGCCTGCCCCCTTTAAAGGGGCCTCTGAAGAAGAAAATTGCTGTAGTACCTGTGAAAAACTATCCAACCTATAATATCTAAATTGTGTAACAAAAGATGTACCTTTAAGAAAACCTCTCAAGCTGTTCCAAACTGTCCACTTTATGTACATATATCTTTTTTAGCCATTTTTGGCCCATGTCAAATGACCACACACACCTGTGGCTCCTGTTTCAAACTAGACTCCATAATTGAATTTTACACATGTGAAGATCCAGAGCCCTGCAGTAATATTTACATGTAGACTGTGTGAAAGCCAAGACCTGACTGAGAGGCTCTCTGAAGTCCCTGGAGAAATTTGCAAAAAATATATTTCAGGATTGAAAACAGAGATAAAAAATTATTTGAAGCAAAGGCTCCAACACCATGTATTTGTGTAGCATCCAGTATGATATTGCCTTGATTATGTCCAGAGCCTGAGTCCTGCTTTGTATGTATCAACTCCAGGATGTATTATTTTACTTGTAAACTGTATAATTTTTCCCTTTTTTCTTTCCTGCCATGAACATTTTTAATCTTTCCTCAACATAGCTAAAGTTTTTTCCCCTTTTATAAATATTCATCTTCCTATCTATCATTTATTAATTTGGAAAATAAAAAGATAACTTTAAAGAGTTAAATAAACAATAGGCCCTAGTTTTAAACTGATAAAGCCATAATAATCAGTATTCCAGGGTTGAACCCAAGAATTCATCCTCTGTGTCTCCTAGGACTTACACCAGCTCTAAAATAAATGGGCAAAGTCCCAAATACTGAGCCTGACTTGTTATCTCTATATGTACTTTTCAGATAACAGACATTAAATAATTCACTATACAAAGTTTTATTTCAATTAAAATGGTAAAACTGATAAAGAAGTTTTCTTTACTTTTGGGAACAGATCTCTGGCTTGTAATTGCATTAATTACAAATACACACAGTTGAAAAGTTATTCAAATGCAAATTTTCTTAATGAGAAGAAAACAACTGGGAGTATAATTTTTAGTTGTTGCAGTTAATGAAAGTATTTGATTTTGTTCTAATGACACTTTCAATAAAATAAAGTGCTCTCATCTAACAGCAGTGCATCATCTAACAGCAGTGCAGGAACTTCCAAACGTTGCTGATGGTGGATAGATCATCTGGTGCTGGGCCCTCCGTGGAGATAAGTGAAGCAAACAGCTCCTGGGCAGGGCTGCACAGGGTGAGGTGCTGATCTCTGCCCAACAGCAGGGCACTGAAACATGTCACCAAAGTAAAGCACTGGGCAGACAATTTATATGTTAAAAATCACAAGGAGAGGAGGACATAAAGTGATGTCTGGGCCCCACTGTTTTCATAACTTCATATCACAGAGAAGGGAGTTGGGAGAGACTTATTAATTATTTTTTTTTTCCCTTGGAAAAATGTTTTTTTTTAAGTTGTTTATTTTTACCTTCAAGTAGTTGATATTGCAATAGGGCTTGGACTTCCTTGAAGATTCCCTAATATTTTAGCAAACACTGGTAAGAAATTGCAGTATCTTCTCCTCAAAAGGATCGATCTTCCCCGAGCTTCTGTCAATTTTCTTTCTTTTCGAAATTACTACTAAAAATAATCAAGTATAATAAATAATAGTGGATTATTCTTATACCTTTCAATCTTGCATGAGAAATGTTATCTTGGAGGGAGAGCAAACACCTGGGAAAACAGGAAGCAAAAAACTGGTGGCTCAGAGACAGCCTTCTGCCCCTCTTCACACTTCAGACTGGGAGGGTTGGAGGGAAAAGGATGGCTTGTGTTTGACAAATCCTGTCACTGGACGAGCTTCCTGGTACCCATGAGGAACTGTATCTAAACCCCAGTGGGTTACATTTCCTCACCTCTGAATTCAGAATGCCAAGCTTTCAAAGTGTTTACAAGCCAGAGTGAGTTCTAGAAAGGCTTGGTCTATTTGCAGGCAATTTAAAGACAGCAGAAAGGTAAAATGAATCAAATAGATAGGAATGTTTTCCTTTAGCTCTAATTATAATTAACATAGTATGAGAAAAGGTTCCCATAAGAATTCTCAGCTGTTTGCATCATTTATAATGAAGAAATCTAGTTATTCTTAGCATTTTAACAGAACATAATTAGGTGTAGAGACGTGTTAATTTTCTAAATTTTTTTTCAAAGAAGCAAGCATTTCAGAGATACATACATGGCAAATTAATTTTTCATAGGTATTATGCATAAATTAAATTTAGGGGAGAAATATGCATATCTTAAATTGAATAGATTAGCCATAGAATCCTGATAAGCTTTCACCTGCTGTTAATTTACTCTGAGATGAGAACACTACCAAGCAACAAAAAACAGATGTCTAAGCACATCTCAGGTTGGAAAAGAGGGTTTTAAGATTAAAACCTTTTAACAGACTTTGATCCCAAGCAATGACCTACAGAAGACCATGGAGAGATTTCAGAAAAATCCACTATGTTTGGCCACTCACATGACAATCCACATGTTCTACAAGGGAAAGATAAGGGCTACAAGAGTGAAGTTAGGGCTGAGGCAAGAGCAGGAAGTAAAAACATCATCCTGGGCAGGGAAAGAATATAGTGAAGTTCAGATCGAATAGGAATGAAAGGATAGATGGGAAGAGGGAAAGGCAATGGTAGGTATGGGGTTTTTCCCAGTTTTCCATTGGCTTCCCTTGTGTGTGAATGAGGGATATTTCCTTGTGAGCTCTAAGCATTTCACCTTTCTCCCACAGAAGCTCATGGAAAGGGGCTATCTGTGATCTCCTCCACCCACCCTGGGGAACAGAGAATCAGAGAATGGTTTGGGTTGGAAAAGACCTTTAAAGGTCATCTAGTTCAGCCCCTCTCTGCAGGGAGCAGCGACATTTTCAACTAGATCAGGTTGCTCAGAGCCCCGTCAAAGTTGGTTTTGGTTTTTTTTAAGGTTGTTTCTGCTCCAGGAATACCTATGCTCATATGACAGCATTTGGATGAATGACCCAGAGAACCTTTTCATGTACAAAGGATAGCTGGTTTAAGGGCTCTAAAATCTACATGTTTGCTCAATGTTGAGCGCACTGTAGTCATGGAGCTCCAGAGATGTGCTGTGGGGTATTTGTGACCTGGAGTTCTCCAGAGGCAGCCTTTGGAGGAAGCATGAGCAAGCTTTTCCTACAACTGTCAGATTCCATGAATGTTTTTTGCTTCTTAAACACTATTGCTGTAATGGGATGGAAAAAAGGAATAGGATCTGGATGGCCAGGGTGGTGGGAGTAACTTGTACACTGTGAAATGGGGAAGGAGCTAATAACAGAGGGAGACATCAATTTGCTTTTAAATGTTTACTATTTCTGTCACTGTTACATCATGAAAATTTAGGGACATCTTGAGCTATATTTCTGTTCAAATACAGTATTTCAGACTAGACCATAATCTCCCTTGTGCTACAAAAAAATCAGAATCTTAGGGATTGGAACCAGGCATTTCTAGCACCCCTGCAGCTAGTGGAGGGAAGAGTTGATGGGGCATCCCTAAGGCCACTCACTGCCCATGGGGGGACAGTTGTGACCATGCCCTGGGAGCTGACCCGGTCCTTCTTTGTGAAATATTGACAGGGGTGTTTCCCTCTCCAGTAAGTGCCAAGAGAAAACACTGTCTTGTTTTGCACATCTGAATGGCATCACTATGGCCACATATTCAGCGGGTATCTGCAACTGCTTAAAAGTCCACTTGCATGCACAAAACCACATGTAAATGCATTTTCTTCAAGAAAAAAAGTAATTCACTGCTGAAAAACTCTGCTAAGGCAGGAAATGCATCCCAGGCATATCTTGTGCCCTTTCCAAATGGAAAAGTCGACAAATATTAAGTTTCTAGAAAACCATGAAATGAAGAATTCTTTTAAGTTCTCAAATAGCCCTAATTCTACCATATTTGAACAATGACCCAATAAACACACAACTTCTCTCTTTCTGTCTCAAAAAATGTACTGAAAGAGAAGCCGCTTATGATTTCTCTGTGCTTAGACTTGCCGTAGTCCAAAAAAGTACACCCCACCTGCTAAAGTTTACAGCTACTTCACCCCACTCTTCCTAGACCTTTATTCTGATATACATGTGCAATAACATGTTTGGGTTTTTTTTTCATTTTTCCTTTAATCCCTACACAAATGTTATTACTCTCCAGCTTCAGTGCTGACAAGCTCTACAACAAAAATACCTGTAAGGTGACTATGCCCACCCCTTGCCACAGGTGTGATCCATTGTACTGTATTTTATCTCTTAAGGCACTATCACATGTCTCTTTTCTTTGATCACATAACTGAGAGAGGGGCTCTGTTAGGATTGAGAGGGGTTCCTGTTCCTCCTGTGCCAAGTATCCCCTGATGCCTCCTCTCAGGCCCACAGCTCACCCACACTACTTTTGCCAAGCACTGCAGTTACTCCTGCTGAGAGCAGGACACCAGGACTTTTTCCAGCCTTTCCAGGGCTACTGTCCCCAAGGGGAGAGGAGGCAGGACAGAATTCAACTTGCCTGTCTTTCTTATAAATGTGGGTTCTGCTGAGTTTGAAATTATACAAAGGGGCTGTCAGGTAGCCACAAATGCTTCTCAGTAAACTTTTAAGTAAACATATTAAATAACTTGTCAGCATGTGCAAAGTGACTCAGTGGCAGAAGAAAGAATAAAAACTCGGTTTTAGTCTTTTGCCCTGTTTATCTAAATATCTCACTTGCATACCTCAAGTGATTGTTAGTTTTTCATCTTACCCTCTAGAGCATGTTTGGCTTCACAACACCCTTAGTGGTACAAGGTGACAGAGATCTTGGTTTCCCACAGTGTGAAATTCCAGCTGTAATCAGTGAAAGTGAATTGCCACAAATGCCGGGGCCAAATCTACGACCCTGAAGTGTAAGGGGTAAGAGAGACCTCCAAAGATTGTGTGGTCTGTTTTTCCATTAAGAGGCAAGACTAATTATACACAGGCCAGCACAGTCCATGGCAACCAGCAAAAGGCTCAGTATAGCTGAGTGATCCCATCCAGCCCTGCATCTGCTGCTGTCACCTGGAGTGTAAAGATGAGCGAGAAAAACAGCCATTCCTGGCCACACGTGGAGGTGTGGAGTGGCAGGGAAGGATCCCAGTCAACTCCATATGCCCGTGCAGGCATTCCTGCAATCAATCTGCTGATGTTCTTGCCAAGGAGGAGGACACTGCTCTCCTGTGACCCCTATAAGGGGCCTTCACAGCTACTCCAGAATGTAATTCAAGCTGGAGAGTTGAACAAAGGGGACCAGACTGGCACAGCCTGTCACTGAGAGGTGTGTATCTGCTTAGTATGGTCCTGCCCTGGGATGGCAGGGATTCCACCACCTACCTCCCCAGCTAACCTCTGTCAGGCTTGTAATTAGAAAGCAAACTGCTGATAAACATTCCCTTGAGCAAGATTGAAAAATCAGTCTTACTGAAAAGTAATTGTATGGTATTTTCATCTTTTCAATAGAAAGGAGTCGTCTTGCCTAAGGGTAAATATCTGAAAGTTGGTTGTCGATGTCTAGACTCATCAACCTAGATTCCCTTTATAGCCAGCTAAAAGAAACAGGCACCTCCAGGGTGTGATTCATCTGTCTGTCTTAGAAGAGATGTTCAGAGGAGAAGGATTATTTTCTGAAATGTATGCTGCAAAAACTATTAAAGTTCTACAGGAAATAATGTTCATGTTCTGTTCTGTGGGAAATTATTTCTAAAAATGTGTTTTCATCAATACTAGAATGAAGAAAAAATATTTCAGAATTTCAAAGAAATTATATATTTAACATTCACTCTTGTTAGTAATGTTTTTTCTCGTGTTTTCTTCATACTCTACGTTTTATAGTTCATAATGGAAAAAATTGCATTTGGAGATGAAAAGAGGTTTTAATAAGAAAAACTGAAACATAATGAGTTCAAACTGGAATATTTTGATCCGACTGAAATGCTTCAACTTGGATCGTTTTGTCTCATGAAAGGTCACCAAAATTCGCCCATTCCTAGAGACAGTTTTGATTTCCATGGAATAGCAGGTTTATAGAAAAATGTGACACCATAATTTATTCAACTAGCTATAGATTTTATGTACGATTGGACAGACCTGTGTAAAATTAACTTATTTTAATGTCAAGACCCTCTTTATAAAAACATTCTGCTTTCAATTAGCACTTATTTTAGCTTTCCTTAGGTTAACAAGTAGCTCTCACTTAAGAAAGGGCTAACTCTGGGACAGTTTTGAGATGTCTTATAAAGACAAACTTCTAATATAAGTAAAATAACTCAGGCATAGAAGCTTACTTTGTTCTAATTTGTTGTTACAATTTTCTTGAAGGACATGACCACTAGATTGAAGTCTAGTGTCATATGGTCCCTAATTTAATATGACCGAGTGTGAACAAAGTGAATAAACAGAATGATGCCGTAATAAGGAGAATTTGTATTGGTCTCCCCCCCCCCAAAAAAAAAAAAAAAAAAAAGAGCCAGGAATCTGAGGTTTGTGTTATAACTGAATTATGAATTTTAAGTTATCTGAGACTGCAAAGCTAATACAGTGAGTATGACAATAATGAGCTGTGACAGTCTAACTGAGTAAGGGAAAGTTTCACAGAACTGGGTGTCTGGAAGGAAGACATCAAAGTTGATGAATGACTTCTAGCTAACTTGCTTCCTCCCCCAAGGCATGCTCTAGGGATGCTGAAGGACAGATGTTAAATGGAGCTGGACAGAACTGAACACACTTCAGTACATATCTTGCCGATAGAATGATTTATACACCAGGAAGAGAGAAGAAAAAAATTTAGGAAAATCTGAATGATATCTTAGACTTTGTTCAGATGCACAATGTGGGATTCACCTCACTTGATGGTGAGCTGTCTACTGTGCAGCATTCACACTGGTGAGTGGCAAGCACACTTTATAGTCAGGGGAAAGAAGTAAATATTTTGGGAGGCACCTTTTAGATACATGTTTTAGGATGAACACACTTAAGAAGCATTTATTTGTCTTGCCAGATTAAAAAGAAAGTATAGGGTAACTAGCTTAGATGCCAGTGTTTACAGTGGACCTGTCACAAATCGTCAGTGAGTCTCAAGATTTGATAAACTAAACCACTGCCTACAAAATATTTTAAAATCAGTTTTCCATTTTTGTTATTATATTGATTTTTTTTCATCAGCCATTTGCATTTAATTCAATACCAGATGTTTTCTATAGACTAATTAGCTAACTGTTCGAGGGAGTAATGAAAGCTGAAATACATATGTGATATTCTAGTTAGGAAGAATATGACTGCTACACATCTGGACCAAGAGACGAGAGAAGTTTGCTTTCTAAACAATATTTACTGAACAGCCAACTTTGTAAGCAGCTTGGACAGCAGGTTTTAAATGTTGGGCCATTTCCATGCTTTGAATGTCAGTCATTGTAGTTCTGCTTTGAAAGCATCTCATTACTCAGTGTTTCAGAAAGAGGACATAATTGTTAGCACACCTTATTCCAGCCTAGAGAAATCCTAAGCATCTATGGCTTACAAGAGTTTTCTCAATCATTCCAGTTTATTTTATCTCTCCCCTCTTCCCCCCTTCCTCTTTTTCTTGCTTTTTAATGAGACTTTGGTTTACACACAAAAAATAACTCTTAGGCAACACTGTTATTATGCAGCACCATTTGGGTTTCAAGCAATGCATTAATCAAGCGACATTTCAGAATGGCCAGAAACCTCAGATGCTGCTGCTAATATTTTCTGTCAGGGATCTGGATATTGCCAAGGAGGAACCCAAGCTGCCTTTCCCCTTTTATGTGCTTTATCTAAAAGGCAACATAGTGAGTTTTGAACAACAGTCCAACCACATCTAAACCCTTATATCCATGTAAAACAGTAAAATAAATCTGATAATCAAGAAACTAAACTTACTTGGATACCTACAACAGGAAAATAATATAAAAATAATGAAAATTAACTCATATTTGTTTACATCAAATGTTTTAATCATTATCCTTTCTTAATTCTATATTTAATGACAAGTTAAAGGCACAAGGTAAAGTGGTTTCTATACAAAGATATCTAAAGATAACTTGACAACAGACCTCCTTTGCTTAGAATAACTGAAACAAGCAAATATGAATCTTTGTTTTTGTTGGGCCTGAAATACTCTTCACCAAAGCAACACTTCCAGTTTTGTTTCCATGACAATATGTGTGACTTTTATGAAAGCTGTGGATCTTTTTTGCTAAGAGATGTGGCTGAACCAGCAACATTTCATTTGCCTGTAAGTCTGTTTTTTTATTCCTCGGTTGTAAGACTTTATTCAAGATGTTTATTTCCAAGAAGTTCTACTGTGTAATTACAGTTCTACAGTCTCTAATTAAAAGATTTAATCTTTTCTTTCCTTTGCCTAATTCTCAGCATCCTCGGTGTAAGAATGTCGTCTTCATTATTTTTTCTATTTCTGTTTCTATAGCATTTCACATAATCCACCTCTGTTTTTTAAATCTTAAAACTATATACTTTTTTCTGTCTTTAGTCAGATTAATTTACTTCCATTTCAACTCCTTCACTGCTTCATTGCCTTAATTCCATCTGCACTGATGTTTCTCCTCTCTTCTTTCCTGAGTTACATAAATATAATGGCAGCTGTTCCTTAAAACAGTCTTTTGATTTTTGTCTTCACTCCCTCTATTATCATTCTCTAATTAGCCTGTTCTTGATCAGGTAAAACAAACTTCCTTAATAGTCTATCTTCAAGACTTTTTTTTTCTCCCCCACACATGATGTTACTTCATCTCTATCTGATTTCTCCAATAATAATTTTGAAAAATATTTTCTTTTCCTATAACCTAGCATCAAATTTCCATATAAACAGATGTTTCATCACATGAAGCTGAAAGTAATAAAAATTATCATGTCTTTACAAATTATTTTAAGACCATTTATTTGTCTGCTTTTTAGTATTGTTTTTTTCTCCTTGTTCCATGCTTTTAATTCTTCCCTTATTCTATCAATCATGTTCTTATCGCTTCAGCAAAACATCCTACCAAAGTCTGTGAAATTGTAACTTGCTACAAGTTGGTATTTGTTAGGGATGACTAGAAGGGGAACCCATTAATGCATTATCACATATACATAATTAATCCACAGAAACTACTGCTTCAAAACAATGCCTTCAAGATCTCACCAGAATTCTAAAATTCTTGAACAGAGTTAGACTATCAAGTCTAGAAATCTTCACATTCCAGTGTGAAAACTGTGTGACTACTGTTAAGAAGAAATTCCAAGGGAAGCAGGTGGTTTTTTCCTATTTGCTAGTCCTAAGAACTTTTTCATCAGCCTCTGAAGCTTTTCCTGTTACATGTGACTTGTTAAGCCACTGTTCTGACCCAGCAAGGTGAATTTCTCTTTGCATTTTTTGCAGTTGAATCAAATCTCTCCAAAGCTGAGAAGAGAATATTTATATCACAGCTCTTTAAAATGTAAGGCCATCAAACACTTTAAGCTGAAGACTAGAAAATAAGCTAGGTTTTATGTCATTTGGTGCATAATATTTATTTCTGCTTATCTAATTCATCCTCGTCTTTTTGAAAAATTAATTAAAATGCATTTTGCATGGCATAAATGAGGTACAGATACTTAGGTATTTCTGTATTATTTATGCATAGATTTTTGTATTGCTGCCTACTCTATCTCAAAAGGCTAACTTCTTACAGAGACATGTACTGGAAAGGATGGGATGAGCATAAAATGGATTGGATGTGGTTCAAGTAGAAATGTCAGCTGATATAAATGGTGTATCATGAATCAGCAGCAAGTAGCTAGAGCTACTGTGATGATACAGTGGAGACCAACAACTGGACCCTTACCTTTTTAAATGCTGGACAGACACTAAAGCTTTCCATCTAGATTTCCCATTATCCTTTCACATGCCTTCTGAACACTGAATACCACAGATCTCCTTCTACAGATACACTGCTTTGTAAATATAGGTTCCGTACCATGAAGACCCTCCCAGCCTTCCTTTCTAGCAGCCTTTGCAGTGTCTGGCAAAAATATCAGCAGCACTTATGCAAAGGCAGCTGTGATGCCAGGGATTTCAGTTCAAAATATTTCAGTAAAAAAAGGAAAAGTTAATTTCCTTTTTATGCCACATCCTGCTCTTAACTACTAATTTTCAGAGTCTTCTGATACATGTCATGGTCATGGAGTTGGCTTGCTTGAGACTTGGCATTTCCTTCTGTCAAAAATATTGAAGCATTTGACCACCTCAACATTGGAGTTTCTGTGAGGGGGGACTCTTTTCTGGTGGTTAATCAAATCTCTATTTCATACATAAGAAAGTAAGTTCTATTCAGTTGCCACTATTATCCATTACTACTTGCATTTAGTACACACAGTGCAATACCAAAATCCCCTGAGGAGGGCACCAGCAGCAATCACTTGGGATCAAAAGTATATGCACTTGGCTTCATTTCTAACTTCTGATAAGGGCAAAGTGTAGTGAATGTCCTCTATAACAGCCCCATTTAGATCTCCCAGTGTGGCTATTGTATATATTCTCCATAAAAATAATGTATCCTTCTTGCTTACCTCTCTGGAAAAATCTCCACCAACCTTGATTTCTCTGATTTGCAAATACTAATGCAAGTTAATGCAAGTTTTGAATAGTTTGGTGAGTTTTCATGCAGGATACTTTATGCAGTCCTGTTCATCTGTGTTCAGAGAAGGTGAATTCAGGCTGGAATGCATTTTTCAAATGGTTAACAGGACAATTAGGGGGATGGAGAGCTTATGGGAGGTTGGCTCTCAGTACACTACATCAAGAGCTGGAAGGAGATATGATCACTCCTATAAATATAAAGATCAATGTAGGATGAGAGATGTTTAAACTAAGTGGCAGCAGTACAGCATAGATGAGGAGAATTTGGCATGAGTTAATTTTAGCATTGGAATTCAAATAAGGATTTTAGGACTCAAACCATTCAGGTTCTGGAACAATCTTCCAACAATACCAAAGTAAAAGGTGCTAGGTTGGTGCCTGATCAAATTTTGAAAGATATTGTGTTATATAATTGATTGAAGCAGTTGCAGTTGGATTTTCCACCCCTGAAGTTCTTTTTCAGTTTACTTCCCATTTTTCTGGCATGGTGTATGATCTAGCAAACCATGCTCTTTCCCTTAACAGACTGAAAGTGAGAAAGCAGGGCCTGTGACAGCTATGTGACTGCAATGTGAACAAACCATTGATACTATGATACTTTTTCTAAGAATCTTGTTCTCATTGAGAGATAATAATCCCATCCACAGCCTGTTGGATAGCACTGGAAAGACTTACCACAGAAACACACGTGATTTGTTATCTTGGCCAGTACAAAAAGGGACACTTTTAACCAAACAAGGAAACAAATTCAAGCCAATGTTTCTAAACACCAAGTCCATGTTGAGCAATAGGTAACATCTCACTTTGAAAAGAGGTTGCTGCTTTGCTGCAGATGTTCACTGAGCATACAGTTGTCATGATGTTAGGTCTCTAAAGGAGAGTACATCTCATGTGGACCTGCTTAAGGAGTCCCAGCAAGTGTGAGAGATTTCAGCTAGCAGAGGTGAAGCATTCTCCCGTGAAAAAAAATGGGTCTTATCTAACTGTAGATGTCTACAATACAGGCATTTACTGCTCGGCTAATCACTCTGAGCTCCCTCTTTCTAATAGGGAGGAAATAAGTTTTTATTATGTATTAGATAAAAAACCAAAACAAAACAAAAAAGCACCAAGGCACAGTACACCCTCTAATCCTGTAGTCTTTAAGTACAAATGGCACTATTCCAAACATATGAAATTGGAAAGTGTGTTAACCGTGTGGTTTAAAATTACTTTTTAGTTAGATTATTTTTCAACCTGCTTGAAGCAGTGGAGTAGACAGCAAGAGATAAAAGAACTAGTAATGTTACTGCCACTAAGAAACAAATAAGACAATTAAAATACATACCCATGCAGAGCTGCTGTGTTTTACATCAACAGTGTTACTGGAAAGTTTAGCTTCTCTAAAAGTATTTATGCACAAACTTTTGAATTTAGAATTGGAAATTGTGGTTGCCAAGTTATCAAGGGTGACTTCAGACTGTAAAAAAAAGGTACGTGATGTGAAAATAATTACCACTGAAAGCCAAATAAATCACTAATTTACTTTTTGAGTATTTCTTAGCCTTGTAGAGCTAAACCCACCCGTGTTATTTTCCCATCATGAGATGCCAGTGGAGTGAAGTATTGTTTTAAAGTCAGGTAAGCTAATAATACAGGATGAAGTCTTGTCCACTTTCTCTGCAGGTCAAAAAAGGTTCTGGTCTACAGCAGAACACCTGTGTAGCTTGTTTTCACAGGAATTTCCTTCCAGTCTGTGAAGGCGACCTACAAGAAAGCTGGGGAGGGTCTTTTTACAAGGGCACGTAGTGATAGAACACAGGGTAATGGCTTTAAAATGGAAGAGGGGAGATTTATGTTAGACATGAGGAGGAAATTCTTTAGTGTGAGGGTAGTGAGACACTGGCACAGGTTGCTCAGGGAGGTTTTGGATGCCCCATCCCTGGAAGTGTTCAAGGTCAGGTTGGATGGGGCTTTGAGCAACCTGGTCTGGTGGGAAGTGTCCCTGCCCATGAAGGGGGTTGGAACTAGAAGATCTTTATGGTCCCTTCCAACCCAAACCACAGTTGAATAACGTATACTTAAAACCACAAAACCTAAGAATACTTGACCTAGATTTGAAGCAATTACTAGCTTCTACCCTCTGCATTTAAGCTGAGTTCTGTCTCATTCAGGCTGAGCAGAACAGGGTGCTTTCTGAAGCAGCCAGCTCTACTCTCTGCTCACAGAGTTGCCTCTTCATGATAATGCTATTAGGCAGCAAGGGACAGAACATCACCCTGGTCATTTCTGTTCTGATTATTTGGGAGCAGGAAAGCAGACAGTCAGATTTGAAGTAGCTGTTTGCTAAATTTTTTCTCTTTCTCCTTTCCATATTTTTTCCTTCGAAGTGTCATCACCTTGAAACAATAGGTCTATCAGCTGCATGGTACTTTTGGGCAGAATCACAAAGAAGGTTGATACACAATGCAAGGAAATAAATGAAGGTGTTTAATTAATGGCAATCAACATGGCTTTGTTGATTATGTTGTGTCAAACAAATCTGATATTGTTTATAGTTGGAATAAAAGCATGGTTAATAGAGCTAATTGGTGTAATATATTTAGATTCATTACATACTCATAAAAATTAAGAATATACAAAATCAATACAACCTACTTCAAGCAAATTAAAAAGTTGCCAGGTAATAGAATGTAATTGTAGATGTAAATTCCAAATCATCCTTCAGAGATCTGCTCTTTGCCTAATGTTGTTCAATGTTTTAATTAAACTGAGAGAAAATATAGTAGCAGTCAATGAGGTAGATTCAAGTCCCACAAGACTGAGGGACTGGAGGGACTGAAGGAAGCTAAAACCTAAAATATCCCACTAAGTGGGACATTCTTATAAGTAGACCGTTACAGGTTCGGGGCCATCTTGGTTACAATGACCATGAAATTGGCAGTTTGAAATTCTGAGAGAAATGAGGAAGGAATATAGAATCATAACCCTGGACTTCTGGAGAGCAGATTTTGGCTTACTCTGGGAACTTCTTAGCAGGATCCACTGGGAAGGTGCCATGGAGGCCACCAGCATGCAGGAGACTTGGTTGAACTTCCTCAGAGAATAAAATAAGTCCTTTCTCAAGTTCTGAAAGGTGAGCAAATGTGGCAGAAAGTCAGCATGGATGAACAGGGAACTGCTGAGTGAACTCAAACACCAAAAAGAGGTACATTAAATGAGGTAGGAGGAATGGACTTCCCAGAAGGAGCATAGAGATGGTACCCAAGAATGCAGGGCTAGAGCTGAGAAAGCCAAAGCTCACCTGGAGCTGAGATCAGCAGGGAATGTGAAGGGCAAAAGGAAGGTATTCTCTAAGTAAATCAGCAGATAAATGAAAGCACAGGAAAATTATTTATGTGGGTCTTAAGTACATAAATTCCAGCACAGGCAATTTTTAGATGGATTCAGTGATTTTAGGTGGATCTGGCCCATTTTTATTATATATGTTACCGTAATTAATAAGATACAGTAAGTGATGTCCTGAGTACTGGAATATTTCAGTCTCTGGACAAACAAAGAGATTAACAGAAAGTACTCAGGTCTGGTAGCAGTTGCCAGGGTACCCAAATATGGGGATGAAGTCTTCCTACTGGTACATACTTTGCATGCTTTGAAAGTTATGCTCCATCCCTTCACACATCCCAGAAGGGCAAAGAACAGGGCCAAGCCTAATGTTTGGAGACATCTTTTCCCTCTTGTTATTGATAAATATCAAGAAATAACCAGAAAACAGCAAGTCATTCCACTAAGTGTAGCAGAATAACTGTAGTGCTCCTCTACCCTCAAAGTTTTGTAGACAGGAAAATACAAACCTGTGAAACAAATATCAAACTCTATTAATAAGCTGGATTATATAGAGGAATTAATACTCAGAAGAGTTATTAAAACAATAATATATTTTGGCAGGAATATTTTCAGATATCAACATTTTTGACAAACTAAAAATCAAGGAATAATGAACCTTCCAAGTTGTTAGGTCTGGCAGAAAAAATATTGAAATGCAGTAGCTGACTCCAAGAGGGTACTGGCAGAGTTTCAGAAAAGAAGATAGGAAAGCCCAAGAAAACAATGAGATGATTTGTCAGGGGTCATGGACTACCTAGCTATTACTGAATTTCTCTGTAGATAATCTAACAGCAAAGGGGGATGTGTGGCTCTGTAATTCCTGCTATGTTCTTTGATTCTTTTTCCATCTTACTGATTCTAGAGCTGACAGGAGCCCATGGGAGCCTGTTCAGCTGGAAATTAGGCAAAGAAATACAGATTTAAGCATACAGTATTAGATACCCAACTTAGACATTTTGACAAACTTTTCCTTTGTGAGATCTAAGGGATGATTATTACTATGGAAAGGTCAAAATCATCTAACAGTATAAGTTAGATGATAAGCAAGTACAAGGCCTGGATCTAGGGAAGAAAAGACTTTTCCTGTTTTGATGGAAAATAGCATCAGATATTTCTGTCCACTCTCTCTTTTTAGTTAGAGCTCTAATCCTTCTGGAGGAGCAATGGAGATGAACATTCCCTTCCTGCTAGCTCCAAGGGGAGTGAAGAGATGAGATTTCTCTTCCTCTCCCAGCAAAAAATATCCCATGAGTTAAGAAGTAAATATATGAATAACAGACCAAAGCAGTTTGAGTGAGATAGAAAAAACAGAAGATTTCAAGAAAGAACACAGTGGAGGAGGTTGGGAGCACTGAAGATAAATAATAGAAAAGTTGGAACAAACTGTTAGAAAAAACCTTAAAAACTGCACAACAAGCTAGCATGGAACAGAGAGGAATAACTAATGGAAAAGATAAGAGAGCAACAAGAACACACATATTATATTGCAGTACAGATAACTCTGCACCAAATTCTGCATTCTAATAATCAGTAACATTTCCTGGGAACTTGTGACAGGAAACTGAGTGAACTGGGAAGTGCTCAGGGTAGCTGATTTTAGATTGGACCTCTGTGCCTGCTATGCTCACAGGACAGCTGGGAGAACATGGTTAGTGACAGTTCTTACGGCTTTGAGCAATGCTTTCTTTTTTATAAAACTTAACTTGCTTATGCTAATTCATTGGGAAATGTCAGAAGAATCTATTTTACCAGTTCCAGACTTCAAAATTTTCTAAAATGCTAGACATTACATCAGAAATTTCTGAACATTCTGGAATTCGTAATTTTACTTCATTTTTTTTCGTCAGCTGAAGTCCATCCTATTCAAGTGACTGAAAATAATAATATCTATGCACCCATTTTGTCTGTCGCACTACCCCCAGCACCTTCCACTGTGCATACACCAAGATATCTGCTGGCCTGACAAGGGTTTGTTAAGGACAAGTGCTCTTTCCAGAGACCTCCTCGTCTCTCTTCACTTCTACTGTTCCAGTTTCTTTCCCTTTGCTTACAACATGATAATAATATTAAGAAAAACAGCCTAAGTAGAGAAACAGAGTAGGTGTAAATCTGATACCTTAATTTTAGGTGTAGATTAAGATTAAGACAAAAATCTGTTGAGGCTGTAATGAGCCTTTTTACACTGGACAAGTCAATAACTGCAAAGTTTTATTTGATTAGCTTCTAGCTACCAGTTTCCCGCCTTTCATTGTGTCCCGTCAGTTTGATGCTGTGGTTGAAGATACTTCATACCAATTTCACTTAAAGGCATCAACAGGAGGTAGTGTAAAACCACATCAGGACTACCATGTAAGGCCCAGATTGAAAACAGAGGCCTTGCATTTCTGCATATCAGCATAAGGTGAACCTCCTTCTGGAGGGGGAAACGCAGACAATTTCTTAGACAATGCTAAGTGAAGACTTGTGATATCTGAAAAGCCCCACCAGTGTAAAAATGCAGACTTGGCTATCACAACATTCAGTTTGAAATTGAGTAAATACAAAGGCTGACAAATGTCAAAGCAACAAAACTTTTGACAAGCATCAAAATAACAAAAAGTAAAGAATTTTTTTTATAGAATCCAGTTACTTTCTGTATTAGGTGCCTAATTTATGCACAGTCTCATTAAAGATGTAGGCACTTTGAGGGAACAGACACCTCAAAATAGGCACTTTGAGTGGAAGAGAAGGTAATGTCAGTTTAACTGCCTATATTACTGAAACAGTTGATGGAGATTTGAACATCTCAGCTAGGAAGTCTAGTAATCAACTAGAATTACAGCAAAATAAGTTACTAAAATAATTACAGTTTTGATTTCTTATTTATAGTGGTTTTGCCAAAGCCTTCATTTTCTAAAGAAACAGGGTTAAAGGGTTAATAAACCCTTTGACTGTTGCATAGAGGTATGTTTCCACAAGAGCTATAAATAGTAAATAGTCAGTCTTTAAAATTTCCCTGCTATCTCTCCCTCTTTTTGACAACTTAACTATTTACTCATTAAAGTCATGATGGGAAAATGAAAACTTTGGTAGGTCTGTCTAACAACCTTTTTTTCTTTTTTTTTGAATTAGAAGGGAGAATGAAAGTGCAGCTGAAAGATGAAAGGAGACTAGAAATCTAACTTCATCATTTTCAAGTATGATACCAGTATATTTTTATACTTGAACATTTCAAGAACCTGGGCTAAGTTTGCTTTCTCACAGCCTATTCATATCTTGTCTCTTAGAGAGAACACTGAGGAACACAGAACCCTGCATATTTTTGAAAAGCTGCTCCAGAGCCTTAGAACTTCTTGTGTTAATGGAGGTACTCAATGTTCTGACTTGTTTTTTTTCTCAACCTTCCCACTCCCCAACAATCTTTGCACTAAACCAAATTGCTACTATGAAAATAAGAAAAAATAATTGCACTGTATTTAATACTCTGTAGGCATGTCTGACGGACGAGTGTCTAGGCACAGATGACCTGTTACATGCTTATTCCTCATACACTGAATGGAAAAGTGTCAGAAATTGCTGTTATAAAAAGCATTTGGTCCTATTAAGATTTAGTTCTCCTGGTTTGGCTCAATAGACTCACCCAGAGAAAAAGATGTTTAAAAGTGTCTCTTAATGGCAGCAGTGAGAGAAACCTGATGATAATACCCCAAGAAGAGAGGCCATGTGATTTGACTTCTGCATCTTCTGTGTAGTGGCCAAAGCCCATGCAATCTAAACCTTATAACAAAACCTATACCTATCTATATATAACATATAATATGTAGAATAAAGCTAGTATACAATGATGGATTCTTCCGTTGTAACGACATATTAGTTTCGTCTCTTTATGACACAAATTCTATTTATGAATATTGAAAAGATAATTACTGTTTAATTCAGCCACTGCAGACTAAAAATCCTGTTAAAATCACCAGAAGCAGAATTTGGATCCAAAATGGAAAAGCATTCCTCTTTCCCCCCGCCCTCCCCATCCCCCCCATGTTAAAGACACAGCAAATTTTGAGGCTTTTTCATTTGTTTGATGTGATTTCACTTTGTAAAAAAATAATAGCTGGATATTGATAGTTATTTTCATTAGTCTGCTTGTTTGAAAGGAAGTTGTTTAACTTTTTAGCAGACTGTTGTTCATGAAAATAACAAAGAATATATGGACGCCATTATGAACATGGGTCTGATATTTATGTTGGTATAAATATGGATTTATGCCTCTGAAATTAATGGAGCAGCACCGATATCAATCCCAGGCAAATTAGGCCAAAGGAATCCAAAATGGTAAACAGAACTGCACCAAGACAGTCCCTGCTACAAGAAAAGGCTCTAAAAAAAAGTGGAATTAAACATTTGCAACTTTGGCAATGCCAGGTTAACCTAGCTAGCACCAGCAGTAACTTTGAAGATATAATGCCATGGTCTTCCATGAAGTTTAGTACCTACAACACAAACTCTCTCCAGCTCTTAGGTGCACATTTGAAAGTTTGTGGTGCTGCCTGTTCCTTCTGACAGTTTGTTAGATTGATCTAAAAGAGATTTGCTGCCACATGCTGTACTCACATCTGTAATCAAGAACACCCATGCCCCTCAAGAGGTGTATCTTATCAGTGGTAAAAGAGATTTCATTTCCAAATGCTTTGAGTCTTTATAGTTTTTTACATGGGTGAAAACTGGTGAAGTAGCTTTCTGCATTTTCTTTGCACATCTGCAAGTAATTATGCAATGTAAAAAGCTGGGGCAATTCAATCAAAGAGGACAACAAATGAAATTTAGCCCCATTCTCCTTTAACTTGGGTTGCTTTAAATCTGGAGTGAGTCCATGAGACCTTCTGGAACCAAAGCAAATGAAAACAATGAATTTGCTTTGGTCTCAGACACAGTGACCCAAATACTTCTTTCTCAAGTCCTTAAGGGGTATTTCCTGCCATCTAAAAAGACTACTGAGTCCTTGCCTTACATACTTACCTCTTTCCAAGCTAGTTTCTTTAGCTCAGATATGACATTATGTCTAGGGTATAAATGGTGGGGGTTTGGTAGTAGGGGGCCTGCAGTGGTAACTTCTCTAGGAGGAGGTCAGGGACAGCACTGTGCCAGACACAGCTAGTTCAAGCCAGCTCAGCACCAGATCCACTGCATGCCAAAGCTGAGCAAATGAGAGGAATTTGTGGTGCCTCTGTAAGGACATGTTTAAGAAAAGGCAGAAACCACCAAGGGAGATGGAACAAGTGAACAGCAGAGGGAACAACCAGGCTGCAGCATTAGGAGGCACTCCCCAGTGGACCTGGTGACACCCCTGAAGGAACTGTGGTCTAAGGAGAACCCACACTGGAGCAGATACTTCCATGAAGGGGCTGCAGCTCATGGGCAAGCATGCACAGCAGCAAGTACCCCCTGTAGGGGCTAAGGTGCATGGAGGAGCCCACACTGGAGCAGAGGAAAACAGTAAGCTGGAAGGGGCAGCGGAGAAAGCAAGGAACAAAGCAGAAATAGCTATGCAGTGACCCCAACCTCCTGCACCATCTGGTGCTTCACTGACAGGACTGAGTGTAACTTGCAGTGATAGGAAGGGGATTAGAGCCTGGGAGATGGGGGAGGTGTCTGGAGTGAAGTTGAACCTGGGAGTGGAAGAGAAGCTGTGTCTTCTCTAGGTGTATACGTTTGTTATCTTTGTTTCCCAATACCCAAATCAGTAATTAAATGTTTTAAATTAAATTCTCCAAGTTGAGGCTGACTGCATTAACCTGTGAGTAATTTCTGTGTCTTTGTTTTGATCCATGAGTTTTCTTGGTTTTGTTCTTCCTATTTTCTTCCCATTCCAACTGTGGGAGGGGGAGGAAGGGAAGAGTGGCTCTGTGGGTGCTTGGCTGCTAGCTGGGCCACCCCACCACACGTTACACTTGGCAATGCCTCCTGTCAGTGGTGGTTACGAGAAGAGCAAGGTTTTCACTTGCACCTTGTTGTTTGCCGTTTGATTTACTCTGCATCTATCCATCTTTAATGTCTTTGGAAACCAAGTCTCTCATTTTGCCCATGATTATTCTGGATTCTCTGCAGAAGAGACCCAAACGAATCCACCGAATCTTACAAATAAAAGGTGGTGTTTTGTTTTTTTTTTTCTGGAGAGCACGGGGCCTGGAGCAGGATTAGGCTGTGGGATGTGGGGAGCCCTGGCAGGCCTGGCAGCTGCGGGCAGGTGGTAACAGGCCGTGGTGCTGAGTGGGCTCCAGGAGAGGGCAAGGACTCCCATGGCCACAACTGGTGCTGGAAAAAAACAACACTTGACATAAAACTGTACAAGTGTGCTCAGATGTACAATGGTGCAAAGCCCCTCATATTATCAGCTACGAATAAATGCAATTTTTTCACTATTTATACTCAGCAATCCATACTCATGCCATTACGCACAGATCTCAGCATCTGCCCACTCAGCTCAGGGTGCTGAAAATGTAAACATTTATGCCTAATACTTGCAGATTTTCTATATTAACTAATATTCTTCCATCTGAAAGTGCCCTACTTTTTCTTGCCTTTTTTTTTCCTTTTTTTTTTCCTTTTTTTTTTTTTTTTTTAGAAATGGGATTAACACCACAATTAAATCTATTTGTGGAACAAACAAATGTATCATATGTATCATAGATTCATGGTGTTTGGAATCAGAAAGGCATGCTAGATTATTCAGCCTGACACTCTGCCTTTCATATATCATCACATTTCACCCACTTACCCCTGTCTTGAACTCAGATATTTTGGAGCTAAAACTTCCTTCTGAAATGAAGATAGGTGTGAATTAAAGAAATTAAAAAATATTTTTTTTTTCTTCCCCTAGTATTGTTGTTTTTTTTCTGTTAGGAGAACTTGGTATTTTCTTTCTGCAAAACAACATATCCAAGTCACTTCTTAGTGCCCTCCTTGTTAAAAAAAAAATAAAAATAAAAAGCCAAAAAAAAAAAGCACAGAGTTATTTAAGTCTTTCATTTTATGTCTGCAGTTCTTTCCTGCCCTTTCCTCTAATTTTCCAACACTACTTTTAAGATCTATATACTAAACCTGGAGGTGGTACACCAGTGTCACCTGTGCCACATGCAGAGTAAAAATAATTTCCCTGTTTCTATTAACTACTCCTCTTTGTACATTCACAGTTTGTGCTACCTCTTTGTGCCATAGCATTACAATGACAACTCAGATTGTTGTCTACTGTGATTCCACAATCTATTTTAAATCAGTATTTTTCAGTTTAGAATTCAGTAATATATAGGAATAAATGTATCTGGCTGTATTAAATTACAGTTTGTTTGAATAGACAACTCTACCAGCTGACCCAAATCACACTGACTTATCTATATTCCCTGTTAGTTACCACTCTGCCAACCCTCATGTCATCTGCAGCTTTTATTAATACTGATTTTATATTTACTTTTAGGTCACTGAAGAGAATTTTGAATACTGTAAAATCTAGTCATAAGGAAAGCCATCAGAGACACACTACCCAGGGATGATTTCATATTGGCAGACAATGTTGCAGACTATAATTTCTGAGTCCAGTTATTAAGTGCTTCACAGGTATTGTGTGGTCTAATTGTTTAACAGAATGTCATGAAGTGCCAAGTCATACACTTCACTACAGTCTACATTAAATCATCTCAGTTCCTTTATCAAAGGAATTATTCTGTCAAAGAAGTAAAGTGACCTACTTTTGAGTTAACTGAAATTTGTATCTTCCTGCCTTTAATTCCCCTTAAAGACAGTATATCAAAGATTTCATCGCAAATGTTCTGTGATTTTATTCTGCACTGCTGTCATTCCAAATTGCCATTGTAAAATACTCTTCCCGTATTATTTTCAGTATATATTCCCATACTTTAACTTTTCCATTAAGCAAGTATGCTACAATATCCTTTTTATTGTGATGAGCTATCTTCTACGCCGTATTATTCAGAGCAGCCAAAGCTGACTCACAAAAGATTCATTATTTGTTGTCCCGTAACTGCTGCTGCTATTTACATACATTTCCTGTGGGATGTTTCCACTCTTCAAACCACAGAGAACTCATAAAGTGTGTGTGTAAACTGGATGCTAAAATGTAAGAGATGAAATGAGAACTGTAGGTCTACAACCATGAAGAAAGTCACATCTAGAGGTATGTACTAGTAGGGAGTGAAGTGGGAAAAAGATTTAGGCAAGAAATTGAATGCTTAGATGGAAATATCAGAATAGAAACCTTTCTTCATAGCTCTTGAGTGTCAAGGAGTGTCTTGGTTTTGTCTGTTGGAAATGAGGCTTGGTATTTCAGGCCAAAATTATACATGCTGTAGCATTTTAAAACCGAGCCTGAATATTTACAGTTTTAAAGTTCTAATTTAGATGTAAAACAGTAAATCAAGGACATTTTGAGAAAAAGCACCCAGTCAATCTTCAATAAGCCCCTGAACAACCAGAGACTTTTGTCAGCAGAGACGGTTGTCTAACAGGGTGCCCCAGAACAGTGGGTGATATTATGTGCCATATGTGCTGCTATACCACAGAATGATTTGGTTTCTGGTAATGCTATAACCAAAGACTAAGCTCTAAAATTACCTAGCTCTTCTTAATAAATATCAGCATCTTAATATTTCATCTATATTTAATTGCATTCTTAGTGGGCTAAAAGAATGCCTTTTAGCTGTCAGTAGAAAATATGAGAAGGAATGGTTTACCTAAATAAAACAAAGCTTTAAAAGTGGATTATTATCTTGCTATTCATTTGAATATCTGAAACTTATTAGGAAAAAAATTATACTTTACTGGAACAAAATTTTTTTAAAAAAAGTTACTAATAAAGCAAGCAATGTGGAGGCTCTGATATTTTGTCTCATAAACTTCATAGAACTTACCTGCAATACCCATAAAGATGTGATAGGATGGTAAGGAATATTCTCCTGACCAGAACTACTTCTGTATCTTGTAGTTGGAAACTCACACATGCACATAGCTCTGAGTTCCGTCAGATCTCTAAATAATCCTTTGTCATAATGAACTTCATTGCTTGTGATACACTACATATTTAAAACTTGGCCTGAATTTTCAGGAAGTCATTTGGTTTATGTACTTCAAATAACTTGTGAAATCTGATTTCCACATAGCAAATTTTCAATCACTGTGAAATTTACAGACATTTGAGGCATCTTAGTTTGAATACTTTATGGTAAAACACCTACATCAACATCAATGATCACATTTGATAATTTAGGTGAGGGAGTCTTTAAAGGCTACAGCTAGTACTTCTTAACCCAATACTTGCTATTTCAGTTGTCTTCACTGAAAGCAATTTCAGTTATTTTCACTTAGAAATAAGCATTTGCCCCTTGGTTTCATTACCTCTCCGTAAATTTCTATTTTTAGGAACTCTGCAGGCAGGTTTGAACTTTAGCTGTCAGAAGCAGACAAAATTCTACTGGAAGCCATAGTTCAGCTAAAGATTTGGCTCTACAGCCAAATACAGAAATCAATGAGATTTTCTGGACTTAGTGCAATTTTCAAAGTAAACACATTAATGTGAGTGTGTCATCATATCTGCACTCTCCACTCAGCCTCTGCTTTAAAAAATAAAACATTCTACACACAAATGTCCTTTACAGACTAAGCTCTAAGAACAAGTGAGAAGTTATATATAAAAGATCTGAAAATGTAACAAAAGCCTCTGAATGTCAGAGGACAGTATAGGGTGGGTCTTTGTAGGTGCTGGCGTGCCGTTTGCTGTCAATCAGCTCTGCTAGTAAAATGAAGAGGTCACAACCTCACCCCTTTCAGCTGGCACATCAGACAACCAAAAGAAGAGCAGCCTGCATCAAATGGTCTAACACGAAGACAAAAAATGCTACATTATCCCTGACTCTCACTCTCTGACAGGCTCTATCAGATTAGCTTTTCTGTTTTCTAATTCCAAACAGCTGCTGGTGTTCAGTTATTCAAATGCACTGACCAAAATCCAGCATCAGCTGCCATCACAAGCGAGATAACCTACAACTCTTGCTTTTCTAAAAACCTCCTTGCAATCTGCAGGCACTCTTACAGAACTGTCCAACACCAAGGTTAGACAATTTTGTCTGAGGTAAGATATCTTTCAGGAGCCACCAGCATTCAGAGGTTTCCTTTATTTTTTCTCCCCATGCACATTACATTTCAAATACGTTACCACCAAAATTACTTAATCCAGCCTTTAGCTGGTTGACGTTTAATTCTTCAACATGCAGCACTCTCATAATGATGTCAGCTGAACTGTAGCAATTCTACAGCAACTGTATACATGCTTGAAGATCTGGATTCATAGGCCAATGGGAGGCTAATTCCATTGGAATCACTGACTAAGTTCTTTCAGACCTAGGCCAGCAATTTCAAAAACATTTCCATTTTGTCTTTCCTGCAAACTAAACCAAGATGTGTTGCCCCACATTCTCTGAGAGTTAAAACTGTGCATATTGATAGTACCTGATAAGGAGAAATGCTTGAATCATGGCAACTCCCCTGTGAGCTACCGCCCTACAGACCACAGGCCTTTTAACTGGACTGAGATATGGCTATGCTAAGTTCCTTTATTTGCAAGAGTTAAGATCAGGGTTTTATTGACGTAGACAAGAAGTGATAGCAGCATGACAACTAGAACAAAAAATGCTATTTTGCAAGACATTTGCTAAAATGTTAGAGAAACAAGTCATTAAAATAAAACTAACACTATAAAAATCAGATTTTTTTTCATCTTTTTCATTGTCTGTGTTCACCCTTGCTCGTTCACACTATTCATTAACTTCCATTAGGTCCACAACTTTTGAGTAACGAAAATGGAGTTTATTTGCTTACATCTTCACCTTTCTAATTACTTTAAGTATTTAGAGTACTGCTTAGGAGATACCATGTCAAACAGCTCCTGCACTAACCAGGTCACACTGTTTTGTCTTTGTCCAGTGGGAATGCTGTCACTGCTGTAGAGATCGCTTGAAATCAGGCAGGATGTTTCACACTGCCATTCCAAAGAAAGTCTCCTTTAATGCAGGTACTAAAAAAAATTAAATCCTTTATCCCCAACCTGACCAGCTTTTCATTCCCAACCTCTGTTTCCATGGCATTCTCAGCTGGTAGAAGGCAGAGAGCTAGTACAGTAAAAGAGGCAGACCAGCTTGTGCAGTACTTTCCTAGCAACACTTACTGCCTGTAGGATCCTGTTGCATTAACTTCAACAAGAATAGAAACAGAATCTCTTTCTACCCTTTTTCTTTTCCCTTTCAAGGGTATAAATGGATGATAGAGATTGAATGGCCTAGCAATTGCTGACCCTTGTGTTTATAGTGATATGGCACAGCAGTGACCTTCAGCAGCAAGACAGGCTGCTGGTCTAATAAGCTGCATTATAATCATGATGAGAAATAAATATATCACCAGAATGCTAGTCTTTCCTATTTTTTAATAACTATCCTGTTTTTCCTTATGTGTTACTCTAAGGCATGATTCTACCACCTGTTTTTTTAAAGAATTCCTTGTTTTATGAATATGAGATTATTTATATATTATTTTTGTAGGTAATAGCTATAACAAGAAGTTCTATCAATTTGTTATACTAGTAATTCTTGTAAAATTATGCTTAAGCAATACTTAATTGAGTGGAGCCACTTCAGTTGTAAATCAGCACACTTAAAACCTCTGAAATGGACCATACAGATAAATCGTTACATCTCCATGAGGTCCTAATAGCTTCATCTTAGTTCCACCAATAAAAATCAAACCGTAACACAGAGAACTTAAAATCATAATCTGAACCCACTTCTCAAAATCAAAGTTTGCTTAAATGCCATCATGATAGTAGGATACTGAAACTATATTCTAAGATGTGAAGAAACTGGACAGGTATAGCTATTGTAGGCTGTTTCATTTGCCCATGGCTTTTGTTTTCCTTTCTTTCAGGTGATTCTAAACAATTCTGTAGCCACTTCCCTCATAATAGTATTAAGAATAAAATTTACAGACTTGTAGGAACTAAAGAAGAAGGGAGTCAGGAAAGCTATTTTCATTCTAAAAGTTTGGTTCTTGTTTGGAAGTCTGAAATTGCCAGGATGGGAGCACTGCAGAAGAGAATACTGAGCAAAGATGTGACAGCAATCTTCAGATGCATTAAAGGCTGCTGCAAAGAGGATGAGAATGTCCCAAGCATACAAAACAGGAAACAATGGGCTAAAATTACAGCACACTTAGGAACTGCTTTGTAAGAGTAAAGATAGTCAGTCTCCGGAATAGTTAACTTTCCTGAGTAACAGGCTAGGCAAATGTCTACCAGCCATGATAATGGATCATAAATGAATAATTGATTGTCCTTTGGGTGGGAGAACAGACCAGGTGACCTCCTGAAGCTTCTTCTCACCCGTTTTTCTGTGGTTCTCTTTATTTAATATACTGAAGGGACTGATATTTATCACACCTAACACTTGTCAAAATCACTTAATATAGGCCCGACAGAAAACCTATGAGAAATGGTGACATGTTAATTAACTCTCTTTAGGTATTTTTTCCATCCCTACCTCTTTCTCATCCTTCTGTTCAGTCACATTAGACACTTTGTTCCCCTATACCAAGTTGCCATCTCTTCTCATATACCTGTGAATCTGATATTCCAATACTTCAATGTAAGACAAGAGGTTTAGGAAAGGAAGGTCCACTTCTCCTCCCTGAGTATCAAATTTGACTTGCACCTCCTCTGAGATCTCAGGGAATGACTGACAGACTGTGCATATGTGTAATTCTGATCTTTTGCATGCATCTCAGTCCAGTGGTTTTCTCTCTCCTCCTCTCTGATCCTACCCAATCTGATCCAATCTTCAGGTAAGTCTAAGCCTGCAAAGCCAAAATAGCAACACTTTTGCATTTTTAACATGATAGAAGCTGTGTTTTGAAAACATGAAGGCTGATGATTCAACTAGTTTAAAATATACAGACTGATTAAAGACCTCATCTTTGGTACCTCCAATCTGTTTACTCACAGTTTGGAAGACATCTATGTTTAAGAACAACCAAGGAAGAGATTCACAGATACATAATGAAACAAGCCCTACTTTTATCTTATTACCAATAGATGTATTTGGAATGGAGCAAATCTTTGCATTAGGTCATGGAGCTCACGTCATAGGATCAGTAATTGCCATCTGATAGAATAAGGGCTAAAAGAGGCTTCTTAGCTGCTGGCTGCAAGACTGCCTTGTAGCCAAAGGTATGCTGGCTTGATACCTTGTCTTAAGTGAAACTTTCAGATACAGGAAGATTTCCTGGGAAACAAACGAATGAAAATTGATCTTTTTAATATTTGGGGCATAACAATAATGTCTCATTTCACTTGGCCTTGCGGCAAAAGATGCCCAGCTATGTCTCCCAAATAGCTAGGACCCAGCCTATTCAATCAATTCACCAGTTTCCATTTTCTATCTATTACATTTAAGAACTGAAAACCAAAACACTACCTTTGGTCTCTCTTCCCTCGTGCCCTTCACACCAAAGGAAAACTGTAAACAGCCACTAAGCTACCTCATTAATGCCTCTGAAGTATCTCCTTACACTCTCCTTTGCCATACTGGCAGCAGCCCTTGGCTGAGACTGTCACCTCTTCTCAGGCTGATAGACACTGAGCACTGTTTCTTGATATGCTCCCTCTCCTTATACCCAGCTGTTCCCTCTGGCTTCATGCTTAAATGATACACTCTTCAGGGAGAGAATTAACTTCTGAATGGTTCGTGGGTGATGTGATACTATCCTTGGTGCAATGGCAATGTTCAGTGCTGGAAGTCAGCTTTAAGCTTCTGGTACAGTGAGCTTCTGAGGTCTGAAAAGATTAACATAAGACGTAAGGGTCTAGACAAAATAATAGGACCTCTGAGCCTGATGGGATGCATGCCAGGGGTATTTCACTTCAAGGAGTGCCAACAGAGAGAAGAGTCAGAATGAAGCTTGTGTTTTACCTTTGAGGAAAAAGCACTTGGATGTCTAGACAAGAGATCTTTATCACACCTTCGTACAGCAGCAGTGTATTCATCTTTCTTTGGCTTGTGGTGCAGCTGTTGCAGGGCAGGGACTGCCATTAATGCTGAACTCTCCAGGGTTTGTGCCACTATCCCTAACAAAGCAGACCTATCTAGGCCAAGAATGATGTGGCCCACCAGCTGCATCAGCTGGAGACAGAGTTCCCAGAAAGCAGCTTGCTATCGTGACTGCCTGCCAGCATGCTTCTTCTAAGGGTGTCATGAAGGGGCTCTATCCCTGCAATTCCAGCACCATGGCTCTGAGGAAACTATGGGTGCTACCACAAATCCACCAAACTACTAATCTGCAAATTGCCACTGGCAAGTCCTGGGGTAAGAGCTCTCACAGAACTTCAGGTTAAACCTGTTCTTCGTGATCACTCTGCAGGAGGTCAGAAGACTTAGCAGGGTGCTCTGAGGCTGTGCAGGAACCAAGTGAGCTAAACTACTGCTATGCCTGAAGACATTTAGCTGGTGAAGATCATCTCTGAAGATGGTCTTTTTCAGAAGCAGCACCTCTATAGGAGCTGTTGCCTCTACAGAAACACCTAAGCAGAGAACTCACCTTGCTAGGATGCAGTACCATAGAATGAAAAACCTGTTTCAAAGAAACTCTTAAAGTAATACAGTTGCAGCAAATGCCCTTCTCTGAAAGGCAAATACCTTGCAATAACATGAATTATATCCTAAGCCTGTGTAGTGTATATAAAACTGTAAACTACAATGTGCCGTGCCCATACATTACATCTCTTCTGCTGGTTTGCTCCAGAACAGTTACATAAATTAAGCTATAGTGGTGGGACAGTTAATAATACTGAGACAGCTTTAGTATAATATCTATGATTTCCTTGAGCCTCTCTCCATTATCACCAACACTTTTCTGGTTTGTGATGCCTCAGATGAATTCTCCAAGGACAGCCGATCCTGTCAATTCTCACAACACAAATGGATTTACCTTTGCATTGACAACTATCTCTGGCCCTCAGAAAGAAGTTCTTTTATTTTTAAGGCTAATAGCTTTGGCTTCTGGTTTCTTGATTTTTCCTTTGTGGTACAGCCACTAGATTGAGAACAACATGGGGTTAAAAATCAAAGTGTAAAAAATGCAGATACCTTAAAACAAGGTGAGAAGGCTGACAACAATCCTTTCCAAAGAACTGAAATTTGTATTTGCCTCCTTGCTGACCAAAGCTTTTCTCTAATAGTCTCTCATCAGCCTTCCTATGTGCTGTAGTGCCACCAGTTAAAAGGACAAACATCTACATAGGCCTTTTAACCCTCTTCCACAGCAAAGTATAAGGGCCCATTTAGTCTGGCATCCATTTTGTTAGTTTCTACCAGCAGCAGCTGGTGGGTTACTCTGGGGTTTTCTTCAGAGCATCTGTCTTGAGTCAGGTCACTATAAAAAATTTAACAAACATCTTTTACAGGCTTGGCTTGAGCTTTTTTAAATAAGGAAATATCATCTATCTCCAATCTAACAAAGGTTTTGTTTCCATTCTGTCAATGCAGAAGATATATTAAACATTGCATTTAATGAGATATTGAACATCAATTTGTTCCTAGTGTATACAGGAGCAGGCTGTGCTTAGAAAACATATCACTTGGTTTTGCTTTACTCCATGGGCTGAATAAAAGTTGTTTTTTCATAATAAAATATGTATTTCTTCATTTTGGACAGCAATAAAATGGACTAGACTATAGACTGCATCTTAGCTAATATTGGAATGGAGGAAGACAGGCTGGGCGATTGTGTAGCCCTTGAAATGTGAAGCTAATTTTGTGGAGGATTATTTAAGGGAAAAAAAGAAAAAAGCCGACTAGTAAGAACATTAAAACTGCCATATTGATTCAAAACGAAGGTCCCTCTAGCCAATATACTGCCTCAAATAGTGATCAGAAGTTGACATTTAGGGAAGAATAAGAACCATTTAAGTATATATGGTTGTTTCGCTCAATACTCTTTCAGCTTCTTACTGTTTTAAGCTTAAAGATTTCTGTTTACTTAGCAACTCTTCATGAATCATTCTTCCAAGTACTTCTCCCTCTGAAATGACATAAACTTCTATTCACAATGTCTTTTTAAAGGATTTCCACAGGTCTTGTACCTGATGTCTGAGGAACCATCATCACAAGCTTTATTTGAGGACTCCTAATGTCCCTGGAAGAGATAGTGAATAGTTGATCTCTATCCACTTCAGTCATATTACTTATGATTTTGTAGATCTCTATTATATCCATTATATATATATTTTTTTTAGAATCCCAGCCCATTGAATCATTAATTTTAGAGAAGCCATTGTGTACTATTTGATCAACAAATGTGTCCTTCTCTGAATCTCTTTTAAACTCCTTAAATGAGACCAGAACTGCAAATGGTATTCAAAGTATAAGAAATGTGCATTTATTTACAGATGTAACTGTGATTTCTGTCTAGTTCTTTACTACTTTCCTAATAGTTCCTAGCGTTTGATTTACTTTTTGACTGCTGCTGAGCACTGGGATGGTGCTTTCTTGGAACTATTTATCTTAACCCCAAAATCTCACCTTTGAGGGGCAATGGTCAGGTCACACTCCACTATTTGATATATGAAGCTAAGATTGTTTTTTATCACACCATTTCACGAAACACTTTATTGCTTTGTCATGAAGTCTCATAAGATCTTTCAGCTACTGTATGTTCAAATGTTGACCTTATTAAGTTGATAACTGCATCATTAGAAAACTTTGAAATATCACCTCTTGTCTCTTTTTCCAGGTCATTTGTAGCTATGCAAAAGTATGTGGGTCTCAGCACAGAATTCTGTCCAACTCTTATTCCTTTATTGTGAATTTTGACTATAAATTCCTATTGTGTTTTACTTGTAGCTGTGTTTATTCTGCTTGAAGAGAAGGCTAAAGGGAAATCTAATCGCTTTGTTTGGCTTCTTAAAATGAGATTACAGAGAATCCAGAGGTAGATTCTTCTCAAAGGTTCACAATGAAAGGAGACGAGGCGACAGACATGAGTTGCTGCAAGGGAAATTCTGACTGGAATAAGAAAGACTTGCTTCACATTGCACCAAAACACCCAAAGAGTTTGTGGGATTTCTGTCCTTCAGGATATCCAAAGCTGACTGTTCATGATCTTGAGCCAACTTATCTAAGGTGTAAGCTGGCATTACTTTGAGCAAGAGGTTGGACCATTCAAACCTAAATTACTGCATGATTCTATGCATTTAAGATATGATTTCCTCTTCTCCCTTGGCTGTCCAGTATCCTTTCTTGAAGGATATTGCCAAGGTCTTTTGGAAGTCCCAGTAAAATACATCAACAAGATCACACAGAACCAGATACTTGCTGACCACTTCAGAAAACACCAAGAGGTTTACAAGGCAGAGCCATATTTTCTCTTTTCAAGATCATAGTCATCTTCAGGTGTGAATAAAAATTGCCATTAGTAATTCACCTGTTTTCTCTTGAAGTTTATAGGTGAATTCCACTCAATGTTTTTTGTCACTTTAAATTTTGTTTCTTTGAATTACAATCCCTTCCAAAGCTGCTTCAGTTTTCAGACAAAGGTTCAATGAGTTCCCCTTAAAATAGGTTGCTTGTGTTGTAAGATCCTATTTTTTCTATAATGAACCTGGATGCCAATCATCTGTTTATCTTCTCTGCAATAGTCCTGTCCTCTCTGAATGCTCCTTTTCTACTCCGGTTAGGGAAGTGCTACAAAATGAGTGCCAGATATTTGCTGCTGATGTCCTAGGAGAATAATTTAGTACTAATTTTAGTTCTTTTAGGAAGCTACACCTCCAGATCTTTCTTGGTCTTGATTATATTTACATATTTAATCTACCCAAATTTATTACTCTTTTCATTTTGTTTGAATACAACTTCAGATTTTTAATTTGTGCTTTCTTAACCCTAACAACCCAGCTTAGCCATTTCATTTCCTTTGCCAGTTTCCAAGCTTCTCCTAATACAGAGTATAAAATGTTTTTGTGCTCCCACTTGGGTATTCTTCAGCCTCCACACCACCTGTAGCTTAATTCTCTGTTGCCCAACTGATGGCACAACTGTGGGGAAGGTTTTGGCCTCTTGCTTTTTTTGTGTCTTGGATGCTAGATCTGAGGAATGATTATTATCACACAGTTGTGCTTCCAGAGGAAATTTTGAAACACGTCTATGTAATTTTCTTGTGAAGGGTTTTATTTCCTCTTGTGGAGTTGATAACCAGCTGATCCATAAAAGAATCACTGACAATTTCACCTATGGTGAAGTTTCGCTCTTCTACATGGAGGTAACTGAAGTAACCAAATACCAACTCTCTGACTTCTTCCAGCTTAACGCAGCCTGTCTCAGCATCTAGTTGGGAGGCTGGTAGTACTGACCCCTTTTAGAGTCTTCCTCTTCAGGTCTGGCTTTTCAGTCCAGCTTCTGTGCTATTTGTTGAGGTGGTTACTTTGTTCATTCAATTTGATCCCAAGCTCTGTCTAAACATTTAATTCTATTGTAGAGGTGACAAAGTATACTTTTCCCATCCCTTTATATTTTTTACAGTAGTATTACAGAATTCCACTGGCTATCTTCCATCAGCAAGACAGGAGGAAGAAAAGCAGCTGTAATTGATAGCTGTTCAATCACATAATCAGTAGTCTTTTATCTAATTTCTTTGCTTTCAGGGCTGCATTGGAGCTTATGGTGTGTTTTGACCCTGAAGCTTCCTGCTATCCTTCCTCTACTAATACAAACATCTCAGTTCCATCTTCTGTTTCTCTGCTACTCTGTTGAGGCCAAATGCTCTAACCTTCTTTGCAAATTCACTAATTCTACTTAATTTTCCTCATCACGATTATCTTCTAACCTGGCACTTTGATTTTGTCTTTAGCCCGGAGGGCAACAATACTGACTGTAACGGAAGACTTTTTTATACTTGTAAAAATATTCTCCTCTCTAATTATGCCTTAACCACAAAAAGTGTTTCAACAGATATTATTCTGATTCTATTCTTAACACAAAACTACACTTACATAGATATCCCTTTCCAAGTCAAATCTCAGGTATTGACCTAAGGTCACAGAGTCCAGTACAGAATCTCATATAGCCTGAGAAAGGGAAAAAAAACAACTAGGTAGAATTTCATCTTTTCTTTCAGCATTTCAGTTTTCAGGGTTACTTGCAAAATAGTTTGAGAATATAATTTTTTTACAAGAAAAGGACTATTGGAGACCATTAAGAAGTAATTTTAGGATCATAATCTCCAGACATCAATGAATTATTTACTTCAAACTTCATCAGTTTTTCATTTAGGAAACATGGAACTTTATATAAACTGTTGTATTGTATTGTTGAAAGTTGAAACAAGATTATTTAGGGCAAAGCTTTTGACTGGAACATACTGATTTAACTGCCATAATTGTGAATTTTCTCCCTCTTTACAGATTGTTTTTTCCTTATGCATGAAAAAGTATGTGTGTACCTAGACTCAGAACCAATAGGGAGGACTGGATATATAAACCATAGATATTTAATACATAAATAAGAATATTATGTTGCATCTTTTTGGTAACAAAAATAACATGTCGAAAGAGAAAAAGAAACAGCTGGTTTCCAGATGGATATTGAAATAAGTACTTTAAAGCCCCTATTTAAACTCACCTGTTTTACTCTGTATTGCAGTGGACAACAAGCACTCAGTCTTTGTTTGACTCAACAACTAAGGGAAGACTAAGGTGAGTATCTACTTAACTTATGTTAATGTAACTCTGTTATTCGGCTTGACTGTAAGAGCAGCCTAAGATGTGAGAGGCAGATGAATAGTTAGACCACAGGAATGGGATGTGACCCTTTACAGTTTTCCTCTCATTTCTAGCAGCTCACTTGATTACTTGAATAATGTCTCTTACTCAGTCTGTGCCTCCCCCTCCCCAGTGATACAGATGGTCCAGCTGGCTGAGAACTAGGTGATTTTTTTTTTCTTTTTATCTGGGTACTAAATTTGAACAGCAAAAATCCAAATTATTTGTAAAACTAATATTCCCAGAAATGTTGTTTTGTGATTATCACAACATCATTTTCCATTCTTTCTCTTTAATACAGTTGTGCCTCTTATACTGAAGTATTTAACTTCTTAAACACAATATATATGTCACATTTTGTTCATCAGTGGTTGCTTTTTCATAACAGCATAATATAAAGTTCAAACAAAATGAATCAAACCAACATTATCAAAATGAAAAAAACTCTGCACCACAGAAACAAAATACTTTTTCTTCAGTTAAACAATGCAGTAGATGCTGATACATTTCTGATGAATGCTTTCGTTTTGATGAAACTACATTTTGTTTAAAGTAATTAACTCCCTACACATATTGGTTTTATGACATCTGGTTGTTCTGGCATCTCATCTGACATTTTCTTCTTTCATAGGTAATAATATTTTGTCTGTCTGTCCTATTTCCTTCTCTTTTCCACAAATGCATCACTCCTCTTACAAATATCCTCTCAATTCCACATTATTTCAAGCACTCTTTTCTCTCAGGTTGTCTAACTGATTAAAATAGTAACATTAAGTTCAAAGCAACTGTTCCCAGGCTGTACTTAGCTTGAATTTTGTTGTTTTTGAAGCTCAAAAGTCTATTTGCCTTTAAGTTTGTTCATATTTTCTAATTATTTCAATTGGATAATTGGAAGTATTTTCTGCTACAAACTTTGCCTCACTACTTATTAAGGTTAACACAAAACTCTTGTGCCTGGTTTAGTAATAATACTAAGTTTCTTTTACAGTATCTTCCAATTTATGAATAGACAAGGATGCATGAGAGTGTGATGAAGTTGCAATGGATTGCAAGACAGAACTTGCCATAACACATCTTCCACTCTAGGAAAAGCTCTGGAGAATGACACCTTCCTCTCCTCACTGCCATCTTCTTACCTGACCTTTCTTTACAGCCTGTCTGGGGAAGCAGGTGTTTACTGCCAATTAGGTTTGATAAAACAGTAGGAGTTTCTTATATTCTCTTGACAAGGGTATTTCTGGGCTGATGGCAGCTGTTGGAGGGCTTCTGGCTACATGGACAGCATTAGATCTCAGTGTATTAAGAACTCATTTAATTTGGTGATTTAGATAATTTAGATGTTGCCCTTATTGTACTCTCTGTTGCAGTTATAGTGTGAATATTCAATACTTCATTGAATATTTTCTTTTGGAGTAAAAACATTAGTAAGATACTTTAATTGGCAGCAAATATATTTTTAAAAACCCCAAATTTATATATTATAATGCTAACTACATATACTTTCTATCTATAGGGTACTTTACTAATTATATTAAAACTGTTCAGCAAAACCACTGGAGCAACAAAAAATTCTTATTCCATAATTATAGAAAATGTTGTGTTACTTCACTGCTTGAACTGAATAATTGCTTTTCCAAGTGCCAGATTGCTGACTAAGAGTATTGGGCTTGAGTTTCTTCTGTCTGAGCCATAGCACTTCTCAGCCTTTCTGACAGATGTAAAAAGATATTACAAACACAGGGTCTTTCTGTACAATGGCCTTATGCAGGGTTCTCCTGAACTGAATGGGATTGCATTTGCTTGAGTGATCAGCTTTAGACAGTAAGTCCAGAAGATTAAAAAAAACAAACACAAACAGATGATGACTTTTTGTGGTGTAGGGTGATGTGGTGTCAGTTCCACCATTTTTGCACTTTCTTCTAGTTAAAGAGAAAAAACGGAAATTAATCTCAGTACTTTGGAAAATGTAAAACCTTGTTGTACTTCTGGGTTAAAAAGTAATTATTAACAGACACATTTGGAAAATAGTCAGACTGAAATAAAAATAAACTCATAACAGATTTGAATCAGACAGGAGTTTGCAAATGCACTGTCACACCTAAGAGGGTGTGTGATTTGGAGCTGCACATACAGAAGCATCATGTCACTGAGGAGGAAGGTGACAGTTCCTGTTTAGACTTTTTTGGCAAGCTGCACCTGAAGGATGGGATGATTTTCTGGAAACTGCCATGCCAGAAATACACAGCTAAACAGGAGAGAACTGAGAGGAGCAAAGGGAATAATTAGAGACCTGTGGGGGTGGGACAAGATTTCTAATCTCTTTTTTTTTTTTAAAGCAAGCAAGCTATGCAATCACACAGTTTTTCTGTCAGTACTCCAGCACTAACATTTGAATCTTTTGACCAATTTCAAAGAAGGCTGACAAAAAGGGAGAGGCCTAAAAACACTGAGCTCCTGCAGGTTTTATGAAAATCAGCAGCCAGTTAGAAAAGACTCAGATTTGTGCATCCACTGAAGAACAGGTGGAAGTGCGAACTCAGCTGCATTATCTGACACAAGATAATACAAAGCTGTCATCCAAAACCAGGGTCCATAATGTTTGCTTCCAATGGAACTGCTAGTTTGTTGGAGTCTTCCTTCCTTCCTTCCTTCCTTCCTTCCTTCCTTCCTTCCTTCCTTCCTTCCTTCCTTCCTTCCTTCCTTCCTTCCTTCCTTCCTTCCTTCCTTCCTTCCTTCCTTCCTTCCTTCCTTCCTTCCTTCCTTCCTTCCTTCCTTCCTTCCTTCCTTCCTTCCTTCCTTCCTTCCTTCCTTCCTTCCTTCCTTCCTTCCTTCCTTTCCTTCCTTCCTTTCCTTTCCATGTTTTTGTCTGCCTTGAAAAGGACATTTCTTCTCATGCTAGAGATGGCTGTGACCGTCTCTCTCTTAAAATACTGCAGTACCACCAAACTTAAATAAATGAAAAATAGTGAGTCAGATGCCAAAACAAAAACTGCTCTTGAAAACCATGATCAGCAAATAAAAGAGATTTTACTGTGAAATTGGTCTTTGAAGTTTTAAAATTCCTTCAACTTCTTCTTGAATGAGACAGAAGTCACAGTGCCCCATTTTTAATAACTTATTGTGATAAATTACTTTGAGCCCTTGATGCTACAGGGTATTTCATCCTTACTGGCTGTCCATGAGATGCTAAATGCCCTCAGACTGAAAACTCCTCCACAACTTTCACTATCCCTGGTCTCCTGTGAGTCTGAAAGAGCACCACTCTTCTAGGGAAGGAACCTACAGGAAAACACTCTGAATTGTTTGTTTCCAGCTTCTTCTTTCAGTTTGCCTCAAGCAAGAAAACAGACAATCACGACTGCTCACAGCTAGACTAACAGAAAGAGCTTGAAAAGGGAGTTTTAGTGGGATTGAGAAATTTAAACATAGCCTTTGGACAATCTGAAAGGAAGATACTAGGGAGAAGCAAAGTTCCTAAGAATGAAGAAAGGTCTAGGACCATAAAGAAATATGCATCTGTCATGCATGGGGCATACGTGGATACTCATTGTTATGAACTGAGAAGATCACAGATTCTGTTATAGTGACTGGCTTCTTAAATTTAAGACATTAATTTACCTGATATGTTAATAACAGCTGTATTGATTTTCCAATTCTAGATTTGACACCAGTTTTTTCTAGACAGGACTTCAAAGAAGAGTTAATAGGATGCAGGTCAGTGACAAGACTTTGCGCCCCTTCCCCAGGCAGGGGGCTTTCTTACTAACAGAGAAAGTCTCTTCAAGGCTCTTGTATCATTCCAGCTTCAGAATACGACATATTGAACTGGTCTAGACTTGCCATGCATTGTTGGTTGGATGACAGTGCCAGGTATTACATCTTTGCAAAGCAAATGTGGGCCAATCAGAAGATGACCAGTGAAGGTTACAATAGCTGCATCTCTTAATATAACCCTATGAAAACTGAAGTCAATGTTATAATTTCTTCTACTTTTCTCCCTGGAAAAATTCATTGTACAAAAATATCATAAAATCATTTGTTGTGCCTAAGACTTTATAGGCATTAGGAAAAGCAATGCCAGAAGGCTGAGAGAGGTGATCCTTCCCTTCTGCACAGGCTGCTCAGAGTGTGGAGTCTCCATCCTTGGCGACACTCAAAAGCCATCTGGACATGGACATGGGCAACCTGCTCTAGCTGACCCTGCTTGAACAAGGAGGCTGGACTAGATGACCTCCCAGAGGTCCTTTCCAACCTAAACAATTGTGTGATTCTGTGCTTTTCAGTAACACAGCAACGCAATATTGTCTTGGTGCAAGTCCACACTCCAACTTCCATAATTTTTTTTAACCATTACTCTGCAAAAGCTTTCAGCTTTCCCTTTTTCAGTGATAAGAAAATATATATAAAGTCCTCTCATATTCTTTGTAATCATCTTGTCTTTCACACACAACAGTAAGAATCCATGTGCTTGATGCAGCATACAGTAAGGAAGAAAATAATACAGCACAGACATACATGTGACTGTGTCAGTAATTAATAAGCAGAAAGGTGAGTGGGATAACCTCATACAATGATTTCTACATAGAATTATCATGGAGACACTTGGGTCTCTTTTGTTTAGGTAAGCCTTAAAGCAGTGATTCTTCAACACTAGGCCCATTGCTCTAGTGAATATGTTGTCGCAGTTACTTGAGCTACATCTTTAATGGGCATATGCAGGCTTAAATTATCCGAAAGAGTGTGGTATCTGTGGGTACCTATAACAACTTAATCATCGTGTCTTTTATTACCATTCCTGTCATGGTCAAGCTTTAGTTGTTTTTGATACTCATCATATGGTGTATGGTATCACCTTCTTCTCATCATCTTTTCAATTTTGCTTCCTTCACTTTTGAGTTGGCTGCCATACTTTTCTCTCCTGGTAATGAATGGATAAATCCTTTAGCATCAGCCTGTAACATGAAGGCTATCATCCCTGCTGGTCGCAGATGGTGGGAAAGGATTTTATTGATTTGTTAGTACTTTGCTAGGAGGATTACATCTAGCAGTAATAACATGGCCAGGCCCTGGGAAAAATCACCATGTGAGTTAGCGGAGGGTCTGTGTCTTTAACTGAGTGTGACATTACAGTATTTACCAGCCCTTTGCTTATTAACACCAGTTTTATCTCTTCTGAGCCATCTGTCCGTCATTCAAGTTTAAGTTTCCTTAATGTGCTGGAAGAGTTGAGAGATTCACTTTCTGTACTGAACTTGGACATTACCATTCAAAAGTTCTGGTGGTCACAGTAGTGCATATGATTTTTTTTTTCCTGTTTAATTTGTGTTATCAAATACTGTCCTACAGAAAACCTCTTGGGGGGACATGAGCAGATGGCCACAGTAATTCCTCTCAAATTCAAAGGGTCATGAAGGCTCATAGCTCCCAGAATTTGCATGAGAGGTATGAGTGTGGCTGGCTGAAAGCTGGTCCCTCTCCCTCTTCCAAACCTGGCAAGTTTGGCAGCAAGAAGCACTGAACAGTGCCAGCATAGATTTTTTTCCATTGGTTCAGATGATCTCTCTAGAAACCAGAGCTGCTGCCATGCTGTGACCTCGGCAGAAGCGTGATTGAAACATCTGAAGTGTCAGTCCGTGTTAGTGGTAATTCCCATTCTGTTTGAAAGTGCTGTTTTCTCTATATTTCAGCTTTGTGTTTCTAAGTAGACAGAACAATTTAATTCACTGATAGGTATGCGTTTGAGGTAGGGACCCTTCAGAGCTACAGGCACAGGTTCTTGGCCAGTGAATTATATGCAGATGATCTCCTGTAGAGAAGGGCTGTTATGTTCATTGCCAGCTCCCCCAAACCAAGCTGCTTAAAGCTGGTAGATCAGAAATCGATAGGGAAGCTCTCGCTGTCTAGAGGTGATGTTTTGCTTAATTGCTCACTACGCCCTCAGCTTCACAGTCGGCACTGTGGCACGTCGCATGGCCAGCTTCGGTGGGTCACAGCAGAGCAAAAGCGAGTCTGACAGATGAGGGCAGTTAAGAGCACTTGCCACCCTTGCCACCTCATGGAAGGTGTGAAGGGACCATGGCGCGGGTGACACTGACAGTGTAAGAGGCATATGAAGAAAGTGCTGAAGCATGGGACTCCACGGAAGGGACGGTCGAGTGGTGACAGGGCTGGCTCCGGGCAAGGGAGCTGCAGCTGGAGCCCCAGGGGCCGGGGAGCGAGCACGGCTCACGCCCGACAGAGCAGCGGCAGCACCGGGAGCTCAGGGCTTCCCCAGCGCCTCAGGCCAACCTGCAGCAAGCCCGCAGCCCGGCTCCCCAGCCGCTGCCCCTTCCCACGGGTGTTCCCCACCGAGGGCCAGACGGCAGCCCCGGCCGGGACTCGGGCGAGTTCCCGGCCCCGACCTGCGGTGCGGAAACCTGACGAGGAGGACGGCAGCGCCGGCGCCAACGCCGTGAAGGTGCGGCCGGCCCGGGTGCCCGGCGCGGGCAGGGGCAGAGGCAGGGGCAGGGGCAGAGGCAGAGGCAGGGGCAGGCAGCGCTGCCGCCCGTGAGGCAGCGGCGGGCGCCTGGGACTCCGCCTCACCGGCACCGAACTCCCCCTCCCTCCTGCCTTCGCCAGGCTCGCAGCAGCGGAGCATTTCGGCGGCAGCACCCGCCCTTCCCGGCCGGCCCGCACCGCCCCCCCGGCCACCCCCCGCTCTCTCACGCAGCCCGCCAGCGGCGATCGGCAGCCCCTCCGCGCCACGGCACCCCCGCCCCGCACGCCCACCGCCGGGAGGATGGGCTGCGGGCGGCGGCACGGCAGCCTCCGAGCTCCCTGAAGCCGCGGAAACAAAGGGAGCAAGCAGCAGCAGCCGGGCCGGGGTGGATGCAAGCAACCATGAAAGGCTGGGTCTCCGCCTCCTCCTCCGCTGCTGCCAGAGAGCTGCCGGCTGCTGCTGCTGCTGCTCGGAGGACTACACTGTGAAGGGGGCGGAGGAGAGGCTGGCTTGGTTTGCCGTGCAAAGGTAGAAGGTGTAAGGGAGAGGCGGAAAGAAAATGTCTTCTTCGGTGGGGCCCCGCGGCCCTCGCCCGCCCACGGTGCCCCCCCCGATGCAGGAGCTGCCCGACCTGAGCCACCTGACAGAGGAAGAGAGGAACATCATTATGGCAGTGATGGACCGGCAGAAAGAAGAGGAGGAGAAAGAAGAGGCCATGCTCAAGTAAGCAGACGCCAGTCATTCATTCATTCGGGCACTCATTCATGCGCCGATCGCCGGCGGGCGGGAGCGGCCGCTGCCACCGCGGGAACCGGCCGGAGCCCGGGGCCGGCTTCGCCCAGCTCGGCGGGCCGCCCCGCGGGGATTCTTCGCCGGGGCTGCCGCTGCGAAGCCCTGGTCCCGCTCCACTCCCGACGCAGAACTTCCTCCTCCCCGGCTGTCCTCCCCCACCCCGGGCAGCTCCTCCCGAGGCAGAGCTGCTGGGGGGGGGGAGCCCGACACAGCGGGACGGAGCGGGACGGCGGCCCGCCCCGAGGGAGCCCGCGGCAAAGGGCGGGCGGAGGGGCGGACGGAAACCCCGACATGGGGGTTAGGGGCGAGGTGGGATTCCTTTGGGGTCCCCAAAACCCCGCCTCTGTCAGGAGGGGCCGCTGGGTGGGGTTTCCCTGCGTGCGGGAGCCTCGGCGGCTGCCGTGCTGCCTCCGCCCGGCTCGGCCCCCGCTCCCGCCCGCCGCGGGGCTGGGGCGGGTGCCCCCGACAGCCGCCCCGCGCCCCGACAGCCGCCCCGCGCCCCCGCCCCGAGCGCCGCTCCACGCGCGGCCCCGACAGCCGCTCCGTGTCCCCGCCCCGGCTGCCGGAGGGCAGCGGCTGGGAGGCAGCTTGCAGCGGGGACGGCAGGGCGTTCGTAATTAGGAAATAAATGCAATTAGTCGCACTGTTCGTTACGGAGGGGAAGCGTGCGTGCGTGCGTGCTGGCGGGACGGTGGGGGAGTGGGTTTATCCCGCTGCCGGTGGCACAGGGAGGGGGCGTGGGGAGGTGCCATGTTTGGAATCCAAGTCCCCACAGCCTCTTTTGAACCTTTTCTCTCTCGTCTCTCCCCCATCCTTGCCCAGCAGCGCATGTGACCACATTTTCTAGCCTCCTCCGTCAATAGGAGGCTTCAAACGTAACGTTACCGAATTGCCTGCTGCGAGTGATGAGAATAAACAGATTGAATCTGTGGCCTGTGGAGGAGAATCAGGGTTTCTCCTCTTCTGACTCCTCGTCAGGCCTGTTCACTCTGGGGGTGAAACGGTAGGAGAGGTGACTGGAATACGTGCAAACCTCTGACGTTACCCAGAGAGGTGTATCCTGCCCTCACTGTCATCTGGTCGCACACACCTGTGCTGGGAAGGGGTGCTCGGAAGGTGTGATGTGGTCTGGGTATTTCTTTTGGCAGCATCAGAAATACCCACTTGAACGATGTAGGTGCCGGCTGTTCCCTGTGGCTGTCTCTGACCGATGGACACACCAAACCCCTGCAGGCTCCGGCTTCGGCCCCGCGCCTTGTGCGTGGTGCGGCTGGGACAGCGTTTCAGTGTATTGCTGTCTCCGGCCCTTCCCATCGGCTGCTGGATCTGGATTTTTGCAGGGGCTACTAGAGGTGATTGCAGTGGCGGGTGCTGAGGCCCAGCTGCCAGCGTTGCGTAGCGCTGAGGAGCCGGCTGGCAGGTGCTGTTTGCATCTCTGCCCAGGATGAGGAGTTCAGTTTGCTGTTGCTGCTCGCTACGCTTGGGGTGTGGCTAGTCTTGGAGGTGGGGTGGTTGAAACAAGAAGCGTTCTGTGAAAATGGGTTGTGTTAGTCAGTGTGGGGAAACTAAGTGAAGGATCCTTCCTCAGCTTCTATTTATCAGAAAACAATTCAAAAGAGTAGCTCAGAGGCTCTAACTACATTTATCCTTCTTCTGTTCCTTTTGCTCCAGCACAGCTACTTGCCTATGAATATTTAGCTTTTATTCAGTGAGGATTACTAGTTCTGTGGTGATGTTGTAGAGTAATGCTACAATTCTTACAGTCACTGCAAGAATGAACTTTTGTTGGTAGAGGTGGTAATTTCTCAGCCCTATTCCTGTTAACATGGGGCAGAAGATAAATTTTTCTCCTATTTTTAATCCCAATTTTTTTTCTTCTGTTGCATTAGCATTTCTGAATTCTGGCCTGATAGTTTATTTTCTGCGAGATTATGAAAATCTTAAGCAGTTTTACTAAATGAATTTAGGACACTTTAAATACAAGCTTTTTAAGAGAGAAAAACATTTGCTTCATTAATTCAACTTGAAATTAATTTAAATTATCTTCAAAGGTTTGAGATACCTAAAGTTAAAACTTTGTTAGAGCAGTTCTTTCAAATAATGAGAATAAGAGTCTAGGCTCTTCATTGGTATGGGAAATTTTGATTTTAAATATTTTTTTTCTTTAAATAAAGAACCAGAAATTAATAGAAAATACACTGGGAAACTTACAAACCTGTAAACTCACTTTAGCTAGATCGTTGGTTTTCAAAAATTAGGTCACAGCAAATAGTTTTTATATGGATGATTCTTTGGCTTTTACAGAGAGCCACAAGATTTTCTAATACCATTTGCCTTTTTTGTATGCTGAGCATTTACTTCCTTTTTGTGACAAGTCAGACACATCTTTCCAGAGAGTAACTCTTACACAATTGGGTTGGAGACAAGAATTTACTTCCATAATTTTGCAGTTCTGTTACAAATATACAATGGTCCTGTCCAGATGACACAGCTGTATTACAAAAGTCACCATCCCTTCCTGTTATTTTCAGGAAAAGTTTTTCTGATTATCCAAACGTCTCAGCAAAACCCGCCACCGGTTTTTATATAAAACCACCTGGTGGAGAAATGTTTCCGTCTGTAACACCCACATGCCAATCTGTAGTGTGCCCTGTAAGTGAAGCTGATTTGTGTTGCAAACTAGGCTACCTCCAATTCTGGGCTCATCAGAGGCCGGATACGTGCTGACTCATGAATCATAAGGCCAAAAAAAAAAAAGGTGCAGCATTTCTGTCCTGTTTCGGACATCCTGATAGCAGTACCAGTTTCTAAAATGGTGCTTGTAATTTTCCTTCCCAGCATTCCTCATGGCAGAAAACTTTAGGAAAAAATATTGGTTAAACTGTATTCTTCACAGGATGGTCATAAAATCGTGGATCCAAGGGAGTTTGAGGTGGTACTGTGAGTAGACTGTATGGATTTCAGGAGAAGTGAAAGCAATTAGGGTCATTAGTAAAGAGGCAGTGTCCCTCTCCTCTGGGTCTGTACCTCTCTGTCTTCCTGAGCCCTGTTTCTGACTGAGCTAAAAGCCTTCTTGTAAAGCCTCTCTGCCGGTTCACGCTGACATCAGCAGGCACTGCAGCGTGCCAGCCTGGGAGCAGGGTGCTGCTCACAGGAGCAGGGCTATGGGCGATGTGATGCTTTCCCTGCTTGCTTTGCTTTGAAACTGCCTGCTCATCTCCTTCCAGGAACTTGCCTGATCTGTCAGTTTGTTGGCCCACGGAGCTTCCTTCAGCAGCCTGGGGCTCACTGAGCTGGTCACACCCTTAGGATTAGGGCACGCAATTTGTACTGGACAGCACGACTTTCTTTTTCTAGGAATACCTGGCCAGTGGCAGAGACCTCATAGTCTCCTTACTCTTCCAATATCAGATTTCATACTGCTGTGTGTGGTTTGTCGAAGGGGAGTGTTCTGCTATCCTGTAACCTGTTGCAGACCTTGGCACAAATGTGTTGAGGATTTAAGGCTTTTGTGAAGGTTCCTCCTTTTGCCTTTTTTTTTTAGTGAACAGGTGTATCTTGGCCTGAGGAACACTGTAACGTTAGCTGCTTTGCTTTGAAATTGCCTTTACATCCAAAGATGGGTTTTACATTCCTGGTATAATAGGGCCAGTGTCACCAGGTACTCCTGAGACAATATCCATGCCTTCATGCAGTGAAGTGTAGTCCCAGTCTGGTGTATGGCCCTGAAGACTCAAATCCACATATGCACTTTGATGCTTACCTGGGACTAAGTAGAAACTGACACATCATGAATGCAGTCCATCTGAGAAGCTGGGTGTTACTGTGTGTCTAGGGCGTATAGGACAGAAGCATGTGAGTGCCTTGACTGCTGTCTTGCTTGCTGTCTGTCTTATGCCTGTCTGTTTTGGAGTCACAAACTACAAAGTCATATGCTTAAGTCCTCTGAAAGACCTGATGCAGTACCTCTGTAACGCATCACAGCAATGGCCACTTTCTTAACATGTAGGGGACAGTCAGTGTTACTGCTTCCAGCTACCTTAAGTGTAATAGCCTGGTTGTTAGGAGGTGGTTACCTAGGCCAAATACACTTACCAGCCTGAAGAAACTGTGTTCTAGACAAATGCCATTAGTGGAAACAGTTTTACTCCCCATAAAGAGAAGAATGAGAAGTTTATGGGCCCAGGAGCCTAACTCAGTGTCAAGCCCTATAGAAAGAGCACTCCTTGCAGAGGAGCTGTCTTACTGTTCTACTATATGGTTCTGGTTACTCGGGGCTGTTAATGTAGCCTTTTTCAAAAAGTCAGGGAAGTTTAAAATACAGAGAGGTCTGGGTGTAGGAAGCAGGTACTTCTCCCATCCAGATGAATTGTCAGTCTTGTCTTGGGGCTTCAGAACTTTGCCTTTTTGTTCTGTATGATTGGGAGAACTTCATCTTCCAGCCTGCTACACCTTTGACAGTAGCATGTTGAGTAGGTGGGGCTTTACCATGGTAGACTCGTTCACTCTTGTGACCCTGTTTCACACTGACTGTGCCAGATTTTGTGGGTGTCTTTGAAGACTGTACTCTCTAGCAGCTCTTTTAATTGGAGCTTGGCCTTACAGACCCAAGCTTCTGCTGCTCCTGTATGAATCAATCTTTGCGTAGGACAGTGCTAGAGTCTGCCATGGCTTCCTCTGCAGACTAGTTCACATTGAAGGCTTTTTGTTCTGTTTTACATAGTAGATACTCCTGTAGCTGAAAGGGAAGAGGTTCATGTTCAGAGGCTGATGTGTTTAGCCTGAAGTCCAGATACAGCTCTACAGATGATTCTGATGTGACTAACAAATTGTGAGGAAGCATGAGAGGGAACATTTTCAATGAGGCTGAGGAGAGAAACAAACCATCATTTTCTAAAACGAAGGCAGAAAAAAACCCCAAAACATTTTAAAGGAAAAATAGTTTAAAAGTTTAAAGTGTACATTCAAACGTTAGATAACCTGATACAACTATATTGTTTATGTTTCTAAGGTGCCTTTAAATAAAACAACCCCAGTTAATGTACAGCAAATTGCAACCAGAGACACATCACAGAACTATTCATATTTATATGTATGTACTTCAGATGATGTTTGCTTATGTGCAGTTGTGTGCCTTCTCTCACTGGGTAAGTACTAAGTGCAAATCATGGCAGCTGTGAAGAGAGCTAATTGAGTTCCAGTTCTGTTCTCTTGCAGACTCTCACAGTCCAACAGGGCCATACATTGGGAGAGCCAAAGTGCTTTCCTCCCACTCTGGTGGACAGAAGCTTATCAAAGGCAGAACAGCTGTATATCAACCTTAGGCAAGTTTTGGCCAGAAATGAGGAGAAGGTTCCTAGTTACTATGGCAGTCATTTTCTGGAGCAAATTTAAGTGAGGACAAAAGCTCCTGCTGCCCTTCTCATGAGATTTAACAAGGCTGTGTAAGAGATTGTTTGCAAAGGTAGTGGCAATGTTATGAAGCTTAACTCAGAGACACAGGAGGTTATTTGTAGTTTTCTAACTCTAATGGAGTAGCTTCAGTGGAGAGGCTAGCAGGTACTTCAAACCCTCCCAGATCTTAAGATTGTTATTTCAAGATTTGCCATAGTAGTGGCAGTTAATAATTAGGGAGAAGTTGATTCTAAGACCCTATTTTGGCCATCTAGTGTGGCATACGAACTTGGTGTGCAAGCCTTATGAGGAGCAGCTGAGAGAACTGGGGTTGTTTAGCCTGGAGAAAAGGAGGCTGACAGGAGACCTTATTGCTTTCTACAACTACCTGAAAGGAGGTTGAAACGAGGTGGGGGTTGGTCCCAAGCAGCAAGTGATAGGACAGGAAGAAATGGGTTCCAGTTGCTGCAGGGGAAGTTCAGATTGGATATTAGAAGAAACTTTTTCACTGAAAGGGTAATCAAACACTGGAATAGGCTGCCCAGGGAGGTGGTTGAATCACCATCCCTGGAGGTGTTTAAAAGACTTGTAGATGGTACATGGTTTAAGCACTGGACTTGGTAGAGTTAGGTTAATGGTTGGCAGAATTAGGCCATGGTTGGACTAGATGATCTTAAAGGTCTTTTCCAACCAGAACGATTCTGTAATTTTGTGATGTTAGTAGAATTCATGTCCCTAAAATCAACAGGGATATTGGAGCTGCTTGCTTTTCAGGGGTGCCAAATCCTGAAGTCACTTGCAGTTGGTGAGAACCTCTGTTTCAGAGATCTCAAGATAATCCCTATATAGTTTCCTGTGTGCACTGGAAGCTTTGAGCCTGAAGTGCTAGCTGTGTAACTCTGAAGAATACCAGACTGGCCAGGAGGCAAGTGCTCTTAACCAGTTTCCTGGAGTTTGTTGCCATCACGGTTTCTAAAACTTGAACCACACCTAACGTTGTCAGAAAACACTGAATACTGTTCAAAACACAGTGACAGGGGCTGCCACCCTTATTTCGTATAGTACTTACGGGCAAATAAGGAAGTAGAGTTCTAAGACGTTTTGCCTCTTCCTGGCAGTGCCAGCTCTGATCCTGACACTTGAGTGTACAAATCCGTGGTGAAAGGATTTTATGCCTGTAGGACTGCAGGTGTCTGGAGATTGTCTAAACCAAACCTTTACTCAGATCAGGGTCACCTACAGCTGGCAGCCCGGGACTGTGTGCAGATGGCTTTTGAATGTCTCCAAGGTCAGAGAGTCCACAGCCTTTTCCAGTGTTCAGCCACCCTCACAGTAAAAAGTGTTTTTCAGATGTTCAGATGGCACACCTCCTGTGTTTCAGATGTGTGTATTGCCACTGATTCTGTTACTGGGCACCTCTGAGAAGAGTTTGGCTATGCTTTCTTTATTCTTCCCCACTGGGGATCCATATACATAAGATCCCTCTGAGCCTTCTCTTCTCCAGGCTGAACAGTCCCCACTCTGTCAGCTTTTCTTCGTGTGACACACTTCAGTCCCTTAACTGTCTCTGTGGCTCGTGGCTGCACTTGTTCCAGTACGTCCATGTCTTCCTTGTGCTGAGGAGCCTAGAACTAGACTTGCATCCAGATGTGGCTTCACCAGTGCCGAGTCAGAGAGGGAAGATCACCTCTCTTGATCTGTGGCAATTCTTTTCCAGTGCAGCCCAGGATGGTGTTTCCTTTTGGCCAGCGGAAACATCAGAAGGAACTTAACAGCATTTGAAGCTTTAGGGGTGTGGCCAGAAAGGTGTCCTGATCAAAGGAAACAACTGTGGTGACCTCAGAATTGCAAGGAGGGTTTTAATGACTTTCAGGGAATTTCAGAGAACTGGTAGTGAGTTTTAAGCAGGAAGGTGGACTGAGTAGTCAAAGAAGACTATTATATACAGTCAAAATGTATTCACAACTGCACACAGTCATGCAGTAAAGAAATTATAAGACAATCATTGTCTCTTCTACTGGTGGGCCAACTTGCTGCCAATGCAGGAGCAGGAGACTGTCAGCAGAAAACAGAAGATTCATAGGGATTTCTCCAAAAGCTATAGAGGAGTGGGAGGTGCTAAGGGATGACAGGCAGTAGTGAACATCACTACCATGTTGGAGACATGGGCTTCAGATCTGCACATGTTGAAATTTCAGAAGGTCTGAAGTACAGACTTTCATCCAGAGTCCCTTTTAGTCCCCAGTTTCAGTGGTTTTATTGAAATGCACAGGGTGTTATTTCTATGCGTGCATCTTTCCACATGATTCTGCTTGATACAAGAAGCTTCCAAAGCTTCATGACCAGCTTTGTCAGACGTTGCACTCACACTTCCTGACTCAGAAGTGTGTGACTCTACCAGTTCATGGGCATTATCTGTGCCCTGCAGAAGGGTCAAGACAAAGACTGGGTGAAAGAACATGATCTCTGGGCAGGAACTTCCCAAAGTACTGAGTTGTTATAAACCCAGCTCTTTAGAGGAATTATGCAGAAAACACCTCTTCTCTAGAGGGAGAGAGCAGCCTCCCTTTTTTTTTTTTGTTGTTTTGTTTGTTTTGTTTGTTTGATTTTGTTTTGTTTTGTGTTTGTTTTGTTATGGCTTTTGTGGAAAATAGCAGAGGAGAACAACCTTAAGAGAGATTTAAAATTCTCAAGTCTTGTAGATTTTATTTCTGAAGACTAATGGGAAGTATTTTTTGCATCCTTGGAGACAGGAAAGCAATTAAAAGATGTAGCAAGTTTTCTTCATCAGGTGGCTACTAAGCATTTTAAGACTTGAACTTAATACTTTAAGAAAAGGCTACTTTGAAATACTGCTGCACTTTGTATTCAGACTTGTTGGGATGCAGGCATTATTCAAGATGGAAAATGACAAAGTTGAAACTTTATTTTTGGTTGCCAATAGTTAGAGCCAGTTACAGTTTCTAGCCCATTTTAACTTCTTCAGTCTGCCCTCTTATTCCCTCTGCATTTTCCTTGTCCCCTGGGCTTATGAGTTTTAGTAAATAGATGCTGGCATGCAATTATATTTTGGGGGAAAAAGCTTGAGTGCTTGCAGTTTGAGTTTTAATTCCCAGTGGTGATAAAACATACAAGAAAATACTGCACAATCATTTACAACACATGGTGGTTTCATTCTGCTCTTTGGAAATACTTGCATTTAATTCACAATTACTGTATGATTTACCCAAGTCAGATCCATATATTTGATCTATAAGGATGCAGATAGCTTATCAGGTCTCTGCATCTGTCAAGAGTTACAATTGTTTTATCCCTTCTTTTATACTTCACAGGTATGATAAACATTATGCAATGTTTATGGTGTTTCCTAGTTTTGGAATCTAGGCAGTAAATGTTAGTCATGGTTATTTTTGGTTTTCACAGCCAACAGTAGAAAAGAATACCACTTTCAGTTTGTTCTAAGTTACTTTGCTGTGATAATTTGCACAACACTATATAGGTTGGCATACACAATTGCTTGTAACTGAAGTAATCATTCTCAGAATTTGATTTCACATTAGATACTCATGTCCAGAGAGAGTTTTAAACAAGAAAGCCATGTTCCAAATATAATTTCTGGCACTGTTACAGAGGCAAGAAAAGCTAGTTGCAATTTTCAGAATAATGACACACACAAAACCATTCATACATTTGCCACTTCAAAGTTATGAAGAGACACAGCACGATGAATAGCTGTTTCCAGACAGTTCTAGATTGAATTAGAACATCTATTCTGGAAGTCGTTTCAGAGTTTGTTCACATCAGGTGTCTTACTTTCAGTGTCAGGACTTTGTGCACTTTGCCTGTGGCAAGCGTTGTCCATACTGCTGAACACAGGGGAGCATGGCTGCCCGTCCATGTTTTTTTCAGGTATCTGTAATAATAATGGGTAGTTTTCGAAATCTCCTAAGTTTTTGGTTTATCCTCCCTATATTAAACCCCTTCGGAATCACTGAAGATTAGTGTATGCCCTGAGAGTTGCTTTTTGATCAAGGGTGAACGTAGCAGGTAGAGCTACACTTTCTAAGGATGACAGGGGTGGGCCGCACAAATTAACAGCTTCAAATTTTGATGATCTGAGCTGTAACCAGGGAACAATTTTCTCTGTATTTAGGGCTTTAGATAAACAACAGATTCTAGTTATAGTGATGGTTTAAATGCCTCGCATCAAAATACAGTTCTTTACCTTAAGGTCTTAAATTCAGAGTTATTTTTTAATCTTCATGATATGAAATTTATTAGGACATTGCTCATGAATGCAACACAATCCAACCATGCTCTTTTAGTGTAAGTACTATTATATTGCAAAGACAAAGTCTACTACTCTTTTAGCAAGCAACAGAGCACTCTGTTTGTTCTGAGAATTGCTAATGGAAGTCTTCACATGCTTGAATGACCTAAGTGTGAAGTGTCTTCTCAAGTGTTTCTCGTGGTTACCAATACTGCATACTCTGAATTGATCAAATAAGGAAATTATGTACCCAGAAGTCTGTCTACGTCTTGTACTAGCAGGTCTAATAAAAGATCCTGCTTTTTTTTTTTTTTTTTTTTTTTAATTTTTTTTACAAACCTAGTTTGGCCTGTGAGCCTAGCAAGCATTACAAATTTTGTAGCCACTGCACATGAAGATTGTGTCTACAGTTCTGTGAAATACATATAAATTTTAAAGTCTTTTAATATTTTGTGAATGTTTCAAAATCATATCAATAAAGTAGGATTTTGTAATATTTATATTGAGACATCATTATCTTTCCTGATATTTAGCAAACTTACAGTCCTATGCTATACAAACAATCCAAAGATTTAACTGTGGGCTATTTTCATCAGTATATATTAATTGTGTGGAAATATTCTACAGATCAACTGATTAATAACAGGACTTTTGAGAGAAATGACAAGCAGTTTATATAACAAAAGGCCCTTCTGGAACTGGATGATTGAATATGTTTAATTGTGTTTCAAGCCATGATTTGTTAGTGTAACTGTTTTGTTTTGATGATTCCATTGGTCTTGAAAAAAGCATCAAGACCTACACAAAATGAGACATAGTGGCTGTCTGAGCTTTCTAATATATTTTCTTTACACAATTTTTTAGCACTTTCATGTACTATGCAAGCAGTCATTTTTCATATATATTCATCATTCTCTAATTTTTTAATTAGCCTTTCATATGTAGTTATTTCAAAATAAAGCCATTATGCTCTTGCATATTTGCATTATTAACCTTAGAATCAGTGTGGTATTTGCCATCAGCAGGCTAAATTTTGTACTGATTAAATTAAATTGCACAGATGTAGGTCAAAAGGTAACGTGAAAGCTTGAGCAACAAAAGGATGTGAGCAATTTACAAGTATTTTAGTTACTTGGGTGATAACTCTCTGTTGTACTGTTATTTCTTGCAAAAACTTGGACATTGTTTGACAAACTTCAGTTATACAGTTTAATGTTTTGCCAGCTTTGTGTTTTTAGCTGTTGCTTGCTAAAAGACACAGAACAGGAAGGCAGCTGGTTGATGTAGTACACAATGCACGAGGCTAGGCAGCTGAGAAGAAGGGACAGAATTTATGAGAACTCTAGACCATCCTAGTTTATTGATTTTGGCCCTGGATGTCACCTGCAAAGTATCAGGGTAATGGGGTTTGCACTTTATGGATGAGAATTAGAAGAAATTTTGTATGTGTATATATGCTTGATCCTATGAAAATGGAAGCAGGCAGTACAGAAATATGTACAAGCTGTTTTATGGACTTCAGTTGCAGTATTATGTTGCTTAGCATCAGTTGAAATAAGCAGAGTGCATTGATAAAATGTGATCAGGAGCTGAAAATGTGGAACAATGTTATCTTCAGTGGTATCATGGGGAAAGGTGACAGGGTTGAACAAGTTGCTGCAGTGGACCAGCAAACCATTGTATTATTCTGGTCCTGTGACTGTGCTGAGTTTGATTAACTTTGGTGAATTCTCTGCCTTGGAACAGGTGTCACTGAAGGTACATCTGTTAACTGGAGTGAGACTTAAGTGTTGCTCAGTCTGTTTAGATGGGATACATCCTTGTAAGTCTTGTATTTTGCGGAAAGAAGCACATTTTTCTCAATTCGTTCAGTAATTGTTCAGGTACTCTCCAAGCTTTACACAGAAAGTAAACTTCAGAGGAGTTAAACCAAGACATAGCCACCTACATTTCTGGAAAAAAACCCAACATTTATCACTGTTCAAAAGTGTATCTGTATTTTTAAAATAATTTTGTGTTGTGTATACCCCTCATTTCCTGCAGCCTTAACTGTTACTTTTGTTTTCCTCTGCTTTCTTCAAAAAGCTGTTTGTCAATATACTCACAGAAAGGAGCTGTACTCACTCAGAGGGGGAGATTGCAGTGTTAGGTGAATTGATTCCAATAGCCTATATGTAAAACAGTGTGTAAATTCCTTGGAGATTAAACACACAGTACATTTTTCTTCTATTTCAAAGCAAAATTAGATATTGATTTTTTAATGAGAAATCTATTCTAAGAATATAGAACCTCACTAACATATTACAATTCTTGTATTTTGTGTTTTTAGGTTATTTGATATTGATTGTAGTTTTTAAATGTAAAAGCTCTCACATTTATAAGGAAAATCTCTTCATAAATTATTTTGAAATTTTTCTGGTGAAACTACGTTAGCAAAACATCCTCCATTTAAAAAAGTATCTTTCAAACAATTCTATGCTATAAAATAACTTTCACTAGGAACTGTTTGGGCTGGACTGACTGGTTCAGGGAATCAGCACTGAATTTACAGATTTGTTCACCTGAGACATCTTTTTTTTCCATGGCAATGTTTCAGGTCCTAAGCTGGACAGGTTTTAAATGGTCCTTGTGGAAAAGAAGCTGGGAAGTTCTAGTTATGTGGCAGATGAGACAGTGCTCTCTCTTTCATCCAACCAGGGTGATCAGATTCTCTCTTTCCTGGTATCTATCCTATATGGGATCAAAATTAAAAAACCTTAGGATTCCTTGAGGTAAAGTAAAATTAATAAAATTAACAATATGAGGGAAGAATCTTGAGAGCAGCAGCAACAGTAGTGCTTCCTATTATGGACAAGGTTTGTCCTCTTATTTTTTTTTAGAGTTTGCAGTTTGGGAATGCTTCCAGCTCTCTCCTGACAGAATTTATGGTCAAGTATGCTTTTTTTCTGTCTGCATTTAAGTGTTTGCCATATTTCTCTGAAATCAAGACCTTGTCGGTGTGATTCATAGTTTCTGTCACCTTCTGTTGGATGACTGCAACATCCTGTACATGAGATTACCCTTGAAGACCGTCCTGTTGATTTTTTATTTTCTATTTTTCTTCTTCCTTTTGCATGTATTCCAGCTTAAAGCAGAGCTTTCCTTCCTGTGTACAGGTAGGAGAATGGAGGTCAACTGAGACCACAGAAAAAAATGTTCTGAAAGTAGGGAAGACAGGGTACTTCCACATATAGCATTAGCGGACACCCCTTAAATTTGAGAGCTTTCTATGAAAGCCAAAGTTTGATGAACTTTCTGCGAGGGCAACTCATTTATTATGTGGAAGTTGCAGAGGTGGAAAGGGACTGATTTTCCTGGCAATTTACTTAATGGTGTAAAATACCAGGTGTTAAATTTTGAAGACAGGCCCTTGCATGTCTGGCATTCATAAATAAACCAAGGAAATCAATAAGTGACTTCAGCTACTGCCACCTTTTGACTCCTTTGTCAGAGACCAAGAACTGAATGAACAAGAAAATTAAAAGTGTTGTCCCTGAAGTAAAAGGAAAAATAGTTTTTCTTCCAGGCTAAAGCTGAGGCTACTGAGAAGATGGGAAAGATTTTTCTGCTGTGTTACCATAGTTTGAATCTAGGTGTATACAGGCTTTTATGCTCTGAAGTTGTGACCTTCTTCTTTGGTATCAAGATGTTTGTCCTTCCGAGAGCTGCATTCCAGGACTGTCAGTCTCCTATTTTTTATTAGTTCCCAAAATATGTTTTATTACATATTGTAAACCTGAGAAGTACTACTACTGTCTCCGTTCACTAGAAAACAGTTCAAATTATGCCCCATAATACTGTGGTCCTTCCCAGCTGAATTCTAAACCAATTTGTAAAAGTTCACGTGTCTTTATCTCCTAATATATTTTTCATTACAGCTTTCAACTTTACTTACTTTCCAGATCTTTAAATCATCTTGGTTGCACCAATATATATTATACACATATATCTTACCCATTGCATATGATGTAGGTAGTACATCACAGTTTGATCTCTCGTATTTCAGGAACACGTGCAGTTGTTTTATGAAGTTGAGTTACAGAGACATTCTATACATACTAAATAGCCTTTCTGTTTAAGGTGAGCTTCCTGGAAAAACTGTAATGCAACTGCAGTGCTGTTCTGTGCAAAAGTCACGCGCAGTTCATGAAATGTTGCTAATGTTGAACTGTGGTTGGTGTTCAGAGATGCTAAGCACTGTCCTGTTGTGGGTGAGGGTATGTCTGCACTGTTCTGGGAGGTGTGACAGCACAGAAGCTGTGCTTGTGTCTCCCAGGAGGGAAGTTTGTTGTCTAAACACAGGTGCCTGCTACTGTTTGAGTTGTCCAGTGTACCCCTCCTTGTTTTCATTGCTCCCCAGAGGAAGGGGGAGGAAAGGGTGGGAAGCTGGTCGCTATTTTAAAGCATGTTTTGCAGCAGTGGGCAGCAGGGAGTGGAGGTAGCTCGGACACAGGTGGTGGTGGTGGTTTCTGGCATGGAGCTCCCTTGGCACATCACAGATGGGTATTTCCTCAGCTGGAAGCAGTCCCTGGACCGTCCATGTTTCATTGCTGGACACAACAATGGCAAAACCTTCAGCTCAGTCTGTGTTTTCAGACCTGTACAACAGCCTGCCACTTTCTCCAGATCCCTTCTGTGGGATTTTTGACGTTGCTATCTTTCCTTCAGGGATCTCTCATTTCTCAAATAATACTGTGGCTATTGAGGTGAGAACATGTTTCCTTCCACATGAGAAGCAGAACCTTTTGAATGTGAGTTATCATTAAACTGTCATCAGTGAAACTGAGATACTTTGCTTGATAAAATAATTATTTTATTTTATTTTATTTTATTTTATTTTATTTTATTTTATTTTATTTTATTCTGTTTATCTGAGTTTCATGCTAAGTAAGGCGTTTTAAATGTCCTCATAAGACAACCACCAGATTAATAAGAAAAGACTGCAAAATAGTTGGCATTTTGCATTGTGCTGGCAAGGCTATTCAGTGGAAAACCTATGGTTGCTTAGTTGCCATGGGAGAGGAAAACGGAGGAGAGAAGATGAGAGTGCAGGCTCTGGCCTTGTAAGGGACAGCAGGAAGGAGGAAAGTACACAGTGAGTGAACGGGGAACTGTAGGAAAATATACATCCTTTAATGCACAAAAAAGTTGGACTTGGCGGGTGCACACGCAGATCTGTGGGAATCAGACAGAGAAGGAATATTTGACGGGAGATGTGAGGGGAAGGCTGGAACTAGCTGGGATGGCAGCCGGGAAGTAGGCTGTGAGTGCCTATTCGTCTAGTACAGAGCAAGTGTGAAGTACCACTTCTGCACTCTCAGAATTGGGTAATGAAAAGTGATGGATCCTTTGGTAGCAGACCTGGGACTTGCGTATTTAAGTGTCTGTTTCACTTTGGGTTTGAACTGGAGATGGTAAAGCACACAAATCAGGAGGAGGTGAACTTTGTATTTTCTACTTGCCTTTTAATTTATTTATTTTCACACTGAAAATAAAAGGTTCAGAAATGCTCAGAGTGTGAGCCAGCCTCATGACTGTGAAGAGAGGGGTCTGAGTCACTAAGTTCAGATGCTTGGGACTTGGCAGAGCTGCTTTCCCAGATCTTGGCAGCCTCAGATTGTGCAGCAAGAGCATCCGGAAACATAGGGTAGGTTGACTGAAGAGGGAACTGAACACCACAGTGAATTTCAATTCAGTGTTCCCAGAAAATCGGCATTTTATGGTAATATCCAAATACTTCTTGGCTGCCCCTAATCACTTTATTGAAAGGTAGATCCATGTAAGAGGTCTGGTCTGATGGTTGGGTGTAGCAGAGGACTGGGAAACCCAGCCCAGGCACATCTTAGAGTTTTAAAACCTGATAAGAGTAATCCACATTAATATTTTTCAAAACAATTTGCTGTGTAAACTGAGTCTTAATATTTTGGGGTCTTGGTGTTTGGGCCTTTGGGGTTGAATATATGGAATTTGCTGTAATTGCTTCTAAGAAGAATGCTTTCTCTGATTAGGAAAGGGCTGCTCCTGTCACAGGAGGTGTGGGATAGAAGGTTGTGGAAAGGCCCTCATTAGGAGTTTACCTTCCTAACTGAGAGAGCAGACAAAAGGGAGATGAGGTATAAGAGCCCAAGTAGACCAGCTGTAAGACAGCTCTAAATGTTGTGTTATTCTCAAGGTTTGTAGGCAGGGTGCCATGTCCCCTGTGTCTGTCCAGCCTTGTCACATCCAGCCTGACATATTGGAAGTTCCGTGCATGCACATATTAATCTGTGCAGGCTCGGTGCCTGAGGGAATGGTATATGTTTGTGTGTTTTTCCTTTTAATTAAAGGTGGCGTCTCTGCTTATTTGGGTGGGTGAAGAATGGAGCTAAAAGGAATCAGCTGAACAGAAAAAAAAAAGGGAGTAAAGGATGTTGAACTTTCAGGTTGGGGTGCAAATACAGCTAAAAGACTAAGCAGGTGAGAAGAAAGGAAAACAACTGGAGCAAAGAGATCACTGTACAGCAGAGGCCTTAATCAAAACCATAGAAGGTGCTCTGAACCTCTAAAGGTCCCTGCTTTGCTGATCAACAGCTGCTCTTGGCTGGGAAATATCCCTAGTACTTCTTTGTAGTTTTTCCTCAGTACCACACTCTGGTGAGTAAGGATAATTCTTTAGTCCCCATACATGGGGTAGAGATCTTCCTGGTGTGTGTATGGCTATGCAATGCCTATTACATATAGTACTATGAGAGATAGCATTAGAAAACTTGGCTCCAGCTTTAAAATAAGCCACATAAGTGCATAATCTCATAGGCCATTTGGTATCAGGAGCCTGCTTAGTGTCTGCTAGCACTGATCCCACCACCTGGAACACCTGACTCTGCATTTTCCCCTATGCTACAATGATAAGGGAAGGGAGAGAAGAAACAGCATATACATCCTACAGAGGTGGCATAGAAGTCTCTACCTAGATCCTACATGATCTGATCCTATATTCTCTGAAACAGCTGGAAAGGGGAAGAGGAGCTTTTCTAGCTTTTTATTTCCCCTTTTCCCTCAATGTAGAAGACCCCATTTGGCTACAGCATGAACCTTATTTTCACAGTTAGAAGTTGTCAGACAGTAATACTGTGGCTAACACAGAACTAAATGTTGACTCTCCTGAGCTAGTCCAACTCTTTCTTTTCTAGATGTTGGAGAAAGTAACGTTTCCCAAATTGTGATGAGAAACAGATAAGTAGTAGTGTCATCTTGGCAGCCAGAAGATGGACATGAAAGAGGCAAGAAGTGTATTAGTGCTACGTTTGGAGGGTGACTGAAGCAGACAGTCTTTTCACTAAAGTTAAATTTTGGCTGTTTTGGATGGCCTTAAGGATAGAATGATGTGTGCTTTAATGTAGAACAGTCGTCTACCCCAGTGTGCTTGATAAGGGATGCACAATGAAATCTGAAACTGCAGATTCATGTCTTCAGAACTATAGAAGCAAATGTTACTGTTTGCAGACTGCTGCTGACCACAAGTGTACAAAGAGGCAGCAGCACATTCTCCCTCACCCAAAAAAAGAAAAGAAAAGCTCCTACATGTGTGATATTCATTGGCCAAAAAAAAAAAAAAAAAAAAGAAAGAAAAGAAAAAAAAGTAGATCTGCTGGCGAAGAAGTTTGAGAGAGCTAGGATATCTTGGGGGTTGACCCACGTAACTTAGAGGTCATCCATCGCAAGAGCAGTATGATTTCTGTTACTATTCTTCTGAAAGCATACGTTTTCCCTCTTCTTTTAAATTAATGTGAAATACCTGAAATATACCAGCCCTTAGTATTGAGTTGTCTAACCAAAACTGATAGACAAAACCTAGAGCATGTGCTGAATTCCAGCAGTCTGGGGGGAACACTTTAAGATGAGTAATGATACATTTCCTAAGTCTTTGGTGCTTTTGCTTGAACTTTGAGGGTAGGAATTTGCCAGAAGTGCGAACTGTGATAGAAATTTGCTAATTCAGTTGCTTGTTTGCCAGAAATGACAATGAGAGCATCTGATTTTTGTCAAAGGTGCACTGCACTGCCACGATGCTGAATATAACTAGAGCTAGAAGACTTCTGGCAGCCTAGAACAAGTGTCAGGAGCAATTAGCAGTCATTGTCATCTAGAAAATTTGTCGTTTTATTAGTGCCCCTCTGAGATTCATACTTCTTGATTTCACTTTAAGAAAGAATCAGTCTGGATGTTAAGTTATTGGACAGAGACTTGAGAGACAATTAACCTTTGTATGCTGCCACTCTGGAGAAGCTGGAGTCTGCCTGTAGCTCAGGTATACATTCATTACATTGAGATAATGCCTTTCTCTTCCCTTCAGCTGCCCGTCTTCTTTCTTCAGAACATTTCTTGTCTTGGTGACATTCCTTTCCCATGTGTTTGGATAGTCTCCAGGCTTTGCTCCTGGTAATCTGTGGTCTCAGTGGAAGTCTCAGGGTGCACTTCTGCAATAATAATAAATTCAAATAACCAGCATTATGCTGCCTGTTTGGGACAGGGTTTGGCTTTATTGATGTTTGCAGCTGGATCTGACTTCACACTCTGTACCAAAATTGGAACTGTGTTTGGGTTTCTTCTATAAGGACTGATGCCTCCTGAGTAGTGAAGCTTCCTCCCATGTTCAAGGTGATAATTTCCTAAGAATCAGGTATGAATATGAATAATTTTGGCAAATCTATTGTATAACATGCACTGTTCAAGGAATTACTCTTTTTCACTGATAGTTTAACAGCAAGTTCAACACTTTGTGCTCATGATAAAGGTTTGTGTTTGATGCTTTTAAACTTGGATATTTCATGTAGTTAATTCAGGTAATGCATCTTCATAGAATCATAGAACTATTCAGGTTGGAAAAGACCCTTGGGATCACTGAGTCCAACCATCATCCCTACTCTACAAAGTTCTCCCCTGAACCATATCCACCAACACCACATCCATCCAAACGACCCTTAAACACATCCAGGGATGGTGACTCAGCCACCTCCCTGGGCAGCCTGTTCCAGTGTCTAACCCCTCTTTCTGTGAAAAAATTTCTCCTAATATCCAGTCGAAACCTCCCCTTCTGCATCTTGAAGCCATTCCCTCTTGTTCTGTTGCTAATTACCTCTGAAAAGAGACCAGCACCAACCTTTCAGGTAGTTGTAGAGACTGATGAGCTCTCCCCTCAGCCTCCTCTTTCTCAAACTAAACATTCCCAGCTCCTTCAAGTGTTCTTCATAAGATTTATTCACTAGGCCCTTCACCAGCTTTGTTGCCCTCCTCTGTACTTGCTCCAGCACCTCGATATCTCTCTTGCATTGAGGTGCCCAGAACTGGACACAATACTCCAGATGTGGCCTCACCAGTGCTGAGTACAGGGAGACGATCACCTCTGCTTCTTCTGGTCACACTATTTCTAATATAAGCCAGGATGCCACTGGCTTTCTTGGCCATCTGGGCACACTGCTGGCTCATATTCAGCTGCTTGTCAATTAGAACCCCCAGGTCCTTTTCTGCCAGCCACACTTCCCCAAGCCTGGAGCGTTGCATGGGGTTGTTGTGGCCCACGTGCAGGACCTGGCACTTGGCCTTGTTGAAGCCCAGACCATTGACATAAGCCCAACAATCCAATCTATCCAAGTCTCTCTGTAGAGCCTCCCTATCCTCATGCAGATCAACACTCCTGCCTAGCTTGGTGTCACCTGCAAACTTACTGATGATACACTCTATGTCCTTATCAAGATCGTTAATAAAGATGTTAAACAGATGTTAAACAGTGTGTCCCAACACTGAGCCCTGAGGATCACCACTTGTGACTGACCCCAGCTGGATTTGACTCTATTGACCACCACACTTTGGGCCCAACTGTCCAGCCAGTGCTTGATCCAACAGATTGTTTGCTCATCCAGGCCATGAACAGCCAGTTTTTTATGAGAGTTCTATAGGGACCCACGTCATCTGCTTTTTGGAGGTCCAGACAGACAATATCCACAGCCTTTCCCTGTCCAATAGTCAGGTCATCAGGTTATAAAAGGAGATCAGGTTAGTCAGGCAGGACCTGCCTTTCATAAACCCCTGCTGACTGGGTCTGGTCCCCTGATTGTCCTCTATATGTCTTCTAATAACACTCAAGATGATCTGCTCCATGACCTTCCCTAGTATCGAGGTCAGACTGACAGGTCTATAGTTTCCCAGATCCTCCTATCTGCCTTTCTAAGAGATGAATGTTATATTTGCTACCCTGCAGTTCCTTGGGACATCCCCAGTTACCCAGGACTTCAGGTTAATAATGGAAAGTTGCCAGGCAATCACGTCTGCCAGCTCTTTCAGCACCCTTGGATGTAGCTCATCTGGTCCTGTAGGCTTGTGTGCATCTAAGTGGTGTAGCAGGTCTGACCACTTCCTCTTTAATTGTGATGACCTCATTCTGCATCCCCTCCCTGTCTCCTAACTCATGTGGCTGTATATCCATGGAACAGCTAGTTCTAGTGCTAAAGACTGAGGCAAAGTAGGTGTTGAGCACCTCAGCCTTTTCCTCATCCTTTGTTACTAAGATTCCCTTTGCATCCAATAAAGGATGGAGTTTTTCCCTAATCCTCCTTTTGCTGTTAATGAACTTATAGAAACATTTTTTATTATCCCGAACAGTTGTAGCTAGTTTGAGCTCTAGCTGTGCTTTGGCTCTCCTAATTTTCACCCTGCATAGGTTCACTTCATCTTTATAGACTTCATGAGTGACCTCTCCCCTCTTCCAAATGCCATAGACTCTCCTTTTGTTCTTAAGGTTCAGCCAAAGGTCCCTGTTCAGCCAGCCTGGTCTCCTACCCTGCTTACTGGTTTTTCGGCACACGGGCACAGACTGCTCCTGTGCGTTTAAAACTTCTTTCTTGAGGTATGATCAGCCTTCCTGGACTCCTTTATCCTTCAAGGCAGCCTCCCAAGGGACTTTGTAAATCAGTCTTCTGAGCAGGTCAAAGTTTGCCCTCCGGAAGTCTAAGGTGGCAGTTTTACTAACCCCTCTCCTTGTTTCTCCAAGGATCAAAAACTCAGTCATCTCATGGTCACTGTGCCCTAGATGGCCTCCAGTTTTTACTTCTCCCACAAGATCTTCCCTGTTCACCAGAATCAGGTCCAGGAGGGCACCCTCCCTGGTTGGCTCACTCATCAGCTGTGTGAGGAAGTTATCTTCCACACATTCCAAGAACCTCTTGGAATGTTCCATCTCTTCTGTGTTGTATTCCCAGCAGATGTCTGGGAGGTTAAAGTCCCCCACAAGAGCAACAGCAAGTGACTGGGAGATTTCTCCCAACTGCTTATAGAAAGCTTCATCCACCTCACTGCTTTGGTTGGGAGGTCTATACCAGACTCCCACAGCTTTACTGGCCCTTAACCTAATTCAAACACTCTCAACCTCATCATGACTATACTTGATTTCCAAGCTCTTGTAGCATTCTCTAACATACAGGGCCACTCCACGCCCTCTCCTTCCCTTTCTATCCCTCCTAAAGAGCTTGTAGCCATCAATTGTGGCACTCCAGTCATGTGATGCATCCTACCACATTTCTGACAGCCACTATGTCATAGTTTTCCTGGTGTATCATGGCTTCAGGCTCCTCCTGTTTGTTGCTCATGCTGCATGCGTTGGTATAGATGCACTTCAGACGAGCTAATGATTCCAACACCTTTTTTTTTTTCCTTCTACCTAGGCACAACTTTGTCATTTACCAAAAGGTATTCCTGGGAATACACTTGAACTGCTGCACTTGCTTCTTCTGTCCAGAGTTGGCTATGCAGTTGTGTGGATTTGTTCTGTGCTTTCCCTGCTTGTTGTGAAGTTACTTGTGACTGCATATGGATTGGAAACACTGTAACGAAGAGCATTTCTTTGTGTGTTGAAATTTCATGCTTTGATGTTTGGTGACAGGGAACATTGTTCACTGCATGATCAGGGAGCATGTTTAACAAAACTGTATTTGCATAAAAATGCACTTCACGGGAAGATGGGAGTGAATAGGATGTTCAAACATCACCCGGTCATTTCGTGACAAAAGGTAGGAGGCAAACAGTGACTTAATATCAGAGCTGTCAAGCCATGTATTGCTCCTTGGCCATCTTTGCAGTGCTTAAACAAGACAGATTTGCATTATGCATTGCTCTAAAAGTTTTTATTTCTTACATAATTATACAAGCTTTTTATTGTATGCCACAATATTTTATTTTCTTCTGAGTCATAGTTATAATGCCACTCAAGGCCTAATTGTTAAGAAAAAGTAGAAATGCCCGCTGATTTTTTTGAATGGAAAGCCCTCTTGTGCTGGTTGAATGATCCTGAATTTGCCTTTGGAGGTTCTGCCTTCAGAAAAACCACATCAGAAAAGCTGTTCTTCATGCTGGTCAAGGTGGTTGTTCTCTAATAAACAGCTGTACTGCTAACCTCAGTGACAAAAAAATTAGAAAAACCCCTGCAGCTAGGTAAATGTATTGAGGACCTTAAAGTATACATGCAAATAACACAGAAATAGAGTTCACCGACACGTATAAGCCCATGCTAGCAATTCATAGTATAGTTCTTCTGATTTAGGTGTCCTTTATTCCAATCTCTCTTCCAAAGTCCTCTCTAAGCACATGTTTTTCTGTTTTTTTTTTAATATCTTTAAATTTTTAAAACATTCCTAAAAAATGTTGAAGGGAGTTATAAAAACCCCTTTTTGTCAGACGTTTATATAAACAAATGTAATCAATATATAGAAAAGTTGATTTCTTTTTAAATTTTTTTTTCTAGCCAGAATAGGATCTGTAGATAACACAGTTCCAACTTCAACGAGAGATGTAAAAAATCCTATTTACATCTTCCATTAATTTTCTCCATTGTTTAATTCATTGAAAGCTTGAAACCAAGGCCACACTTCTTTATGAGGCATTTAATATGAAAATCTTTTTTGTCTGCTTATAAAGGAAAACTAAAATAGTTCTTCAAAGGGATCTTCTGATTTTTTAAAATATTCTTTTCTGTGGGCTTTGCTACTTAATGGGAAACTAATATTCTAGCTAACGTGGAATTCAAATTATATTAGCATGAAGTTTCACTACGTTCTAGACCTTATTTGGCCCTTAATTAGACACCATAAACTCTGGTTTAGTGTATAATAAAAGTGTCAACTCCAAAATACAATTTTCTTTCCAAGTGCAGCAGTGCCACTCTTCTGTGCCCTGAAGTACAGGATGCTACTGAAAAATTAGTGGCTGTTGCAGAGGCCACAGGTCCTAATGAGCAGTATGCTTTCAGCAGTTTAACAAGTGGCTCCTGCAAAAATTCTTTCCTATTAGCCAGTTCCCCACATCTTAATATACCACTTGCAAGAATTTTCTTAATTCTTTTTCCTATTTAACCTGAGGGGAGAGGACGTGCTGCCAACTAACAACTTCACATTAAGTTGCACTCTGCTGTGAATGCACATAGATTTTTTTTTTTACGCTGATGGTATTTTGAAAATAATGGCAGCTTGTGACTAACTGTCTAATTTTAAAGGTTAAAAAACTTGAGTTCCACAGAGCTCCTGTAATGGGCCCAAAACTGTGTCAGCTTTTGGAAAGGGTTTTGGAAAGGGTTATTGGCAATGCCCAGAGAAATTAATGCCCAGAAGAGCAGAAAAATACATGAAAGTGTAATAGAACCATTTCTTAGGCAAATTATTTCTACTGTGAGAAAGGTACCAGTTTGTGACTCGGGCAGTGGACTTTTGTGGGACTTGAGTGAGTGTAAATTCTCGTTGCCTTTAAGTCCTTTCCTGTTGCCTCCAGTGTTGGTTCATGCCACTCACACTTCCCTCTTCCCTCTTGTTTTACACTGCAGTGAAAATGAAGCATTGAGTATATGTTGATGTGTTGATGGCTTAGTTAGTAAGTGCAGAAATTTTAGTAGAAGTATATACCTGAAATGCTAGACAATACTATACATTTATTTCATTTAATTTATTTCATTTAAAGCACAGTGTGGTGGTAGAGCAGAACCTTCTGATTGTAAATCTTGTTCTTTAAGTCTTGAGTGGTATATGGTGGCGTGTGGTTAAGTGTGTTTGGAGGTGCAAGTTTGTCTTTTAAAATACATTTTGTAGCAGCTAACACTCTGGGTTTCTTACAGTGAGTAAGATAGCATAGGTGGGTGTTTTGTGTATTGGAAATTCGTACTAGGAGCAGGAAAATTGGATTTTGTAATCTCTTAGTCACTTATTCCATTACTGTTTGCATACATTTTTACAAGCATAAGAGGCAGAGATAAGACTGGTTAATGTGGTAGTGAGGGGATGAAGAATGTTATGGAAATGGGAACAGTTTGGGCCTTCTAGTGGCTCCTGTCCAGATTTTTTTTTCTTACATTGGGCTATTTTAAGTTGAAGATTTATATAAACATAGAGCATTTTAAGAAGTGCTAGATGGAGTCTTCTGAAAGTCCTTCACAGTTTGCTCTATATTTTAGTATGCTGGTTGTTCAGAAATTCCCCCTGCTTTCTAATTCAGCACCCAATTTTCCTTTAGGCAGGCATGTAAAATATGCATAGGAGTATTTGGTTTCTTCAAGTCCAGAAGGCACAGCAAGGAGGGCAGTTGCTCTTGGCAGTTTCAAGTGAACGTGTTTGAGGTGGAAGCTTGCTTGAGTAATGTATCTTGGTAAGTACGGCTGAGGGAACAGAGCGATGGGGAAAACTCTGTATTGTGTAAAAGTCTTATAAAGCATTTTTCTGAGTGTACGTGCATATATATATATTATATTAAATATACATATACATTACTTTAGAGATAAAAGCATTGTATTCCTAGTGGTTTGTGGCACAGATGTAGGCCATGCTGCACTTCTGCTTTCCATCTGTTGCCTAACGCCCTCTGTTCGACATCGGCTCTGCACTCTCATTCTTCTCCATTCACTTTTCTTCACGTTCAGCTTCATGTCATCTCTTCACAACCTCAGCACACTTCAGTCCTTACAATTTCTGCTTTCGTTCATGTAGTCCCAGCTCCTCTGAGGAACACTCTGTTAGGGACTGAGAAGGCTGTTGTTTGTGGGACTCCCATCCTTACTGCATTTACAGCCAACCTTTGGCCAAGGCAAGTGACTGCTTGTTTTAACACTGGACACATTTTAATAAAACACATATTTCTGATTTAACTGCATGCAGATGAAACAGCTGTGTCTTTGTATTCCCCAAAATAGCTCCTTTCCAGAGAGGCTAAAAAGCATTGTGTTTCTAGTGAAACAAATACAGAATTTGTGGGCCAATCTTTGCTGGAGATAAGAACCAAAAAGCTTAAAAATAGTTTTGAAATTTGTTTAGATCAAATCTGTATGTTTGACGAAGCTGTGCTCAGAACAGGACCCAAAATGCTTTCTTCTTCCTTGGGAATATACGTTAGACTAACTTATGGCTGGTAACAGACCCATGAACTTTTTCACTGCTGGAGAATTGACAGTTAAATCTCAATGGCTGCAGTTTTTCTTAATAATTGTAATATTCCTTGCTATAAAGGAGAGGTTCAGTATAGCTGAATATTCTCATTCTCTAGGGTGGTCTGAGCTTTTTAAAATCTGCTCTTGTAACTTTGAACTTTTTTTTCTTTTATTCCTGAATTTTACACAAAATGAACACAGTATGCCTGTAAACAATGACTTTTTAAATAATTTAGTGGAAGTAGTTCCAGCAATGTCTGTTTGACAGAAGAAAATTGAGAGGGGAAGTAGATGAAGAATTTCCCAATATCCAGTTCTATAAATAATATTGTGTATTTATGAGAACCTTAGATGCAATAATAGATTAGATGTGACCTGGGAAAGACAGATGTCCTTGAAGGCTACCAGGTACACAGTCCCAGATGAGGCATCAGATATGACTGTGTTCACTTCCCAGGCATACCTCCTGAGGCATATAGTTAGGAAAAAGAGCATTATGTCATTCAAATTTCCAGTTACACTGAAGACCCTTAATTATGTGTTACTGCAAACTCCTATGGTATTGCTTCCGTGGCTACAACACATGCTGGAGTTCTGGGTAGGAATGAACACCTAAATAAAGATCTACATAGGTACATGGGGGTCCTGGTAGACAGGAGGATGACCATGAGCCAGCAATGTGCCCTTGTGGCCAAGAAGGCCAATGGCATCCTGGGGTGCATTAGAAAGGGTGTGGTTAGTCGGTCAAGAGAGGTTCTCCTCCCCCTCTATTCTGCATTGGTGAGGCCGCATCTGGAGTATTGAGTCCAGTTCTGGGCCCCTCAGTTCGAGAAGGACAGGGAACTGCTGGAAAGAGTCCAGCGCAGAGCTACTAAGATGATTAAGGGAGTGGAACATCTCCCTTATGAGGAAAGGTTGAGGGAGCTGGGTCTCTTTAGCTTGGAGAAAAGGAGGCTGAGGGGTGACCTCATCAATGTTTACAAATATGTAAGGGGTGAATGTCAGGGAGATGGAGTTAGGCTCTTCTCAGTGATGACCAGTGATAGGACAAGGGGTAATGGGTGTAAATTGGAGCATAGGAGGTTCAAGGTGAATATCCGAAAAAATTTTTTTACTGTAAGAGTGACAGAGCACTGGAACAGGCTGCTCAGGGAGGTTGTGGAGTCTCCTTCACTGGAGACATTCAAAACCCACCTGGATGCGTTCCTATGTGATGTACTCTAGGTGACCCTGCTCTAGCAGGGGGGGTTGGACTAGATGATCTTTCGAGGTCCCTTCCAACCCCTAGGATTCTATGATTCTATGATTCTATGATACATATAAGCTAGTTAGAAGTTACAGAGAAAGCAAAATCTCTTTGGAAGGGCATTTTTTTTTAATCTTACCAGCTAAACATTTTATTTTTTATTTTTTAATGTTTGTGGGGTTGTTTGTTTGTTTTGTTGTTGTTGTTTTTGTTTTTCAGTTTAAACCAAAGTCTTAGGTTAAGGTGAAATGGGAACCGTGGTAAAAATACTCAGTGTAGGGTATACTGCTTCTCTAAAGCTAGGACAGAATTATAGGTGGCAAATTTTGAGAAGGGAATTGTCTCTTGTGGTGTGTTGGTAAGTGCTTTGCTTAAAAGATGGTAGCAGTGATGTCTACATGTTCCCTTGGTACAAGTGAATAACTGGAATAATTTAGGCAAGGAAGTTTTCTGTAGGATCATTCGTTTAAGATTTGGTTCATTGGTAGCTAGTTTTCTTTCCCTAGGAAGGAAGTTGTTTTCTTCATAAGTGAAAAAGATGAAAATAATAATTATTGAAGCAATCTGCAATACCTGTATGCTCTGGTCTACATTTACTGACATATTGCCCCATCAGTAGCTTCTATGACCTTAGGCACTGTGTATTCAACCAAGAAACCTTTCAAACCTATGCAGATCGAAAGGCTTGGGGAAGAGCTGGAAAGCTGCCTGGAGGTGTTGGTTGACAGTATCCTGGCTTGTATCAGAATAGTGTGGACAGCAGGAGTAGGGAAGTGATTGTCCCCCTGTACTCGGCACGAGTGAGGCTGCATCTCAAATACCATGTTCGGTTCTGGGCCCCTCACTACAAGAAGGACATTGAGGTGCTGAAGCGTGTCCAAAGAATGGCAACAAAGCTGGTGAAGGGTCTACAGCACAAGTCTTACAAGGAAAATCTGAGGGAACTGGGATTCTTTAGCCTGTAGTAAAGGAGGCTGAGAGGAGACCTTGCTACTCTCTACAACTGCCTGAAAGGACGTAGTAGCGAGGTGGGGGTTGGTCTCTTTTGTCAAGTAACAAGCGATACAACCAGAGTAAGTGGCCTGAAGTTGTGCCAAGGGAGGTTGGGATGTGTATTTGCCTTGTCAGGTAATAGAAAGACAATATTGTGGTCCTAGAAAACATTATCAGATGCAGACAGTATGAAACACACAGAACATCTTTAATCTGCTTTGCTACCCTGGAAATTAGGAAGGAGAGGTCATCGTTCCTCTGCTGGAGAAGTAGGAAAGTCACACGAGAGAATTTTTCTGTATTACAAATCACTCCATCAAGCCGGGCTGCCGCTGTTCATTCACTGAGGGCAGCACCTCCTCCTGCAGGAAAGATTCATGGAGCATTGTAAAACAAGAGTTTCAAAGCTTTCCAATAAAGCTTTCCTCAGAAATTCAATTGAATTTGTGAGTGGTCAACTGTATTAGTGTAACTATGGGAATTCCTAAATTACAAAAAGAACATACAGCTAAATGAGTTATTTTTAAATCAAGATTTTTCATAGTTTTAGGTTAAAATATTGCTGTACTACAGCTAGGTTTTGATTATTTAGGAAGGGATTGCACACAGAAATGAAGAGTTAAGCTTATTCTTCTGATTTATTTACCAACATATATGGAGATTAGTCTTGTACTTTAATGAAGATTGGTGGAGACTGAAATTACTCAAGAGTTTATGGAATGTGGTGTTGTGAAAGTAAAGAAACAGCACTTTAATAAGAGGTGATATTATTTAAGGTTTTTTATAAAGGACTTTATATTGAATTTCATTTATGAACTCTATTTCCTTTCTCTGAGAAATCTAATCCTGAATAGATGGTGGAAGTTTATCTTGGAATATATCATGACAAATATGAAAAGTATGGTGTGTTTAGTGTGATACTCTCTATAGAGATTCATGGCGAAATCCTTGCCCAGTGAAATAAGCAGGCACTGTCCTCGCTGACTGTGGTCCAGATGTGGTGCTGCTGAAAGAGAGCTGAAATGCTGGACATACTGGATGCCTCTGCTGCTGCTGGTATGGTAACGTGGTACCTAACCATTTACTTTAGCTTAGATGCTGTTGTCATTGTGCAGAATTGCAAGTGAGATAAAGCATAGAGACTGCTGAACTTTGCAAACACGTAGATGTGGCTATCCTTTTCTTGCCTGCATTTTTTCAAGAACTTAGTGCCAGCAATCATCCAGCAGGCCAGATCTGTGTGAACTCTGGAAATTAGTTGTGGTGCCTGAAAGCTGAACGGTTCTGAATGTTTGTTGGCCCCACTGTGTTGTGTAGTTCATGTAGACTAAAAGGAACAAGACACCCTCTCTGGTTAGTACTGCTGTGCATGTGCTGATTACTATTTTTTGGGATGTAGCCCCAAAGTGGGAAAAAAGTAAAGTTCAGTTATACAGTGACCAAAAATGCTGTCTTTTAAAATTATGCTTAATAAAAAAATTCTCCTTCATTTTCCCCTCTGGAAGAAAACTCCACCATCAAAGCCAAGGAACAAAACCCCAGAATCATTCTGCACATTTAAAAATATCCATTGGATTAGGGAGTGGTTCATACCCAGTCAGATTCCTAAGCATATGTGTTAACAAGTGAGCTGTGAAGGCAATTTGGTCATTTCAAATACACTGAGGTAGTAGTTCAGTATTTTTGTATCAGCTGCATCAGCTTTGAAAGAGAATGTATCAAAATACTCTGACTCCTAATGGCTAAGACTTTAATGAAGCATGCAGATTTGAATCGTAAATAGGTTTTTGAAGCAAGATCTATCACATCAAAGGTGTGGGTCTTGACCACTCCTTAGTGTCAGTTTATGCAGTCTTTCTGTGGTATGTTTAAATGTGTTTTATATAATGTGTATCTATGTATATGTGTGTGTGTTATAAACCAGTTCAGAAATGGGTGTGAAATTAGGTCATTGGATGAGATTCTCTGATACTCAGAATTTGCATATAAAAGGGAGGGGAATTAATAAAGCTTTATTTACATCAGCATTGTACCTGTGTGATTCTGGGCTGCCTCAGGCATTGTAATCAACCCTGAAGACAAGGCATGGGCAGTCAGAACTACAGAGATTTGACCTCAGCTGCCACCACCCCAAGTCTGCAGTGCTCTGCCTTGAGGATTTCACCTCTTACCAAGGGATTTGTGTGTTGGGAATGAAATACCAGTAATGTAAAGTGTTCAGAATTAAATCCTCTGCCCGCAGTTCTCTGCCTTTGTTCCTGGGAGGAGTGCTTCTCTTCACAGGACCATGGCTTTCATGTTTCTGAAGCCTGATAATGTGCCACATAGTGGTGGAGGCTGCTGTTTTGATTCCTTAGTGGGCATACCACCCTAGCAAATATGCTTTGTCTTATTTATTCATTTTCTTAATTTTGAACTGTATCTTTATACAGTGTATGGTGACAGGGAAATGACAAACTTCTTTTCAGGAAATGAGAAGGGATAGATTAATCCAAAGATGTGTGTTAGTGGATGAGAGAAGCATAAGGGGTGGGTGTTTTGGCCATTCCAAAAGAGCCATCTCAAATACAGACATCTGCAGAGAGTGTGTTCTCAAGTCCTTTTCCTGTCAGGGAAGAGCATAAGACCTGCATGAGCATACCTGGAGATGTAGTGATGAATGTCCCACTTGTATACTTAGGATCTGCTGTGCCTCCGGGGACATCTTCCAGCTGTGCATGGACCTTTGCCTGTAGGTCTGCTCTGTTCAGACTTTCAGACTTTGATTGCCAGTGCAGCTCGGAATGGACTTCAAAGGGCCTCATAGATACCTGCAATGAGAGGTGGACACAAATTTGTGCAACCTCTGAGCAGACAAAATTTTGATTCATCCTTGGAAGATTTTGACCTCTGAATGCTTTGAGGTCATTGGATGAAGGACACTGGAAGTGTGCAGTATTGCAACCAGGGATTAGATCATGGGTTCTTCATGTGCAATATTGTTAATTCCTTTGTTTTGTGCAAGGTAAATTGTCTTACGTGTCTTCAAGCAATCTTAAGTGAATGCAGTAATGACTTTGAGTGACTGAAGAACTAATCAACTCCAGCCATTTGTAATCCTCTAGCTTAAGAATGATGAGCCTGTAGGTGTCCATCCTAAGAAATTCCATCACTGCACACTGAGAGTTTAGAAGCTACATTTCTGTAGTGCAACCCCTGGTATACTTAATGACAAAAGAATAAAGATACTTGAAATGGAAGCACGGAAGGGCAAAATAGCTTTTTCTGAAAAAAAGGAAATCAAACTGGCAAAACCCGCATAAAATTGGCTGTATGCATCCAAGTCAAAATTGCTAATCTCCTATCTATGTTTTATCTTTCATCAATGCTGTGTGCTACAATTTTTAAAAAGAAAAATAATGGGGGGTGCTGAATTGATTGACTAAATGAGATTTTAGGAATACCATCCAAAAGTTTGAATTCTGGTCTTAAATTTTAAATCTATCCTAGCTGAAATGAGGAGAGAGTGTCTATATATTTTATGTATTTTATGTATCTATATAAGTGTAAACCTCTCGTAAATTTATTCTACCTGTGACCTATCCTGTGTCTATATTAGACCTAGCCTGTACAGTATATAAGGCACATAAGCCAGTGTAAATTTATTTTTTTTTTACTTGTTATACACTTTCTGAAAGTCTTGGTTGTTGTCTTTTCCATTTGTTAAAAGAGAGATAGGAACATCAGATGGATGAACGCTTCAACGAGAGGCAGCAACGTTAGCCCTTCACAGAGATCTGCTGGCAAGTATTTGGTTGTCAGCAGACATTTACACCACAGAATGTGGAGGCTTTCACAGCAAGTGAGGTGGATATTTTCATTTGCTGACATATCCTCTCCTTTCCTCTCCAAGCTCTGTTGGTAGCTCAGGTCACTGCAAACAGTGGAAATACCAAAGCACGAGGTGGGTGCTGCCGTGCTCTGGCCAGTGCAGACTGCTGGAGGATAAGATAGTCTGATCATGTAAGAATCATGGTGGCAATTTGACAATCTCTGAATGTTATTTTTTGACAAATATTGTAAGTGTTATAGAAATATTTTCATGCAATATTAACATTATTGTAGCACCAGTATAGAAGCATAAATTACCAGATGACTCAGAATTATGGCCCTTTTCCTGCTGTGTGTGGGCAGACCCCTACATCTGTGCTCATTACAGGTTTGGGACCTAAATGCATTAGATGTGTACTGGAAGAAAATGAGTCTACAAAGTATTTTAATAGAAGGAATATGTTGCTCTTAAGTGTGAAGAAAGAAAATCCTCTAAAGATAGAAATTTCCTCGTGCTTCACTTTTAAAAGACAAGTATGTTAACATGGAAATGTCTCTGGAAATTCTAGTAAGATTAATGACAAAACTGAAACAAGTAAAGCAGCTCAAATCAATGTCTGGAAATAAAAGCAGAGGTGTATTATCTTCTGGAGATTTCATACAGGATTTGTTTGAGTGGACTGTAGTGGTGGTCTTGTGCTTCTGTAAAATATTTGTTGGTAATGCACTAGTATCTAATAAAGTGTAGTAATATCATTAACTCTTTGTGACAGCAGTTTTCCCAAAGTCATAAATGGTAATTTCATTATCCATTTCTTCTCAGGGGAGCACTGAATATACAAACTAATAGGGGTCTCTGCTTTTGTCTGACACCTTTCCTCAAACAGGAACTTGCAAGTTATTGAGGAAGACATACCATTGCTGGATATCTTGAGATTTGTCTTTGTTTTTAAGTATTTCAAAGCTTTTGTGTGCAGCATTGCTTTATTTGTATTTTCTGCCTCTTTGAAAGTAGTATGTTCAGTGTCTGGGATCCGGGTTGACTGTGTACACTAGGCTGAGCAGCAGCAGTAAATATTTGAGAAAAGCCAGTAGTTGTGCTTTTGCTCAGAACAGTGGAAATTACAAGACAAAAGCATCAAATTTGGAAGAGGCAAATGAGGAGGATTGAAATATAATTTTTCATAGCTGAAGCTGTTCAAGTGGACCCTGCCTGTCCTTCTAGAGTGACCACGATCTAGGTAGCAAGTTTAGAAATATCTTTTCTCCACTGTAAATAAAAAACCTGAAAATTCCCAGCTTCCTGTGAACTGCTTGGTGCTTCTTTTCCTCACACATCACCTTGTGCTGTTTCTTCCTCTCATCTCTGGGTCTCTCTGGGTGAAGGAAAGAGTGGCTCCTCTTCCCCCTTTCCTACCACCTCCAGGCAGGATTAAAAATCCCACCTGGTGCTTTCCAGAACCACTGAATTTTCAGCTTTAGAAATCCTGAGGTTTTTCTGGACACTACAGTTTTCAAATTAATGTTAAAAGTGGTTACAGAGACCCCTGCTCCTTTGTTTTTATTAGTCAATTTGGGAAAATTTGATTAGCACTGGTTGTTTGTGAGAATACATATCAACTTTTTTCTTTTCAGATTGCCTGAATCTAGGTTGTCCTCTGAGATGCTCAGACCTTGTGACATGCTGATTTCTTTCCTTTGTACCAATTTTCATCCAGTCAATTGAGTTACCATTTCATCTAGATCCTTCCTTCCCTGCAAGTGTGATATTACTTGTGAACTTTTTCTAGGCTTTGTACTAACTTTCAACTTGAGTATCAGAAACAAGTGGTACTTGGAAAATATTTTGATAGTCTTACAATTCAAGATATGTTGTCAGAGCTGTCTAGTGACCACACTCAACGTAAGAGCAACATATATAATTAACTTGGCTCAGGTGGGGGGAGGATATGGAAATTGTCTGTTAGCTCCCTTTTTCAGTTTTGAAGTCTCATGCTCTTGCATGATATGCTCAGGAAATTACAGACTGTGAGTGGGATTCATATGGCAAAATGTAGACGTCTACATCTGAGTTAGTCACCCAAGGCTCCCTGTGTGGGGAATGGAGAGAAACAGGACAGATGAATCACACCCTTGAAGAACCTACTTTTTTTTTATGTTTTATGCTAAGATAAAATTACTCATGGCCTGAAAGTGCCCATTTGGCTAGTAAAGGAGGCTGGGGTAACAACTGCAATGCAACAGCTGCATTCTGCACTCCAAAAACTAGATGTGATGGCTGCATTCTGCACTCAGAAACTAGATGAGATGAACATGGTGCTTAGTGGTTCTGCATGCCTGTGTGCTCACATGTACACGTTTAATTGTACTGTTCTAGTGTTGAGTTCCTAAAGTTCCCTTGTGTTTTTCCACAAAGACATTTTTTGAAAAGCTAAAGATGACTGTAGGTTTCCATGTGCGAGAACTCACAAATCAAGACAGACAAGATGAATTTAGCATATTTCTCCTGTATGTGCATTTCTCAATATGCATCAGTAAGTAGTTAAAACTCCCTAATATATGTTTATAAAAATTTGGTGGCATGTCAGTTTAGTAGCTGAGAGGCAGCTTAAATGATGCCTCTGTTAGTTTAGTCACTTTGAGAGATGTGCAGATGCTTTCCAGATAGTGTATGTAGGGAGCTACAAGCTCTTCATGCTACATTAGGGGTAGTATCTCTCTCTGTGTGTAAACCACATCATACATCTCCCTCGGATTATCTGTCTCTTAAATCAGCCTGAGAAGTCTGCAGTAAGTGAACTTAAGAAGAACTTGTATCCCATCTTGCAGAAAGAAAAACTCTCTCTTCACGTGTATACTTCTTGAGTATGTTGTCAGCAAGAGTGTGCAAGCATGAACCAGGATGGGCTTGTAAGAGGAAGTTGTGTTCACAGTGGTGCTGGTGCCACTAAACATCTGAGCGGGGTCCCCTCAGCTGAAAATGCCAGTGAGATACATGCTGACTTCCCACAAAGGGGTGAACAGTATTAAAGCAGAAGTGACCAACGCTTACAGGCATAGTGTGGCCAGCAGGAGTAGGGATGTAATTCTCCCCCTCTACTCAGCACTGGTGAGGCCTCACCTCGAGTACTGTGGACAGTTCTGGGCCCCTCACTTCAAGAAGGATATTGAGGTGCTGGAGCAGGTGCAGAGGAGAGCAACAAGGCTGGTGAAGGGACTAGAGGGAAGGTCTTACAGAGACAGGCTGAGTGAGCTGGGGCTGTTTAGCCTGGAGGAGACTTGGGGGGACCTTATCACTCTACAACTACCTGAAGGAGGTTGTAGTCAGGTGGGGGCTGGGCTCTTCTCCCAGGCAACTAGTGAAAGGACAAGAGGGGCTCCTGGGGAAAGTCTGCAGGAGTAAAGACAGAGGCAAAGAAGGCATTCAGTACCTCTGCCTTCTTTATATCCTGAGTACATAAACCCAGAATACTGGTTTTATGTGATAAAATATCTCTTAGTAACAGCTTACCTTGTAATTCAGGTATCCTGATGGTACCAAATAATTCAGATAATTGATAAAAAATATCTTCTCATGATTTTATGTATGTTTGCACTTCAGTGGACCATCAGTGAAAAGGTGATCACATATCTGAATCTTAAGGATAATATTTCACAGAATCATGGAATTGTCAGCGTTGGAAGGGAACTCTAGAGATCATCTAGTCCAACTCCCCTGCTAAAGCAGGATCACCTAGAACACATTACTCAGGACTGCATCAAGGCAGGTCTTGAATATCTCCAAAGAAGGAGACTCCACAACCTCCCTGAGTACAATTTATATATCTAAATTGAGTAACCATGTAATTCTGTCGGTATTTCCCATGCTCACTCTGTCCTCCTCTTGTGTGCCTTAGCCTAATTCAGATCATCTGTGCAATATTTTATTACTTGACCTAAAAAGCTCAATCTAAATATTGGGTGAGTTCAGTGATGTACCTAGTGTATTCCTGGCTGCTGATGTACTTAAGGAATAGTAAAATATAAGAGGCAGGGCATTCAATAGTTCTGTAAGTTTTGTTTTTTATATTCATAGGATGTGTTTAGAAACTGGTTAAAAATTACATTTTCTAGGATTCTGCTGCAGAGGAGGACTTGTTATTTTCAGATGTGTTAGGAGATGTGATGCTTTTTGTATGTGTACATGTGTCTATTAAAATCTCTGCAAAAGGGTTTATCTGTCACAAGTCCTAGGGATGCCAGCCAGGAGAGATAAATCCTCAGATCTAGCATGCTAATTAGGTATCATAAATTCCAGGCTAAACTTCTTTCCCAACCAAGTTATAGGTATTACTTATTATTCAGCAATTTTCCTCCCTGCTTTTTACCCTGGTGTAGTTAAAGACAATGGTGTTACATTCTTACAAGGTTGTGCAATGAACTCTTTGGGTCCCCTTAGTTCAAACTGGGTCTCTGTTCTCAGGTCAGGCTTCTTCTCCATCAGAATGTTCCAGGAGAGTTTTATCTTTCTTCTTTTTCTATAGAGGGAGAAGGAGGTTGGCCATAGCCTTAATTTATTCTTAAAATTCAAGAATTTGCAGTGGGTGGCTACCAAGATACAGAATCTACAGGCAGATTCATCATCTGAGCTAGGCTGAAATCGTTACTGCTTTTGAGGATTCCTCTTCCACTGTTCTTCTAGTTGTTCCAGTGGTGCCTTTTGTTTTTCTTAATTCCAGTTTCATAGTCTGTTCATACACATTTAAATGTAATATTTTTCTAATTAATACATTTTTAATATCCGTAGATCCTTGAATTCTTAAGCACTAGCCAGAACTAGTTGTTGCTAATTACAAATTGTTATTATTACAAATTCTCATTCAGGATGTAGACATAACAAAGTGAGTGGGACCTTCCTGTACCACTTCTACAGTAAAACACCACAGGCCACTGTTTCCTGCTCTCTCATTAATTTATCTCCTGTCTTTGTGTAATACACCTTGCATTAATGAAAGCTTAGGTGGAACTTTAATATGTATATCATTGCGGTTCATACAACATGGAAATTATTTAAGGTATCAATATACCCAACGTTGCCAGAATGCTTTAACAAAAGTGCAATACAGTTTTGTAGGCCATGCCTGGCTTCCTGTTTCTATAACATTCTTACCAAAAAATGAACATTTTAAGCTGGGTGCATCATGAGGCTTTCACTGGGTTGTCCACATCTTTTCTCAGTATAGGTAAGGTTTTGAGAGAGCTTTTACAATGGTAGAGTTCTCCCATCTCTATCAGAATTATACTGTATTGACCATATTCTGGGATTGCATTCGTTGTTCACAGCCACGCTGTGATGAACGAGCACACTTGGGCTGGTTGGTCTCTCTTTCCTCACTCATTTCCAGGTAGTGAACTCGTGCCTTGTAATAGATACTATTAATCTGTAGCTGCCTGACATTACATTTTGTACTACTGAATGTAATCTTATTGTGTCACTCAAGATCATTTGACTTGTGCACAGTTCAGTCTTTCTCTTAATTGACCTTGCCTCCTGAATTTGTATAACAAGAAAACTTCTTCATCACAGTTACACTTCTTTTGCAAAGACAGTTGAGGTAAGGAATAAATACAGACAATCCTATTCCTAATTCTGTGAAATTTGATTAGTCATTCTCCTTCAGGCTGGTAGTACCCCTCTCAGATAGACATTTTCCTGCCTTTTCTTGAGCTTTTTTGCTGCCAACCTCTCAATTACTCGGCTAACCGAAACCTCCAGTTTAACCAATGATTTCCCATTTGACTCTGTATCAATCGTTTTATTGAAATTTTGATCAAGTATGTCTCACTTTGTTTAGAAGTCAGTTCTTTCATCAAAGGAGGCTCTTGCCACTCATTAGATGTGATCTGAATTTTCTTAAATTCTTACTTTTTCTCCATTTTATTAACTTTACCTTTGTCTTTGATAGTTGTTTTCTTCAAAAGCGTACTGCCGTGGCCTGGCTAAAGCCATATGTACCATGAAGATCAGAATAAAACATTGCGTGCCCAGGCTAATGGGTGCTTTAATCACCCTCTAAAAACAGTTATGAGTTTTGCTCTTCCTCATGTATGCAACTGTCCCCCAGTGGACCTGCAGTTAGACCTCAGACTTTGTGTGCCAGCTCTTTTGACACACGGACCAATATTGACTCACTCCTTCCTTCTGCTCTCCCATCTGTCAGCGTCCGTGTGTTGTGCCCTGTGCTTGGATAATCAGCTTTCAGGGGTTGTGCTTTTCTGACTGTACAACATCTAGGGCATCCATGGCTCTGGTTGAAATGGTATAATCTGTAAGATTTCCCACATTTTGACAGTTTTGTTGTTTTGGCTTCTGTTTGAAGAAGCTTTCTCTTTCTTCAGTAGCTCCTTCTAAAGCTTGCAGAAGTTTGCCCTATGTATTTGATGTCATCTATCTTAGGAGAGGATGTGTGGAGTTGAGTCCTTTCTCCTTTCAAATGCTCACTGTCTTTGAGCTCCACAGAGAAGGGAGATAACCTTTGATGTCCAGAAGCTTCATATTCTTCAACTGAGAAAGATTGTTCTGGACAAAACAAAACCCACTTGTTCCAGGGGTGGTAGCAAAAGGTACCTCAGCATGAATAAACTGTGCTGAATAAGTTTTTTCCATATTGCCTGAAACATATGTTCTCTGCACAGAGAATGAAGCTCATAAAAAAATCTGAATGCTTTTGAAAGTGTAGAGTCAGCAAGGAGGTTTGTCCTGCTGTCATACAGGTTCACTAGCCAAGAAGTGGCTATAGTCATTTTGCTCAGTCTGCGACTGGTCTTTAGATGCTTTTTTTTTCTGAATTCTGTGTAGCCAGTAGCACCTCTCTCAATATAGAAAATCTGGTAAGTGGGAGTTAGGTGTAAGGACAAAATGTGTGTTTACTTAAAATTAGAAGATGCACAGTGTTAAAAATTTTTGTAATATCTTAACCTAACTGTGCATGTCTTTATCTGCTAAGTCTTTGAAACCCCTGTGCCGTAGTAGTATGTCATTAATCAGTGAGTTGAAAAGCACTTGTTTAGATTTTAAAATAAGTTAAAGCAGGACATGAGTTAAGGTTAATAATATTTTGCTCATCTTTTTAAGTGTAACTGTCAAGTACCTGCTGTAAATGCCATTCAACAGCATGGGAACATTGTATATTACCTGATTTTGCTGTTTACCACTAGTTATTTAAATATGGTTTTACTGTGTGTGTTCTCAGCTGAAACATACCTCTGTTTTTAGCAGGATAGATTTAATTTTCACGTGAGTCACTTCAACACATACTTTGAGTATCTGTTTAAGGTAATTGTTTTTAACATTTTCTTACATTCCTTTAGCACTTTCCAGGCCAGAACGTCACAGTTGTTCATCAATATTGAAAAAATTGTGCCTATTAAGCATGATGGCTTTGACTTTAAAAATTGAAATATGGCAGTTGTTAGCTGAAACACCTTAGAGGATTTTCAAGGTTGGCACTGTTTTAAAACCTGTTCCTTTGTAAAAGACTGTAAGTGGGTATCCTGAATCCAAAGTTACACTAAAAGAAAATGTTACAAAAAAGCCTATCTGTAATTTTTCACTGATGAGAAATACACTTAAAGAGATACTCATTTTGACCTGTGATTAAAAAATCAGTAATATACAAATATTTACGAATCCTGAAATAGTAAATTTGCTGTTATTTTACCTGCTAATTAATATGCACTTACTGAGTCTGAAGTATAGCCAGGGAGTTCTTTTTAAGTGGCTGGGAAGCTCCTATTTTTAATGCACAAAGGTCAATGAAATATTCTTAGTTTGTTTTTTTCCTTAATCAAGTGAGGAGGGAAATGTCAGTCTGCTTTTCTATATTTACAAAAGCATTTCTCATCCATTAAGTCATGTAGGTCCTGCAAGCCAAGGTTGGCTGCATGTCGACTGACATCTTAGCTTGTCATGCATGCTGGCCCTAGCTGCTGTCACTAATCCTGAGTTTGAATCCTGAAATGATTCATAGGAGTGAATATTAAAGAAAGAATCAGCTCAATTACATTGAATTCCAGCTGCTTCCCTTTTTGATTCCCTGTTCTTCTTTTTGGTGTCCTCTGCGAAGGATGATGCTGTGCATGAGGCCTCGCTGTGTAAGAAAAATAAGCAGTGCTTCTTGTGAGCTTTACGATTGTGATGTTGTCCTGGGCGCAGGTCCAAAGCCTTGAACAAACTGTCTGAAGATGGAACTTTGAATTTCCTGCTGGTAATAATCATTGAACTTCTTCGTAAGGGCCAGTTTCTGTGTGCTGACATGTGCTTGCTAAGTATTAGAAGCCAGTGACTGCAGTGACATTTCACCCGCTGTTTTCATGTACTGCAGAGGCAGCATGCTTTTGGCTTTTTAAACAACAGATAGAAAACCCTGTGGCCATCAGATTATTTACAAATAAGTAATGCAAATAGGTGTTAAAATGTAGTGCTTGCAGTTGTTAAGTTCTTCAGCAAACCTCTTTGCTTTGCCCCACTTTGTTTCAGTCCAAAAAAAACCAACAACATAAAAAACCAACCTAGAATAGTAAACATACTGACTTTGTTAGCAATAATAAAAAGATATAATTGGATTAGTGTATCTTCCCATGGCTGGATATTTGATAAAAAGTAGGAAATCATGCTTCTTTAGAGACTTTGTAAGATGACAGGCTAGTGGCTTTGAGTTTAAGCCCACTCAGGAGAGCAATGTATCAGTACCCTGAGGAGAAAAAGGGAGTATGATGTTAGTTTATGTGGCAATGAATAATATTGAATTCAAGATTATTTCTAAATAATATTATTAAAGCACTTTCAAGTATTCATTTACTGAATCTATTTCAATAGAACACTGAGTTAAATGAAAGGATTGTGCATGTTACTCAGCTAGTATTGATGGATTATGATACAGGTCACTGAATCAAACCATGTAAATTACTTATATATTTCTAATCAGTCTAGCAAATACAAATTGTTACTGTTTTGTATGGATTTTTCTCTACTTTATCTCCACATGTGCAATTGTTTTAAATGGAGCAATAAAGAATATTTAAACCTCAAGCACATATTACATGGTTTGTTGTGCTTGCCATGTCTATCAAAAGCTCTAGCTGATTTTAGTGGAACCTTGATCACACAGATTTTAGACACAGCCTTCCTCAATTATTATATGGTATCTAAACCTCTTAAGTTTCAGCTGTAACTTGAGGATACTTTGTCTGAAACAAAGACTTACTCAAAAGTGCTTCCTGCAGAACTGAATGTAAAATTACTTGACAGAAAGTCGCTTGAATTTTGGAGAACAAATGCAAAAAACCCCCACCAAACCAATCATAGCATCAAATATAATAGCTATTAGAAATAATCCCATTTAAGAAAATACCTCATTGTGATTGTTCATGCCTAATTACTCTCAGTAATTGCTGCTGATTTTGAAAATACTTCCTTATATGAATACTTTAAATGTAGATGTCCTCTTGATATTTTGGATTCAGGGACATAAACAATTAATAAAAATACACATAGACCATTATAATGCCATTTACATTAGCCAGGTTTTTTAAGAAACTAATTGAAAAATTAAAAGCATGTCAGGAGACTGATCAGATTAATGCCCTCAGTTTTGATGTGCTGAGGTTATCACCAAAATATTAATGACTTAACCCTGATGAAAGGAAATAAGGTTTTACCTACCACTGTGTCTGAAATTATTAGGTTTCAGACACAGCTGGACAGTTCTGAAGTAAGTTTTTATGGTATAATAAAATTTAAAATTTAGTTTTACTCTGCTGTTGCCATCTAGCCCATAGGATGTAAAACTGAATTTCCTTACCTGTTGTGGTCAAAAATCATATTATGACCTTTTCGGCAGGTGCAGAAAGATACAACCAATAAAAAACTTGAAGTTATCATTTAAATGACTTTGATTTTGATGTGGGCACAGCATTGCTGACAAAATAGTGCCTGTATTCCACATGCAGAAACTTATGGCTGCTTTTAACTTTGAAGGTAAGATTCCTTTAACGTCAGTGTTAGCATTTGTAGGTGCAGAATATAGGGTAGCATTTACAGGAGAAGGAATATCTATGTAGCTCATAACCCTTTTGCAGTTTTCCACTTGGAATACTGAAAAAGTGTTAAATTCTTTCTTATTTCAAGTGCATTTTTTCGCTGAACATCTGCTGAGTGCCCTGAGAACTAGAAAAAGAAACATCTTCAACATGTTCTTGTTGTAATTTAAAATCAAATTAATTTTCACTGTGTTAATAATTGTTTTATTTTTGCTTTCTCTGCACTTCTACTTACAGAATTCTTTGGGCAGACAGAATATTTAAAGAAATAGCTACAAATATTTGATACAAACATTTAATGTGAATCACAATTGTTCAGACTGAAACCCTGTCTTAGGGGTTTACATTCATTCAGTGAGGGAGCAGAAGTATATAATGCATCCTAATCATCCATATAACTCAAATTTAAGGTAATTAGTGTCTTGAAAGCTTTATTTGTAGTGAAAATTACTTTCAGATTCTTTCAGTTTGAAATTTTTTCTATAACAAAAGGTTTTAAAAGGGAGTTTTCATATTTTCTTCAGAGTTTGGAAGGAGCAAAAATAGAGGAATACATTAAAACCAGTATACAGCCTCTTCCAGGTGTCTCAAATATATTTGTCTTTAGCGCTACCAAATACTAGCTCTTAAAACTTGTCTTGTGATTCTTCAGTAGTTTTTAGGTACAAGGTAATTTTTAAAGGATCTTTCTGTTATATGAGTGGGTCCATACAAATCTGCTGTTAAAGCAACGGCAGGGATCAGTTACTTCTGCAGCTGTAGATTGTTATTATATTCAGTTTCAAACCACCCACATTACTGCAGCATCCACCCAGTCATGCATTAAGTGGGACAATTAACATTTATCATGTGTGCTTCATTGTCAGCCTTGGAAAGCTGGGTACATAGGACAGTGATTTTTTTTAACTGAAGTTCATTTAGATTGTATTTCCATATACTTGTATTAGAAAAGGCAGACCTGAAAATATGTACTTGAAGAAAACAACAGTGTTGGTGTAAAAATTCGGTGGGAGTCCAAGTCTTTCTTTCAGGTGATCTGTGAGAAAACTAGCTCCTGCCAAGTGAGTTTTTCCTTTTGAAGTGCAAGATTCCTCATGATCTCTAGAAAGCTTTATGGTTGGAAATGGTGGCCACCCCAGCAATGGAGGTTTTGGTCACTGTTTTGAATCATGGAGTTTTCTGGATCCTGGACCTTTAAAGACCACGGAGGTGAAGAGTAGGTGAGAGGATTACAGAGGTGATGACTGGATAGGTGCTTCAGTGGGTTCAGTTTCCTCCCTAAATTGGGACTTCTATACTTGTAAAATGTCTGATGCTGGCATCTCTACATTTTAGTTCCAAGTGGTGGGAAATTCACAAGATCAGTTGTTTTTCTCAAATGTTGCCATCTTGGCCTGAACTCAAATGACAGCAGCTGTTCCCATGAGAGTTCTATTGCAGCCAACTGAAAAAAACAGCCTTTTCCTTTTCAGATCTAACAAGCTAGTGACAGCAGCAGTGACTTCAGTTCACAGCATTAGAAATTCATACGTCTCCTCCCTCCTGCCACATACACATGAAGAATAAAATGGAGATGGACTCCAGCATGCTATGTATTGATCATTTTCACTGAACGAAGTTGTGTATTTTGTTTTTGGAAAACATGGAATAGTCCTCCAGTGTCCAGCATTTACTTCTTGGCATGTGATGTATTCTCTAAGGGTTTATGTGTAAAGATCTTTAAAAGGAGAAGCTTTCCTCTAGGAAAGAGCTGACTGAGAATGACTTTCCATCTTCAGCCACATGCGATGACACTGAAATACCAACTCCTCCTGCTTGATCTCTGCCAACATTCACTTGCCCTTCTTCCTTGCCAGTTTTCAACAGCATATGGAGTATCAACAGACTCGTGGGCAGCTTGGCTTGACCTGAAAAAATCAGAAGACAGTACTGATTTTAAAATAGGGTGTGTAAGCTAAAGGCAACTTGTGCCTCTTTCTCACAGGAACAGGAGGAGTGGTGGAGATCAAAGAGGACTTGGTGTGTGTGTTGAAAGAGTTAGGACCCAGTAAGTAGGGAAGAAAATATGGTTGTACTTCTCCCCTCTCTTACACGTCTGTGTTCCCCAAGTGGGTTGTGGAACCATATCCTTCACAGTCCCTGTGTAAGAAGATGGGAGAGGTGCTGCCTACCCCTAGGGTACCAGTGCTGCTTCTGTGCCATCTCTGGGTGTTTCTAAGCAGAGGGCTTTCAGTTCTTGGTTGTTGTGTTGGGGTATCTTGTTAACAGGCACCTCTTCTCTTGCCTGCATCCAGGGTGAGCACCCTCTGAGCCTGGTGACTTGGGAGATGTCATGAGTATGCGTCTTCGCTGCCCCAGGGCAGAAGATGATGGTTTGGAATAATGCAGATTTGGTTCACTTTAGCCAGTAGGAAAGGGGGAAACCATTGAGCAATGACAATACCAGTGAATGACCACTTACGTGAGAGTTTTTGTTTTTCTCAGTCTTTCTCCCATGTGAATCCATAGCAGATCTACTGATGGTCAGCCTGGGAGACATTGGTTGATCTGGAGTCCTCTTGTGTTGTTGAAGGAGAAGTCTAAAACTTTCTGTCTTAGAAATAATTTAATCCAGAGATGCGTAATTCCCAGACAGGTTGAGAGAAGACTCAAATTCTGATTATGGGCTGAGAACCTGAGTGATACGTTTGAAACTTGATAGTGGATGTGAAGTGTCAGAGGGAGAGTGTCTTTTCCAGGCTGGTACTATGCTTGTTGCCTTACTTAAACCTTATGGTGCTGAGAGGAGTAGCTGATCACTGTTAAAGCTCAAGCTCTCCCATGTGTATACAACATTGCTCTGGCTGTTCAGGCACCATAAAGGAGCAAGTCTGGCCACAGATGTTCCATGTATGTTATCTATGCCAGATACAAAACAAACCTGTGCTAGTATGTGCTTACTTAGAAACCATCAGTGGGATTCAGTTTAATAAATTAATGTGTTTATCTGTACCTGAAATCTTCATATGAGTTAGTAGTCCTGAATTCTCCTTAGTTATCATTGGAGAGGAGTGGGAACTTCTAGGATATTTTTAATCTCATCCTGAGGTCTTTATTTCTCTACACTGACCACAAAAGGAGCATAGCGTGAGTAGCTCAGCTTGTGATACCATTTTTTTTGTAGGCATGTGAAGGTAGGCAAGATGAATGACTCCTTGTGTCAGTGGGGCAACATGGAGCTGCTCATCAGCAGTTTCATGTCAGAGCAAAGTCCTGTTTGTCAGAATCAAGGAGCTGCAAGCAGTTCCTGGACACCTGTCCTGTGCAGCAGAGAGGGCATCTTGCTCTAAACCTGTGCTAATGAACACTTAAAAGAAAATATGAAAGTAACCCTTAGGGGAACATTCACATTTGCAGTCAGGACTGTGCATACAGAGACTGCCTAGAGTTGCATGTGATTTTATAATGCAGAGAAACAGGAACTGTCAATAGATGCTTGAGGTAACCTGTGCCTCCTACTAATGGGTCTGTGACTGGAAATTCAAAAGACCCTCCAGTATCTTACTGGGTGACCTTGAACATAGTTTTTCTTCTTGTTACAGCTCTAGTTCCTAGAATGTGTAGTGAGGACAAGCACTGATTTCCTGCAAAGCTCTTTGTGATCCCAAATGATGAAGTGCTATGTAAGCACTGAAGGGTTTTCTCCAGTAACTGGAGTATTTTGGAGCTCCAAAAAGTAATGTGGAGCTGCCATTAATTTTTAATTAATAGGTCTTACTGTAAGATAGCATTAAGATGCAGCAACTTAACCAAATACGAGTAAAAAGTGTATAGATAGTATATACCCAGCATAACTTTAATTGTGTCTCTAATAGATGAGATAACCTGAAGTAGTAATAAATAATCCATGCTTTTAATGTGCAGAGGTCAGGAAGAAAGCTTGATCACAAACAGAAAACAGACATGCTTATCTTTCATAGGAAAAGATGGTTTTAAACAAGTAACAGATATCTTGAACCAGATACAAATAAATAACACATAGTGATAATGATACTCAGGTGCTTTCTAAACAATAAGGTAGTTTTCTATTAGTGAAAAAAAAAATAAAAATGTTCCTTTGGAACTCAGTGTTCATGCTTGGCTTCTTACTTGGCAGAGACCAAGAAACTTTCTTTGCTTTTAAGTGATTATTTAAGTTTTCTTCCATTTGCCATGTATAAATTCTGTTTAAAGCACAAAACTCAGATTTTTAATTTAAACAGTTACTCTTCTACATTTTTATATTCCCCCCCCCTTTTTTTTTTTTTTATCTCTGCCAGAATGTTGTGCCTTCTGCATTAGTGTCACAGATGAATTCTCCATGTCTAAGCTGTATTGAAGCAGTGTTTCACCTGTGCTGTTGCTGCATACAGTGCTGCAGGGTGTAAGCATGACCTGTCCAAGTGTTTTTTTTCAGGACAACAGGTTGTGTTGCCTTGCCAAGTGAGGTACAGGGAGGGATGTCTACTGTGAGAGTCCTGCTAGAGCTCAGGAGTAGAGGACCATTGGTTGGATCTGTGTCATCAAAGTAATTTACAGTGTTAACTGAGATAAAGCACCACTGGTGGGGTTTTTTGTGTTTTTGTTTTGGTTTGGTTTTTTCTTTTTTTTTTTTTCATGGAGGGAGAGTGACTGGGGTAGTCACACAATCTGCAATGATGTCTGGAGGCAGAAATGAATATAGGTAGTAGAAGCTGAAGAAAACTGTTGTTGTGAGGTCTGCAAAAAAGTGTCTTGTGTCTGCAGTCCTAGACAAGGTGAATGAATTACCTCAGACAGTCTTGAGCAGGAGGACTGTAAGTAGCAGGATGTGTTTACTGTATCCAGCTGACATGGGTTGTTATAAAATATGGGAAGAACACCACTCAAGTGCACCAATAGCTGCCTTGTAGTTACATTTTTGACTTTTGAAACATTCAGTTGTGAATGATTTTCAATGAATCAGATGCAACATCGGCCAGAAATAGTTAAATAGGTCAATAGTTCAATAATAAGTTTTGTTATCATATGCTTTTCTGAAAGTGGTTGTATTTTTATAATCAAATTGAATTTGAGTTCTCTTTAACAACAATGAAAAGAAGACCTGTTTTAAAAAAAAAATCATATAGCACTGTTTTGCCATTCTAATCTTAAATATAATTTACATGCAGTATAGCTATTCAGAGGATTTGTGCCTAATTTATATATTAAAAATATTTGGGATTTTATTTAATTTTTTGAAAATATTTTCTAACTTGAGGGTCTAGTCATACAGCTACAGCAATTGAACCTGCATCAGGCTAATATTGATGTGAGTCCACACACACAATATTTTTTCACAAATTCATATTTTTCCTTTACACATAGAAAAACAAAATCCCTTACATATAGCTGGAGTAGTTTTAAACATTACGTCTCACTAGCTGTTCAGTGCTAGCAGAAGGTCACTGTTGGCTGCTGAGCTGCCTTAGTGGATTGTGGTTTTACTTTATCTGTCTCAGTTCAAAGGCAGCTGGGTTACCTTGTACCTGGGCTGTTGGGGCATGTGGTTGTGCAGTCCCTCACAGGGAAGAGCTGTAGGAACTTGCCTGTGAACTGTTCTAGCTGTTTCCAAACTCTTGCCAGCTCCACAGGGCTCTGGTTCAGTGCTGTGTGCAGACCAGGGTTTTTAAATGTTGAAAGAACACCAAGCCATCTTAACATTGGTGAGGAATCTTTCAGAACCACTTTTTTCCAAATTGTACATTGGAAGAGAGGCATTTCCTTTCAAAAACAGGGCCTCATGTTAATGAGTTTATAAGAATAAAACTTGTAGAGTGTATTTGACAGTATTTAGCAGCTGCACAATCTTGTCATTTGTTCTATGATTTCATGCTGTCAAATTTGACAACATGAACTGGTGCCAGTCTTCAGTTTGGAAGACAATTTTCTTTTTATAAAAATTCTAATTATTAAAGCTAATTTTGGATTTTATTAAAAGGAAGTTGTTGGTCTTTTTTATTTGTCAAATAGCTTTCAAAAACTAAGTTGTTTCTACCTTTGACAATTTGTCACAATGATATTTATTGAAAACCAGAAATTATATGTTTTTTCCACCTTCTGCTGCCAATGGATGAAGTTGGTGTCAGCAGCAAGGAAGACAGCGGTATTTTTGATAGGCCTAAAAACCTATTTGTCAGTCATGTAGAAGCTTTGATTTATTACTAATTTTCAGACAGGCTTAGCTGAGAACACTTAGGCCATGTTTAGTTTCAGATGCTGTTGAGCATCCACTAGATGTGGATGAGAGGACGTTCAATGGGACTCATCACTATGGACTTAACTCAGATGTCGCCATAATTTGGGTCCTAATAATGCATGGTCCTTTTGTCTTTAAAATGTTAATGCTTTAAACTCCCTGTTGATTAAATTTTCAGGTAGTAAAGGCAAAAGTTTGACTTAATGCAAGTTAGCAGCTGCTGCCGTAACCAATGCTCTGGATGCTGGCTGGCTCAGCTTGGATGCTCCTAGCCTTCTGAACTCTTCTCTGCTTTCTCCAGTTCCTGCTGCTACTGAGAAAGCACAGACCAGTTATGCCACCATCTACCAGAAAATAATGTATGGGACAGCCTATGGATTGGATGCAACATGCACTTTTATCAACTGTAGCAGCAAGCTAGTCCCCTGGTCTATTGCCCTGGGATACACCAAGCTCCTGGATGTAGAACTGGTCTAACTGTGCCGGTAATTAGCTGGAAATGAGGAGTTTTACTGCTTTTCCCTCCTTCCCCCACAGGAGCTGAGTGTAGAGGCTGTGACAAGTATTACAGAAAGTGCATTGCCAGTTGGGAGGAAGCTTTGATGGTGGTATTCTGGGGCTTCCTGGCTGCATTTTCATAAGTACAAGCAATTGAGCCATGATCACTGGTTAACGTTAAGTTTCTGCACCATCTGAAGGTACATTTACTTTCAGCATTTTGAACAGTTTTCCTGAGTTAACTCAGTCTGGAACTTACTGTGCTGTTGGGGCCCTAGCTGTGCTGAATGGTTATGAGAAACTTTAGATAACAAGAGAAACAGTGAAGGCCATTCTGTGGGAACTAGATATTGAAGGTCATGTACAGCAGTCGGGTAGTGTGGTAAACAGGATGGGGGGCTGGACAAAGGGTTTGGAGTTGGGACCAATCAAAAGGGGAATGGGGACATGTAAACAGTGTGTACTAACCACTCAAGAGCCTTGCTCTGCCATGTGGACGGCGTACACGCTGTCCTGAGACTATATAATCTGCATGCAGCTTAATAAATATGGACTGAATCTACATCATACTGGTGTGTCATGTTCTTTCCCGGCTTGCCACGGAAACTGGACCTCGGCACTGTGCTGTCCTGCTGCAGTTCTAGCCTGATTCTGTAAGCAAAACCAAAGCTTATGCATTAAAAATACCCTCCTTCACTGAATCTGCCCCAGTAGGTCCATATCTCTCGTACTGGAGAGAACCTGGACCCAGCTCTCCAAGTGTGTCTCACCAGTGCTGAGCAGAGAGGAAGGATCACGTTCCTCAGCCTGCTGGCAGTGCCCACTCCTCATGCAGGTCGGGATGGAGTTGGTTTTCTTTGTGAAGTTTATATGGTCTAGTATCGTGCTAGGTTTCACGAGAGAGAAATTAAATTTTAGGAGAAATCAACTTGCTTGAATTAAATTTTCAAGTTGCAAAATATGGCCTCACTGAAATGAGCAATACGGGTAGTAAACTACAAGAGAGAGACTGGCATTCTGGGAATGAGACAGCCACCTGCAGAGGCTGCGAAAGTAAATGAAGCAACATAGAGACAGCAGAGTAGGGTGTATATCTTGGGAAGTGTCTTGGGCCTGGAAAAAGCCTTGGATTTGCACTGGGCTAGAGGCTGGAGCATCTTACTTGTTACAGAACTACTAAATAATACCCTGCAGTCTGTAGGAGGTCTCTGCATAAGATCCATTTCTATGTAGTTATTTTCTTTTTAGAGTTAGGTTCCGTTACATATCTAAAATGCCTTTGCTTCTGACTTCGCATACAGCCAGGTGCAGGAAGACTTAGGGGTGAGTCTTTGTGTTTTCCCCCTCCCTAGCTTCCAATTAATCTGTCATGAGAATATGATGGGGAATTGTTTTGATGGTTTTTTCCACATGCTGGGTGATTAAGGACCTGACTACTCAAGACCCAGTTTCTGCTTTCTTAAGCTTCATTTTGTCTTCCACCCAATCTCCAATATGTTCTTTATGTCCTGCTAGAGCTCATAAAACACTTAACCTGTGGTTATGTGGTACAAATACTGCATTTTATAGCTCTTGTGCCATGACATTACTGTGTGTCTGTAGCCACCATATCTGTCAAGCTGTTAACACGAATTGTAGAGTTAAACATTCTGCCTGAAGACTTGAATGACAGCAATTTTTCCTCTGTGTCCTTCCTTACCCATTCGTAATTATGTGTCGTCAGAAGTTTATGTCTGGTCTTAGTTAATGCCCTTTCATTTCATGGCAGTCTTATTTCTTGTCCGAGGCCTTCAATACAGGGTCTGCACCTGGAGACCCATTCTGATCTGCAAGGAAATGAATATTCATAAGCATCGGGGAGCTGGACAGAATGGTCGCTCTGGTTTCTTGTTCTATAGTATATTGCAGTCTGATTTGGGTTCTAAATTGAAATATTGCTGAAAAATGAAAAGGAAACCCTGTAAGTTCATAAAATCTCTCAGATTAGGAGTCTTGTCAGCTAGTTTTAAAAAAATGTACTGCTTTAAACATGTCTTTGTCCCCAGTTCCTCCATGGCTGTCATTGCTGTGAAGGAGTTTTCCCTTGTGTAACATGTGACCAAAAATCGCTTCAAGTTCCCATCCACATGCTCCAGGAGGGTAACACTGGTTAAAAAGGTACTTACTTCTCTGATTGTGCTGAAGTTTTCAGCTGAGGAGAATGCTGAAAAACAACTCACAAGTTCACCTGAAATGCTCTGTTCAGCTGGATTAATTTTCAGACTGTTTTGTGGATGTTGAAGGAAACTGCATCTGAAAGAGAAGGTTTTTGCAGCCCCTCTGCTCGATGGGTGAGGACAGTCCAGGGAAGCTGTGTGGTGGTAGGAGAGCCCTCGTGCAAGGTCCAACCTTGTGTTATCCTCAGGGGCAGCAGGGATTTACAGCTCCTCCTCATGGCTGAGAGGAAGGGTGGTTCAGTTAGTTTTCCCTGACCATAAACTATTTCAGCACTCAGTCCATGACCTATGGCTTCCCGTGGGTCAGCTCAGAGCTGCAGCATGGCCATCCATCACTTGGAGGCCAGTGGCAGCATGCAAGGTCTCAGGTGGCTGGAGGATGATCTCACACAGGGGAGGGCAGAGGAGATGGGGAGCTTCGGGAAGCACCTCAAGTGAAGAGATTTGGTAGTGCAGGGAACAGGAGAGCATTCCCTGGGAGCATGCTGGTGCATGTGCCAAGCCTCTGTCTGCTCATTGAGTGACCCCTGGGGACTACATCAGGGCATGTGCCAGAGTCCCAGCTCTGGCTGGTGCTTGTGGATAGCACTTGCAGTTTGTGGTTTGGTTTCTGGATCTCTGGGGACATTTTGTGGCATCATCAGATCCAGGTTGCTGCTAGGAAAGGTCAACCCCTGGGTAGAGTGGAGCAAGCACATGTTCAGCTAGTGCTGGGGATACAGCTGTGTAACTGCCAGAGTGTGAGAACTGGGGTGCACTTCTCGGAAGCCACGGTTTGTACAAAAGGGGACAATAAACCTACTGAAGGCAGATTTGGAATCAGCTATGGTGGGAAAACACCACAGAGCCTGGTGTCCAGTTGCAACTGGAGCAGCTACCCCTGGAACAGCAGAGGGCCCTGCTTGAGCAAAGCTCTGGGAGGGATGCTGCTTTTCAGGTGTCACGCTGCAGGTAGTGCCCAGTGCCTCTTGCTAAGGCCAGGGTAGTCAGAGGTGGTGGCCATGCCTGCTGGATGTGTGTACTGGATGGGGAGTTGCAGCCAAGTTATGGAGCTATGGGAGAAGAGCAGACTATCTGGTATCAGGGAAGATGGAAAAGGGATAGGTGGCGTAGTCACAGAGACCCTGCAAAGATAAGAGCCTGAACCTCCTGACTGTGCAAAACAGGGCATCCAGAATCTGTGGAGAGCTGTGATTTAAATACATACTTCTGTGTTGAAAAAAGCTGGAGGCTTATGATTTTTGTCCACAGATGTCCTTGCAATGTTGCTGTCTTACCATCTTCATAAGGTCCTGGAGATTAGTTCTGTTGACTGAAGAAAGGCAGATGCACCCATCTTCAGAAAAGCCCAGAATTGCAACTTGGAGAACTACAAGCCAGTCATCCTTACTTCAGTCTCTGGGAAAATCATGGAGTGAGTCCTTCTGGAATATGTTCCTGATTTCAACAGTCAGCATGGGTTTATCGATGGTAAATCATGCCTGACCAACCTAGTTGCCTGGTATGATGAACTGACTAGCTTTGTAGATGAAAAAGTGGTGTGTGTCATTGACCTTGGCCTTAACAGGAATGTCTGTACAGTCTCCCACAGTACTCTCATGTCCAAATTAGGGCCTTACTGTCTGGATGGGTTAGCAACAGAATGGGTAAAAACCTGGTTGGATATTTAGGCTCACAGTGTAGCAGTTAATGGTTCATACTCTGATGAGTGGTGGTGGCAAATGGTGTGCCACAGGGGTCTCTACCATTTAATGTCTTATTCAGTGACCTGGAAGAGGTAACAGAATGCACTCTGATAAAGTTTGCAGATGGTGCCATACTGGGCAGACCAGTAGATAGGCTCGAGGACAGAGCTGCCATCCAGAGTGACCCCAATAAACTATATGAATGGGTTTACCAGTATCCTATGGAATTCTGTAGGGCAGGAGCAAACTCCTGCATCTGTGAAGAAATGCAGCAGTATGGGCTGGGAACTGACTGGCTGGAGGCAGTTAAACAGAAGGGGACTTGAGCATCCTGGTAGACAACAAGCTGAATATAAGCCAGCAGCATGACCTGGCAGCAAAGAAGGCCACCAGCACCCAGCAACTGAGAGAGTGAGGGGAGGGATTATCCTGTACTCAGCACTTATTAGGCATCATGTAGAATATTGCATCTGGTTTTGGACTCCACTGTACAGGAAAGATATTGATGAACTGGAGTGAGTTCAGCAGAATCCACCAGCATGATTAGGGATCTGGAGCACTTGTCTGGGGAGAGGCTGAAGCACCTGGACTTGTTCAGCCTGGAGAAGAGATGGCTTTGGGGGGACCCCTTAGTGGTTTCTAATACCAAAGAGGAATTTATTCAGAAGATGTATCCAGGCTACTCCAAGCATTGTGTTGGTTGGAGGATGAGAGACACTGGGCATAAATTGAAATGAGAGATTCAGGGGGAGTATAAGGAAAAGCTTTTTCACTATAAGGACAGTCAAGCAGAGACTGGGTAGTCTCCATCCTTGGAGATTTCAAGACTGACTGAATAAAGCCCTGAGCAACTTGATCAGGTGTCAGAGCTGACCCAGTTGTGAGCAGTGGGTTGGACTAGATCATCTATCTCCAGACATCTCTTCCAGCCTCAAATACCCTGTGGTTCTCTGTGTGTATAGGAGTATGCAAGTATAGATTAAGTACAGAATGAATTGTGTAGAGATCATACATGGAATATGTTTTCACAGAGGACACAAAAGTGGTTAACTATTGCTGAGTTTTATATATATATATATATTTAATGACGATACTTGAATTTCAATGGAGAAAAAGAAAAAAACCCAAACCCATTGTATCTGCTTTTCTCTGCCTCTCCAGTGCTTCACAGATCTTATTTTAGTCCGGAACCAGCAAGGTCTGAAATCTTGTCACCATAGTCATGCACGTATCCCTTGCCTGGATTGGTATTGAATGCATTCCTCTGAAGGATTTAATAAGTGATTTCCATTTACATAATTTATGTAGAGAATAGAGCATGAGACGTGTTAAAAAATCAGCTTTCAAAATATCAGTGTAGTTGTCCTCTTTGGAGACAACCCTTCAAATAGCTGAATCATTACAGGTCTATTAAAGTGAAGACATGAAGAAAGGGTGATATATGTATTCTAGGTAAACACAATACTGACACTTGACAATTTGCAAATAATTCATAAATGTCCCCTACTGAAGTCTAAATGCAGCTGTCAGCTATTTCCAACTGGGCATCATAGATTTAATTAAGAATAATTGCAGCTGATTTTCTGCTATGTGAACATAACTATCTTCCTGGATGTGTTACAATGCCTAACATGTTGGCTTTCTCCATGATCATATAACAAAGGTTGGTTGAATTGGATGTGAAGAAATGGTTAGTACTGTTTAGTCATGATCTGTCGTAAGTATCTTAAATAGCTTAGAAAAAATCCATAATTATGTCCCTAAGACTGATGGTATTTCAGATCTTGCAGTGATAAAGGCTTTTTGGTCTTGCCTCAGAATTACTTTCAGACAAAGAAGTATGCTTTCAGCCTAATCATGTCAGCAGCAGAACACCTGCAAAAATAGATCAAAAGAAGAAGCAGAATTACTGAGATTTTATTGCTATGAATAGCACTAGTGTGAACATATTAAGCATTGACTGGTGGTACTGAAAATGGAGAATATCCAGGGGAGCAACTACAAATGTAAACCATTTTGGGGGCAGACTGGCTGTTTCAGATGGCAGCTTTGATTTGTTTCATACCTTGCTCTTTTGATTGCTCCTTTTTGTGGGGTATTGAGTGAAAAAATCTGTGTCAGCTGGAGATCATCAGGCTTGCCTCAAGCTGGAGGATGACCATGAGAGATGCAAACTGGAGTAATGCTGCTCTTGTGTTGAAAATATGCCAGAAGTAAAAATTATGGAAGATACCACATAACCTCATTTGACTGCTGAATCCTGGAATAGTGCTGCTCTTGTGTTGAAAATGTTGGGGTTTGTTGTGTCAGAAGTAAAAATTATGGTAGATACCACATAACCTCATTTGAATACTAGAATCCTAGCGGTTTATCATCTTCCCTGGGTACCTGGCCTAGAAACCAGCAAACTTCCAATGTAGCAGCTCTCTAAAACTGTTCATGGTAAACATCTAGGTGGAGGTTATGCTTTGTGGATGTCAGTGTGATGGGACAGGAAAGGCAGACAGCTGTAACAGGGGTAGAGAACTTCAAAGTCTGTGTCTGCTACTGCCAACTTCTGCTTTTCTAATGGTAGTTTTGTGGTAGCTTGTGGTGGTGTAAAGATGTAAGTAAGGGAGGCAAAACTCATAGTAAAACATTATTATATTTTGTACGACTTTTTAATACTGCTGGAGATGGAAAACAAGCTAATTTGGTATGAATATGCTCATCTTCATACCTCCTTTAACTGCTACATCTCTATAGCCATTTGATCTTCCTTAAGTAGAGAGACAATTATTCTTCTCCTTGTTCCTGTATTTGTTTTACAAGAAGGCTTAAAAAACGCCAAGAAAACATAAAACCCCAAAACCACAACAAAATAAATTGCTGCTAAGGGTTTGGTTTAGTACTGTTTCTGAGGATGCAGAGGAAATGTTGGCTCCGTCACCCATTTCACACCACTTCACATGTTCTGTATGTATCAGTATTTGCTGAGAAGTGGAGAAGAGGAACTAGTTTGCTTTAGGCCATAGCACCTGAGAAGGAGGTCACTAAAACTTTTTGTGATGATTTTGAGGGTCTCAACTGAAGTCAAGCCCTTGACATGAAGATAAAGATGTTGAAATACTTTAGTCACTATATACATTATCACTTGCATTTTTTTCTTCATGCTCAGATGAACAGAGCATGAATAGGAGCTTCATTTAGCCCAGTTCAATTAGACAAAGGATTTGCAACCTGTGTACTTTTGTCTGGTTATCGATACATTTACATTAATAATACTTATTAGTGCACTAAATAACTTCAATTTGCTGATATTTTACACATGCTGACAAAATCCCTTTAGGCCCCATGTCCCCCCCTTCCAGCCTTTGCCTGTGTTATTTGTGATCATTATTTAGCAATAACTGTGATGAAACATGGTGTTTAAGTTTCCAGTGTGTTATATTACATCTTCAAGTCTGTTCTTGAAACGTGTCATGCATTAGGACATGAGATTAAGCTTCAGTATTAGCTGCTTCTGAAAGTATCTCGATTTTCCATTTTTTTACATATAGTCTAAACAATGAGCTATATTTTAGATGGTAATTTAACTTCTAAAACTCATTGTTTTAGCTGAACTGAGCTTAAGGCATGCAGAAGACACTGGACACACTCTCTTCCTACAGCTTTTTCTGTGTTTCCATTCTAGATCCTTTATATTTTTCCTGACTGAATAATGCTCAGTGAAGACATGCCTGAATCTGTGCTTTTTTCATATTTTTGAACATACTAATTGCAGGCTGTCCAGGATCACCGTTCTTAGCCTGTCCCAAATTCCTCTTTTCCCTTCTAGGTAACGGGAGGTAGAGAACTTTGCTATTTGCTGTTGCAGCTAAACAACATGAAACTAAGCTGAAGACAGGCCAAGGGAAGTTCAGAGAAAGCAGGGCTGACAAGCCTTGGTTCTGAGGCCTTGCAAACTCAGTGCAAAGCCTGGAGCTTGTTCCTAGCAGTGGCAATACTGGGTTTCAAGAACTGAAAAGGCATCCTAAGCTGTATTCAATAGAGCATACTTTGATTTTTATTTTATTTTCTGTTATAACAGAGTAATGCCAGAGCATGCAGCGAACTACTTCTTGATTTACATTTGGCCTTAGTAACTAATCTGTAATACAAATGTTTCTCCTATATGAGTTTTTTACCATCTGCTTACAGTCACAAATTTAGATTGATTGGGCTATGATGGTAACTACTGTGGCATTTAACATTCTTTATAGGCCATTCCCATTGTAATAAACAAGCAAAATTGTACCGATTGTTTTCGTGTGTCCATTAAATTAAGAAATTAGTGGTATAGAAGTAACTGCCTTCTGGATAGAAAGTATCTTTTATGTTGAAACATCAATATGGTATTGCAAAATAACTGACAGTGGTTCCAGATAAATCTCTGTTTGCTGGAAGTAGGTGGGGGCTTTTTAATTCCAGCTTTCATGTTCATTGCTGAAGCAGTGAAGCATTCGGAAAAAGACAATTTCACTGTGATTAAATGCCTGAAAAGTTATCTGGTTGAGGGGAAAAAAAAAAAAGAAAAAAAAAAAAAAGAAAAAGGATGTTGCATAAGCTTTTAATATTTAATTTCTATACTCTAAGTATCCGGAAGAACATTTAGTTCCTGTTTTGAAAGATGAATGCCATACATTGGAAAGTGTACTGAAGGCTTATTTGCAGTCACAGAGCTTGTTTGCTTCTCTAGTATGTACGTGCAGGGAAGAGTAGAAAGGGTTGAGTGGGCAGTTGGCATCACTCACTGTCAGTGATTGCTAGTCATTCATAAACTGCAGAGCTGGGGGTGGAGCCAGCAGCAGCAGCCTCCTGTCAGGCTCTTGCAGGAGACACGTTTGTGCAATCACAAGTGATTTGAGAAGCTGCTTAAATACAGCATGATGAATGTAATGAGGAGATGTGTGCTAAATGCATCTAATTAAAGGGAGTTGCTTAGAATAAAGTAAAATGTTTTAGTTCTTCTCTCCCCAAGCCCACTGCGGTTTGTGACTGTGTTCAACTAGTTTGTGATATCATTTGGAGTATGTCTTTTGCCTTTAAAACAAGCATTTTTAGAAAACGTATGGGTCTCAATCCACTGATAAAAGGGAAATTTTGAGGTAAGAATGGAATATATTCTGGGACTGCATATTTTTAAGGTATAAATGACAGTGAAGTTTTCATTTCAAGAAGAGAGTGTCAGAAGCAGTAAACCATCCTGTATGTTCTTACTCTTAAATTGCTGCACTTTTATTTTTTCCCCTCATTGAAATGACTGCCAATCTAATAGAAGGTCTCAACAGGATTTTGTTTCATCTTTGTGTCCAAAGTGAAGAAGTTACAGCAGATTGATAGACTTCTGCTTGAAATTTATAAATCTGATTTACTTGAAACTGTGTGTGAGTAAATGCTGTTCTATCAACTGTTCCATCTCTTGTAGTTTAGCCTATGCAGTTTGCTCATTCTGAGAAGGCTACAGAGCTGTTCCTGCAGGTTGATCTAGTACTGACTGGGACATGGAATTTAAGGCCAGGTTTATGTCCAGGGTGCCACTGAATTTAAACTAGAGGAAAAATGGCAGGTTCTTTATTGTAAGTCAGGACTTGGGGTGTTAAATTACAGAACACTGTCCCCTTACAGAACCAGAACTGTCCACTGGGAAGTGGAATAATGAATCTTGACTTCCCTGTATTTGACCTCTTTGCAGGTGAGTGCCTAGGTCTGATGCTGCTCTAAGCACAGTCTGAAAGAATGTAATACTGAGCTAGAAAATTTCATTTTAAATTAAGATCTGGAGCACTGTCAGTGTTGGCTTTGAATAGCACCTCAGACTGAATGTTCCTTATCAGACGGCAGAATTTCAAAGGGACCCTGGTCTCTCTCTAACAAATAGCTAATTAAATTGTACACCCTAGGCTCTTTGAAGCTTTTTCAGAAGCTCTGATTAAAATATATATAAGCCAAACTTCACTATGGCAAGGTTCCAATGAAAGTGTATGTATGCTTCATCTCCTTTTCAGGAGGTTTTGTGTAGTAACTCAGAGAGCATAAACTATGGCAGTCTCTGTGTTCACCAGGAGTGAGCACATACCCCTCAGGGCCCTGTTTTCCCTTTGTTCTCAAGAGTTTCTCAGTGCTCCCATTAGTATTAACAAGTGAAATATACGTACATCAAAGGAAAATGCACACTTAAGGAATTTTGTATGTGACCTGCTGAGAGATTAGTGCATGTGAGATCAGTCTGGACGTACGACTTTGTGTTGCTTTTCCTCCTGGAGTTGGACCAGCAGTGTCTCGTGTACTAACAAACATCCCTTCCCACAGTAGGGTGATTTCTCTTTTCAGATGAACAAGTGACCAGGTTCTCAAGTCTAGCAGCATGCATGGGTTTTGAAGCCTCTCTTATCCATATATACATATACAGTGAATTGACTGAATGCAAGTCAAGTGATTTACAGGTGCCTAGAAAATATCTGTTCATAAGTTATGTGGGTGTTGAATGAAGGTACTTGGTTCCTTGCATTTTGAAAAATGAAGTAGTGTACAAATACAATTTTTAAAACCATCTTCCTTTTGAAGACACATTTCACAACAGAAGGAAGAAATCACATGTATTGAACTTGCTTTCCACCTTAGCAATATTTAATCTTTGAGACATTTCAAGTAATATATTGTCTGTTTATTTTAAGGCCATCAGGGAGGTGATTTTTGAGGGCTGGCTTGAGGTCCTTGTCTGTTACAGGTGAGCAGCTGATAGTAGAGATGAGTGGTACGATGTATTTTGTTAACACTATGTACATAGCTGACTTTATATAGGGGAATATGATTCTCTGAAAGCAGACTCAAACCCATGCAGACTAGGTCCACCTTAGTGACTCTGACCATTCATTAAGAGCAACTGTTAAAGATACCTTTTTAGGTTTCTAACCATCCCTTTCACTGCCACAGTCAGAAGCTGGAAAAGCATCAGCAGATTAATCACAGTGCTTTCTGCTGACCTACTACTGTTGAGAACATGTATTACAATATACTGGTTTGCTGTTGATTTCTATCTGCAGTCAGCAATGCAGGTTTTGGTGTTCTGAAATAGGTAGTATTTTACAATGCTAGGGTTTTTTTTTAAGGGATCCATCCTTTTAAATAAAATATAAAAAAGAGAAAAGCTAGCCCATCAGTGAAATGCATCTCACAGCTGTAAGCAGAATGGCAGTTTCTATTTTTAACTTGGCAACTTCCTTGTGTAACAGGCTATAGCTTTCAATGACATTCCAGGTATAGCTAATACCCTCTCAGTTTTTTTGGGGACTATCTTATTTTGCATTCCCCAAGCAATAGCAATGGACGCTTGTGGAGTATTAGGGGAAAGGGCTGCACAAAGCAGTCCAGCTCACATGGTCTCTCTGTGTGGCTTCTTCTGCCATCTTTTATTGGAGCCAAAATGCAGGACTGGATGGACCATTGCTCTGACCCAATAGAGGATTTCTTGTGTTCATGTGTTGTTTCTTACACTCCAGTGTTAAAAACTGTATACAGAAATAGTTTAATTAATCAGGAACATCATAGTCCCCTATTTGATTATTTATCTTGCAGTATTTAAAAAACAATGTACAAATACCTCTGCCACATAAGTGCCATGGCTGCTGCATGGATGAGTAATGTACCTCCAGAAACATTTCTCCATATTTTATTTTTATTGGCAATTCACGTTCTATCCAGTGTCTTCAATCAGTGCTGCTTCTTACAGATGTTGCTTTTCTTTCTTCTGGTTTTCTGCTTGCTTCTGTGCCAGCAAACAAAAATGGGAAAGAACTGGTACTACTGGCTACCTGAATAGTCCTCAGCTAAAATACATACAACTAAAATAGTGTGCTACGTATAAACATAAACAGCATCACTGGCTTCTTCTAGCATAGTTTATTATGAAAAAAATACTAGTCAATTGAAAGGAATAGGCATATCTGTATCTGCAGTGCCTATGGCTCTGTCTAAAGTGGATATATAAAACAAATGAGATGTTCCTAGTGGTGGAGTTGCACTTAACATCCCTGAGGCAGGTACATCAGGAGACGCAAGAAGAAAAAAAGAGTCTTCAGCCCTGCTGCCCAGTCTAGCAATACTGAGCAAGAAGATGAGGGAAGGTGGAAGCAGGTTCCTACTCAGGGCTGTAGGTGTCCCCCTTCCCTTCGTACATCCTTCCCTCAGATAGTCTGCACAACAGGTATGAGGCTCTGGAAGTTGAGCGGCAGACTAACGATGTCACAGATGATAGACTATCTGGGACAGCAGAGGCCAACATGAGTTGGCCTCCTCGTATAACAACATCTTCTGTTAAGAAAAAGCGAAGAGTTGTTGTCATTGGTGATTCCCTCCTCAGAGGAATAGAGGGCCCTATTTGTCAACCAGACCCAACACATAGGGAGTTATGCTGCCTCCCTGGGGCCTGGGTAAGAGATTTACAAAAAAGGTCTCTAACCTGGTATGCCCCTCTGACTACTACCCACTACTGATCTTTCAGGTGGGTAATGAGGGAATTTAAGTTCAAGGGGAATCAAGAATGACTTCAGGGAATTGGGAAGACTAGCAGGGACTCAGGTGCCCAAGTTATCTTTTCTTCCATACTGCCAGGAGTAGGAAATTGTGAAGGAAGAAACCTGGCTCCAGGGCTGGTGCCACTGGCAGAATTTTGGATTCTTTAACCAGCGATCAGCGTATACATCACTGAGCCTGCTGGCAAGAGATGGGGTGCACCTATCTCAGCGCGGAAAAAGTATATTCTCCCAGAAGTTAGCAGCCCTCATTGACAGGGCTTTAAACTAGGTTTGAAGGGGGAAGAGAAAACAAAGCCTGCTGCAAACATACTTGGGATTTGCATGATGAGATTTGAAGGTCTGGAAGTCATAAAGGATACAGGACACTGGAAGAACCTCAAGGGTATAAAAGGGTGTCCCTCTAAGAAGGTGACATGGCCAGCAGCCCAGCTGAAGTCCCTCTACACCAATGCACATGGCATGGGCAACAAACAGGAGTTGGAAGCTACTGTGCTACAGGAAAGCTATGACATAGTGGCAATCACAGAAACTTGGTGGGATGAATCCTACAATTGGAGTGTGGCTATCAAAGGCAATAAGCTGTTCAGAAGGGACAGGACAGGAAGAAGGGTTGGAGGTGTTGTTCTCTATGTAAAGAATTGGATAGAGTGTGAAGAGTTGTCCCTTAAAAAATAGCCCTGAACAAGTTAAAATTTTATGGGTGGGAGTTAGAGATCAGAACACCAAAGGCAGCCTAGTGGTTGGAGTCTATTACAGGCCACCCGATCAAGTGGAGCCTGTCGATGAAGCCTTCTCACTCCAGCTTGAGGAAACATTGTGATCTCAGGCTCTCATCCTGCTGAGGGATTTTAACCATCCCGACATCTGTTGGAAAAGTAGGACAACAAGTTGTAGGCAATCCAGGAGACTCCTGGATTGCCTTGATGACAACTTCTTAAGTCAGGAAATTGACAGTCCTACCCAGGGGGATGTGTTATTGGACCTGATTGTCACAAATGCAAGTGAACTCATTAGGGATATCAAAGTTGAAGGCAGCCTGGGCTGCAGTGACCATGCACTAGTGCCGTTCACTGTCCTAAGGGGCAAGATGCAGATGAAAAGCTTAGTCAGGTCCCTGAATTTTAGGAAGCAAACTTCCAGCTCTTCAAGGAGTTAGTAGATGGGACCCCATGGTCAATGGCCCTCAGGGACAAGAGAGCAGAAGAGAGCTGGCAGATCTTTAAGGATGCTTTCCACAGGGCACAAGAGGTCTCAATCCCGTGGTATAGGAAATGGGGTAAGGAAGGCAAGAGGCCAGCATGGCTGAGCCAAGACCCACTGGTCAAACTAAAAGGCAAGATGGAACTACACAGGCAGTGGAAGAGGGGACAGGTATCCTGGGTAGAGTATAGGGACACTGCCCAGATATGCAGGGATGAGGTCAGGAAGGCCAAGGTACAGCTAGTACTGAACTTGGCAAGAGATGTTAAGAAAAACAAGAAGGGCTTCTACAGGTACCTAAACCAGAAAAGGAAGGTTAAAGAAAGCATAACCCCCTGATGAGCCACAATGGTGAAATGGTAACAAGAGACAAGGAGAAGGCTGAGGTTCTCAATGACATTTTTGCCTCAGTCTTCACTGGTAACTTCTCTCCTCACAACTCTCATGTTGATGGCCCACAAGATGGAGATCAGAGAGACAAAGTCCCCCCACTGTAAGTGAAGATAAGGTTCGTGACCATCTGAGGAACCTGAAGATACACAAGTCCATGGGACCCAATGAGATACATCCCAGAGTCCTGAAGGAGTTGGTGGATGTAGTTGCCAAGCCACTGTCCGTGATGTTTGAAAAGTCATAGCAGTCAGGTGAAGTCCCTGGTGACTGGAAGAAAGGACATGTTACACCCATATTTTAAAAGGGTAGAAAGGAGGACACTGGGAATTACTGACCTATCAGCCTCACCTCTGTGCCTGGGAAGATCGTGGAACAGATCCTCTTAGAAGACATGCTAAGGCATGTGGAGGACAAGACAGCCAGCACGGCTTTACCAGCGGCAAATCCTGCCTGACCAACCTAGTGGCTTTCTACAACAAAGTGCCTACATCAGTTGACCAGGGAAAAGCAGTGGGTGTCATCTATCTGGACTTCTACAAGGCCTTTGATACAGTCTCCCACAACATCCTTCTCTCTAAATTGGAGAGATATGGCTTTGATGGGTGGACTGTTCAGTGGATAAGGAATTGGCTGGATGGTTGTGTCCAGACAGTAGTGATCAATGGCTCTAAATCCAGATGGAAAACAGTGAGCCTCATGAAGTTCAACATGGCCAAGTGCAGGGTCCTGCACCTGGGCCGAGGTAACCCAAGATATGAATACAGGCTGAGGGAGGTCACACTTGAGAGCAGCCCTGTGGAAAAGGACCTGGGGGTACTAGTGGATCAAAAGCTGGACATGAGCCACCAATGTGCAGTTGCAGCCCAGAAGGCCAACTCCATCCTGGGCTGTGTGGCTAGCAGATCGAGAGAGGTGATTCTGCCCCTCTACTCTGCCCTGGTGAGACCTCACCTAGAATACTGTGTCCAGCTCTGGTGCCCCCAGCACAAGAAAGATGTGGACCTGTTGGAACGTGTCCAGAGAAGGGCCATGAAAACGATGCGAGGGCTGGAGCACCTCTCTTATGAGGACAGGCTGAGGTAGTTGGGGTTGTTCAGTCTGAAAAACTGAGGTCCGGGGGGACCTCATAGTGGCCTTCCAGTACCTGAAGGGGGCCTACAGGAAAGCTGGGGAGGGTCTTGTCACAGGGGCTTGCAGTGAGAGGACAAGGGGTAATGGTTGTAAACTGAAGGAGGAGAGATTTAGGTTAGAGATTAGGTGTAAATTCTTCAGTGTAAGGGTGGTGAGACACTGAACAGGCTGCCCAGAGATGTTGTGGAGGCTCCATCCCTGGAGGTGTTCAAGGGCAGGTTCGGTTGGACTCTGAGCAGCCTATTCTAGTGGAAGGTGTCCCTGTCCATGCAGGGGAGTTGGAACTTGATGATCTTCAAGGTCCTTTCCAACTCCAAACATTCTGTGACTGTGATCTGCCAGTTTCTCTTGGCTGTGAAAGAAACTTAGGGTGACTCGCTCACATGTGGGTGAGTAGTTACAGAGTCCAGTGTCTGTCTGTAAGGAAAAAACACTCCCAGAGACATGAGTAGTGAAGTTTTTGTCTTTGCTTGTAGCCTGGATGCAAGGACAAAAGGCTGGATGTTATTTAACAACTTAAAAATGCAGTTAAAGTCTACTGAAATCTCTCAGGTGCCTAATGAGACTTTATCAGCCCACTCAAAAATCTCCCTTCAAGCCTGAACTTTTTGGAAAATCCTTCCCAAAGGACATGTTTCAGTGTTAAGACAGTGCATGTGTAAGCATGCTTCTCCTTCGGGTTCTGTCTTCTATGAGAGTAATGGAGATTTCCAGGAAAAGTGTGTCTCAAAGCCTTCAGGAGAACCTAAGGAGACATTCCACATTAAGGGCTCTTATCTTAGCTTATTGTGTTGGAACTGCCATGGTGTCTGATTCAGAATAATTTCTTCCTGGAAAACTGACCCTTTCTTCTTGTGTAGGGCACACTGAGTTTGAGACAACCAGTATCTCTCTCTGTTTTCATGAAGAAGGGTATTGGAACTTTTTGCAGTAAGTTAACAAGCTGCTTCTTTTTGGTTTGTAGAGCCTTCATCTGGTTGGCCCTAGAAGATGCTGCAGAATTGTTGTATTTACATGTTTTGAAGAATGTAATTCAAGCACAGAGACTGTAAGAGCTCCTGGTCTCAGCACATCTGGGGATGGGGAGGAATTTCTGACATAGAGGCAAGACAGCACCTGAATTTGCTGGCAGAGAGCAGCACTGTATGTGCCATGGAAGCGGTCCCTAGCCTGGTTCTAGCAGCCAGGCCTCTCTGGTGGTTCAGAGGAAAGAAAGAGAAATTGTTGCTCTCCTTGAGATTCAGAAATTAAAGCATGATCCTATATGCACCCTATAAGCACCTTCTCCATTTTGAGTTCATGTGAAGCAGTGTCAGGCAGACTAAATCCTGCATTCTTTTAAAGTTCTTTCTGTTTGTATTTACTATTACGATAAATTCTGGCAAGCATAGAGCCTATTTTTTCAGTGTGTTTGTGAGTTTTGGGAAACCTATATCTGCTTTTCTGCAATTGTACAAGGCTGGAGAGTGACAGCCAGGCTTTCTTCTTTGGGTGAGTAACATAAGCATAAGCCACAGTCCTGTTGGGTGATGGAGGGGGAGATGATAATAGCATCTGATCCAAGAGCAGTTTGATAAACGTCAAGTATAAAAATGTCTACTCTGTTTATGTACTGCTCTAAGTTGATGATGAGGACTAGGCTTTTTGTAGCAAGTACTGCAGTCTCAGTAGTTATTCACTATAGAAAAAAAAATTGAATAAGCAAAAGAAAAGCTGATTTAGATGCAGGAAAAATGAATTTGCTGCTTTGTAAAGAATATTTTTGAACGTCCAGGGGGACATACGAGAAAATAGAAAGAGTATGTAAAGGGAAGGGAGTAGGAAGAATGAAAACATATACTGTATGCATGGAAGTTTGTGCTTTTTTTAACTCCTTGAACCAAAGGAAACATGGAACTCAGGTTCTTAATTATGAAGTGTGAATGTAACAATCTCTGAAAAATCTGCAGAAACAATATTCCATTCAGTGTCATGATTAGAAATGGCTGTCTTTTAATTCTAAACTGTGTAAGTGTTAGGGAGGAGGAAAGGTGTAATCAGTATCAATGCCTTTATTATACAGTTTTTCTAACAATAAAAAATATTTTGAAGTTTTGTAGAAAAGCATGTCTGCTTTAGATTCCTAGCAGCATAAATAATCTATAAATATAGGACCTTGTGCTTCTGAAAATAATATCTACTAGGAGTAAACTGAATTTGCATGAATTTACCCGTTTAGTCACCGAGACTGAGCCACTGGGTCACCCAAACAATGGGTTCATCTGTCAGTGAAGACTCTGTGCATCTGTGGCCTGATAATTTAGTTTGAGAAATCTTTTATTATCATGATACTATGATTCAGGATCTGAAGCTAGATGTGCTAGTAGTTATACTAAGACTTAGACTCTGCCAGACCGGATGGATTTTAAATGTAACCTTGGACTTGGTGGTCATACCTCACATGTTGTTTGAGACACACATCCATATTCCTGCATGGGATTTTGTAGATGGAAAAGTAGAGCCGTTGCTCCTCCACTAGTTCCAGTTAGAGGTCAGGTTGACCAAAGAATATCTGGCTGTTATCACTGAGACCAAAAACATTGAAGTAAAAATGCATGGGACTTGCTGAATTTAGCATCAACACAGTTGCTTCGGTGATGTCTGCACCGAAAAACTGTAGCTTCTGGGTAAAAACCTAGTGTAGCTTTGATCCTAGCCTCTGGCACACAAAAAATCTTTCAATTTGTGTGTGTGTATACACATATGTATAGAATACATATAAAATAATAAGAAAAATATGAAGAAAAAGTATTTAATGTCTTTTTGCCCCTATGATTGTTGGTTTAATGAGCTAAATGAAAGTAAAGTGGTTGCAGTATCCTCTTCTTTTTGATAGCTCTTCAATTTTGGAGATATCAGTCACCAATTTATACAACAAATCCTCTTAGAAGATGACCCATAGGCTAAAGCCTTTTATTTCTAATGGCTTGTAACAAAATGAACCTGAGTATACTGAGATGTAAACCCTAAGGCCAGGATAAATTTAGAGAGTTGAAACTACTCTAGAGTGCATATACAAAACGGTACCTTGCAACCTAAGACATTTTCCCAAACAGCCAGTTCTGGCTGACTCAGAATTCGGTAGCTTATTAGCACATTTCTAAAGCAAGCTTTTTGTTCTAGCTCTTTCATGGAACAATAAAAGCATCTGCCATCCAGACAGATTTCTAAATGTATCCTTTCTAAATGCACCAAAATACAGTATGGCAAATTAACAGTAGTTTCTCTTGTTCTTAAATTGCTAAGTTTACCCATGGAGTCTATGCCCAAATCACTTCTCCTGTCACATTTATCTCCATCTTGCTGTCTGGATGGTGAAGGAGGTGGTGGAAGAGATCTGTTTTTTAGTTCTAGATAATAAGCTTCTAATGTTTTTATTGTGTTCTAAAGTAGAATTTTGGAGCATGCAAGACCTTGAGGAAAAACGCTCCTCACTTTTATCCTGCATACCTTTTTAATCTGGTTCCTCTTTCTGCGTTTGAGAGTATCCCTATTTCTGTACCTTGTTCCTTTCCTCTTTTCTTTGACTTAGCAGTTTTTCCAGGATAAATTTATTCAGTATTAAGTTACTTGTACAAAGAAATTAAAAGGAACAGTATTAAGTTACTAGTACAAGCAACAACAAAAGAAGGAAGAAGAAACTCTCAAAAAGGACAAAACCCACCACAGTTAAGGTTGGTGGGAATCAGGCTTCCGCATCATTCCTTTGTGATATCAGCTGCTTCTTTTTCCATAGTCTGGCAGCCATCACTCATGCTTCAACCCCACTTGTTTTGTTTTTTGTTCTTTTTGCTCATGGCTCTAGCACTCAAGGCCTGTCTCAAAGATCTCTTTATATAAAACAGTCCAAAGCCTAGCCCTGAGTGTTGCATTAGCTGATGGGAAATGAGCAGGTGACCTAAGAAGTCATCCAGTGCTCCTGGGCCTATCAGGAGCTGGAGTTGATAGACAACTATGAGGTGAAGGAGCCCAGGGTGCTGCAAGGGCTGCTTCTCCACCAGAGCAAAACAGAGACCTGGAGGGGGAAGATCATATGCCAACAAAATGACTGAAAATATATCCTCAGCTACTCTTTGTTCTTCCCAGTTTCAATCTCTGTTAATTCTGGCTGATATTTTTTTATTTTTCAATCAGGCCAAGGCAGAGGGAGTGGTTTGGGTTCCTCTTCTCACCCATTGTAACATTACTCTGGAGAACAGATTAGATCACGCTTTGGTGAGGGCCTAGAGAGGAGTATTCCCAGCCATGCCTCAGTGGAGGGTAACTCCCAAGTTACTTCATGGTAGTTAATGCACTCTTTGAGTCCGGGTTGTGTGAAGTGAGCGGTGTGTGAAGGTCTGGGCTGTGGCACTGGAAGATGCTAAGAGCAGTCAAGCATCTCTGAACTGTAGGTTTTACTTTTCTTTTGTATATAGACAGCAGTAGCCTTGAGAGGCTTGCATGTATCTGACTGGCAGATGCCAGGCTAAGTTTGATCTCCCTTTTCCAGAGGAAGAGTACTCTCTAATCTGCCACATTTGGACTCAGTGGAGCGAGAGAACAGAGTAGGGGTAGGGACCAGTCTGGACACACAGGCTGTGTCTGAGATGCACTGATCCACACATGGCATTATTTTCTGTACTAAGCAGATATATCTATTGATTTACAGGATACCAAAAAAGAAAGACCCTACTGCAAGCCCACCATGTTTTTGGGAACTATACAGTCAAATGCAGAGGCTCTGTAATCATGAGGAACCTAGACAGAAAAATGGAGAGCTGATTACAAGCTTTCTGGAGAACCTCCTCCTGTGTTGAGGATGAAGGACCATAATTCTGAGGAGACCCTCCTCTGAACTTCCCTGCAGGGATGTTTTTTTACCATGGAAGTGCTTCTGCACTTCCTAGATTCTGAAAACAGTTCATTTCCTGGAGTTATTTTTTTGGTCATATGAGGCTGGGAGAATAGAGCTTATCTTGATGATTAGCGACAAAAATCAACCATGCCACATGCTTCTCCAGGGCCTAGTTTTCTATGATGAAACTTTCTGATTAAAAGTTTGTTGTGCTGAAATAAAATTAAATAGGAATAATACTAACCTTGCACTCTGGTCTAAAACAAGAGTTACTAGCTTATAAGCAATTTATTTTTCTCTTGTTTTTTCAGCTTGGATACCTGTGGAATTAGTGACCCTTCTAGACATGATTTCAAAACGGCTTCAAGGGAGAAAACTGCTTTCAGTTGGTCAGACGATTCTGTCTTAAAAATGGTGATATGTTAAAATGTCTTGTTACTGGGTTTTAATTTATTTTGCATTTTAAGACTTTGAAACTTTGCTGCAGGTGGTGATAACTTGCTTTTTAAATGTACAGTGCAAGTTGTGCATCTACATAAGCAGACCTGTAAGTGCAGGGGGACAACAACACTAAATAAGGGCACAGAAAATCCCCATCCATCTATTAGAGTAGCTGGTTAGGCATGAATGAGAGAAAATTGTTCACATAAAGTGCTCATACTATTGTGAATATTTTTAAGTCTTAGTACGCTAGCACCCAAAACTACATTTCTGTTAGTATTTAAAGTGCAGGAATTTTCTGATTTAGAAGATCAATGAAACAAAAAGATAAGCTGCAGTAAAGTGACAGGCTTGGAACAGTCTGCCAACACTTGTTCACAGGAAAGGAAAACAACTTAAAATAAAATTAAAAAAACCCCAAAAGAAATAACTAATACCAGAAGGTTGGGAAATTTATCCTTTTTTAAAAATTGTAGGAGTATTCAAATGAAGTTTTCCGGTATTTGAGCTGTGATGTGAAGGACTTCTAAATGTTCCAGTAGCAACCACGTTTTCACTTCACACATATGTTCAGATAAAACATACTTGAATTCTGAATTAGAAAGCACTTTAAAATGTACCTTGAGTCTAGGAATGGACTCCTTTGTGTGAAAGCATCTTGCTGGTAATCAGGTCTATTACTGTGATGGTTTTAGGGCTGATGGATGAGAAACAGCCTGCAGATACCATAGGGATCTGCACACAATAAGGATTGAAACAGATAAGCAGACCATTTATTTGGGGTTATTTGGGACTGAAACTGTGTGTGAATATGCTGAGTTGTTCTCGTGTAATTTTCTTTCTGCGTGCTTACCACGCATTTCTCATTGTGGCACTTTGCTTAGATTTAAAAGTAGAAATAGTGGAAAAAAATTGTTGTTTTTAAAAATTGTTAATATTTTTGGAAGAAACAGGTTGGTGAGTTCATAGGGCGGTTATCTAAAGAACAGAGAAAAAAAATCGTAGGACTACTCTTGAATATTTCTTTAATTTCCTTTTAAAATAATTCTGGATTTTTTAGCCAAACAAATCTGCTTGTGAAAATCATCTCATATTCAAGGATTTTTATTTTTTATTTTTGAAGTTCAACCAAAGAAGATGTGGAATGCCCACAAGCCAAACTGTTTCAGAAGTCAGACAGAGGAAATTACTGAGGTTGACTGTGATACCTTAGCCCACATTCTGGTTTTACATTTGTGTCCCTGGAGGCCTTGATGAAGTCAGCTCTCTGGGCAGATATATATGACAGGGCTTACCGTGGCCAGGAAGGAGTACATACCTAAGGTGTACCAGCCCTCCTTAGAAAAGTAGTGTTGGAAAACATCACACTGTAACAGAGCTTGAGCGCAGAAGAAGGCTAAGTACTCCCACCACATGTATGTCTGTCAGGAAGGCTGTTTGAGAACATTCCTCTGTGAATCTTGCCTGCAGGAGGAGGTGTTACCTCTCCTCCTTAATTTGCAGGGTAATAAAGTACTAGAAGATGTTCCAGGGTGTTAAATATTAAAAGGTGTTCTGTGTGTTTGATACTGCCTGCATCTGATGTTTTCTTTCTACTATCTGAGAAAACAAGGAGATCTGTCTAGGTAGTAGAATGGGAGAGAATCATAGAAACATAGAACCATTTTGGTTGGAAAAGACCTTTAAGATCCCAGAGTCCAACCATTAACCCAGCACACTGCCAAGTCCACCACTAAACCATGTTCCTAAGCACCACATCTACACATCTTTTAAATACCTCCAGGGGTGGTTACTTGACCACCTCCCTGGGCAGCCTGTTCAGTGCTTGTTCCAGAGAATTTTTTCCTAATATCTAATCTGAACCTCCTCTGGGATGATTTGAGCCCATTTCCTCATGTTCTTTCACCTGGGAGACTGACACCCACCTCACTCCAGCCTCCTTTCAGGTAGTTGTAGAGAGTGAAAAGGGTCTCTGCTCAGCCTCCTTTTCTCCAGGCTGAATAACCCCAGTTGCCTCAGCTGCTCCTAGTGAGACTTGAGCTCTAGACCCTTTAGCAGCTTCATTACTCTTCTTTGGATGCCATAAAGCCAGAATGCTTCAGTAATTGTCCTGCTTAGCATCTAGGTCCTTTATCACCACACTTCTGCCATGTCTTGATATAATTTGATATTTTAAAATCATTTTTCAACTTGAACCTTGCAATTTCAGAGCAGTATTTCAGTGAGTTTGTTGTGATAGAAGCCAGGCAAGATGTATTTACAAAAAAAAAAAAATTAAAAAATTGACTTTTTTTTTTTCTTAGATTAGAAATACAAAGAAATGGCTTAGTCATATGATTGTCACCTCTGGTCTTCAGTGGGCAGAGTTAATGTTATTCTGGGTACCCTGACCGTGCGTTTCAATCCATAACATGTAATAAGTTTTTTAAAAAATTTAACCATTATTCCATTTTTTTTTTTTTAATGTGTGCTAGGAACAGTTAAAGAGAGATTTGAGATGTCACTGAAATGCATGTTTTTATTATACAATTGAAGTGTGTCTCATTCTGAACTGTTTTAACATCATTTTTGTAGAGGAATTTACACAGTATGTAATTTTATCTTATACTGCATTATCTATATTCTAGCTACTCATCCAATTAAGAAAAGTAGAAAGGAATACTGAGTCAATTAAAGGAGCAAATTGACCATTCTGGGAGCCTATTTAACAAACTGTTTTACATCAAAACCTACAGATGGTCATCTGATGGAGAATTCCTTTGGTTCTGATAAAAATGACAGTCTGTTACACTCCCATGCTGGAAACATACATTGCTTCATCAAAATACTGTTCCAATCGATCAGCAATATATTCTGGTCCTCTGTGGACAAAAGAGCTAAGATGTGTACAAAAATATCTTTATAAACCACAATTATTTCTTTGGGAGCAAGATAACTATTATTGGATTAGAAGGTTGAAATTATTTGAGGGACAGATCAATTAAAAAGTGTTAAATCACATTACCACACACTGTTGGTAAAGAAAGCAGCCAGTGTTAATGAAAAAAAATTAAAAATCTGTAGGTGATTAGCATTTGTACTGCATGAAAACATTAAACAATATTTATCAGTGTGTGATCAGCATCACAGAAATGACTTGTTTAAACATGTTCTGGGTAAGTGAGCGCACTTCAGAATTTTACGTTAAATGCACGTGCAACTTTGAAGTACAGTTTTAGTTTAGTCCCCTGCCTCCGTATTACTAGCATTTAAACTAAAAAACTAATTAGTAATTCTATTTCTAGATGCGTTAATTTGATTTACTCACAGAATATAAATTATTTATTTTCTATCATGAGTACAAAGCATTGGAAGGGCAAATAATCATTAAACAATTATGTCTGGTTTTACCCCATTAGTTTTGTAACTTGGTATGACTGTTATGAGCATCCTGAGTAAACAGTAGGTGGGTGATAAAATAATTTCCTAAAATTCTGTCTTTTCTCGTGGAGGTGCTGGGAAGTCAATATTTTACAGAGGCAAAGTGGATCTGTCATAAATGTGTACTGCTGCATGAAGAATGTTAAACATAATTCCAAAGTGGCAGTGTAAATACTTATTATAAGTCCATTTATTAATCTAAACTTTAGGAAAGTCAGACAGGAAAGATGAAGTCTGTAATATGCTGTCACTTTAAATCACATGATAAAATAAAGCAAAAGTGAAATAAATCAGTAAAATACATTGGTTAAAGTAAGTATAGCCATTAATATATAAATATTGTTTTGGAAACAAGAACTGAACCTATGCTTGAAATTATAAGTAAACCCATCCTTCATATAAGGGGAAATGCTCTGTAACGGAGTGTTCTTTTAATAAATATTGTTAGTTATTAAACAAAATTTTGTGCTTTCAAAGTATTTCCTATTAATGTTTTCTACATACTTGTATGATACAAGCATAGGACTAATGCAGAAGCAGGAGTACAAATCTGGAAAACAAGATGAAGGAGGTGTTTGCTATATAAGGCTTGGAAATGTCAGTACTTTTGCTTCCAACATGTCTTTGCAATATGTCCTCCTCCATTTCTGTGTTGTTATTTAGAGATGTCTTAAAATCGTTGTGCAAGCAAAAAGCTTTAGCTGCATTTAGTTCAGCTTGCTTTATTGAATTGGAATATTCAATTCAACAACGAAACACACCATAAAACATGCCTGGAAAATAAAACCTGCATATTTCCTGCATCCATTTTAGCAAAGGATGATAATTAAGTTGTTCAGAACAGCTGAATGGCAAGAATCAAAATATTGCTTGACTATGTAATGAGGATGAATGATTACGTTAGATGTCGTGATTTAAAGTGGGAGATTGCTGCTTTCCCTTCATATGGAAGTTTTTGGTTTGTGTTTGGGAGATTTTGTTCTGGCATGTCGCTGATTTTTCCTAATTTGGTAATCCCAGATCAGTTCTTGTCTTCCAGCTACGAGGAACCAGGTGGGACTCCATCAGCATTTGCCTTTGTAGCCATAAGCTAGTAGAGGAAGGTGATAAATTAAATATTGACAGTCCTTTCCTTTCTTCAGTGCTGTTTCCTAGCATAGGCTGCAGTTCAAAGCATATGTGCATGTGCCAAGTCACCTCTTTGAACTGGGAACGTGGTGTTCTGGAGTTGAGAGGAAGCTGTTGTTTTGTCACACTTTTCCCTATACTGATGTGTCTCAACAGGAGCTGCTAGACTTAACGCTGCAGCTGCTCTGGGTCTTCTGCCCAGATGGGGAAATGTGTAGGAATGGTGTCCAGGATGTGTGGGGCTAGCTAAAAAGAAGTAGAGAACAGTGTCCTCTTTAGAGATTACAGAGTGAGAAATTACACCATCCATTTTTCTTTTAGAGAGGTAAACAACATGCTCATAATCAAACCAAGCTGAGATCTCAACTAGCAGATTTTAGTGATATCCTAGAAAGTGGGGCTCTGTAGGTACTCAAAGGTATAAACATGCAAGGTTTTTATTTATTTTACTCTATTACATTCTGATTCTGTAAACTCTGTATTTTTACTCTTCCTTCTTCACTAGATGGTAAACTCTGCTACACAAAAGAAAAGTAGTTTCTGTTGGTTCTGAATTTGTGAGGGCCTTAAGCCAAAGCTGTTTCCAGTCATACATTGTTTAAAAGTATCCCTTTTGAGCTGTTAATTTTAATTAATATATTTTGTTTGAGACTTTCTGTTTTTGGTATAAATGCTTTGAGAATTTCTAGCTTTTACCTGTTACCATTTCAAGAATATTTAAAAATGTAACTTGCAGTAGCAACCTATTGGTATGTACCTCACTTTTGCTTATGCACTCCAGAGTGGTATGCTGGAATGGAAATATTTCTTCATACGTAGAAATACTCAGAAAAGTAAAGTATTTAAAATTACACAATTAAAATTAATCTGAAAGTAATTGTCCTTTTAAGTCATTGGCACAGCTTTCTTCAAGAAATTGAGGGTGTTTCGGCAGCTTAAACCAGCAACCTGCCCTCAGCCAATTACTGTATTTGTCAGTTTATCAGGTCATGTTGCAATCAAACTCACCTTAGCTACTGATGCCACTATAAGTTTAAACTAATTGTCCTGTTCTTTGGAAATCCACACATCACATTACTGTGCTGTACATGTGATCTGATTTTGTGTTGTGCTTTCTTTTGTCTGCTGTGGACTTCTCATGAAGCAAGCAGCAACATCTGAGAAGAGAAGAAGAAAATTCCCATCAATAGTGTCAGTGCAGAGCACTCTCCCACTTCCTGATATGATACCAGGCTTTTGGATAACATAGTTCTTCATTCTTTAATTGGCCAGGCATACACACAGTTATTTTTATTCCTGTGGACTGTAGCACTCTTATCAATAAAATGGAGATCCTTCTACTTTTCTAAAATTTAAATAAAGCATGTTGAGGTCTGTTGGCTGAAAGAAGAGCTATTTGCAATATTGAATAGCAATAGAAATGCAGCAGCATTCCCCTCCTTCTCTTTCCCGTTTCCCCTTTCCCTTTTTCCTTTTCCCTTTTTCCCTTTCCAATTTGGTAGGGTGTGGGTTTTTTTTATTTTTCACCTCACGGGATGATTCAGATGGCAGAAGATTCTCATTAAACGTGATTTTTTTTGTTCCTGTTTAAGTTAAAATAATGAAAAAGATGCTGAATGAAAAAAATCTTTTCAGTGACGCAGTAATAGCAAAACAAAAAAGCTGTAAAAGGTCATTTTTTCCTGGACCACTTTCCCACCTTTCTGTCTGTGTGAAATGAGGACTTGCCAGCTTTCCAGTGAGCTGTGGGCTTCACGGTGCTGGGCAGTGTTTCCCTTGTTAACTACATGGTGTATGGTGTATGTTTTTTATTTGCTTGTCTCAGATACCAAGGAATAGAAAAGCCTCTCAGATGAGCACATTCAGTCATGCTAAATGCTGGTTAAGTTCATCCTGTGTGAAGTTCATGAAGTCTCAATCCTTGGAAGTACTCAATATCTGCATGGATGTGGTCCCAGGCAACCTGCTGTAGCTGACCTTGCTTGAGCAGGGTGAGGTTGGACTAGAGACCTTGAGTGGTCCTGCTGAAGCTCAATGATGCCATGATTCTATAAAATTTAATTCAGCAGAAAAATGAAATCCAAATCAGGGCATGTCTGTACATGTTAGATTTCATAGGTCTCTGTCCTCTTACATGAGGAATTAATCATGAAATTGTCAAAATAATTTCCTGCATTTTTACTTTGATTCAGTTTAAGTTTCTGTATTATGAGGTTAGCAATATTTAAGATGCTACAGTTCTATGTAGATGTTTTGACATCCTCATAGTTGAAATGCTTCAGTATCATGTACAATGAATGCTTGGTTTCTTAGGAACTTCCATTAGTGTCTCTTACAACAATGTTCAATAAGTATTATACTTAGAATTCACACAGTGTATAATCATTTTACTGAACCAGCTTCACACTCTGCCAGAGGTCCATAAACTACTTTACCGTTGACTGGATGTCACACTCAACGGTGGCAAAAATGACAGACAACACCATTAGCAGCTGGTGTTGACAGCAAGTAATAATGTTGGCATGGGAAGTGATTGTCGCTGTCGCGGGCTGCTTGCCAGTCTGACGTTGTTAATGATACTTGTAGTCAGAGCGGCTGCTCTAATGGCCTTTTCTTAGGGTCTGCATTGTGGTAAGTCCTATTGCTGTAATTCCAGGCCTCCTACCAGACGTCCTGACTGACAGGATTTGGAACATAGTACAAAGATAAGTTTTGGCTTCCAATCTTAGCTTCTTTTTAAATGCTTAAATAATGCAAACAATTTTTACTTTCATTATTACTGTCATAGTTTTTTTTAGATGAACCAAGCATATTTTAGGGGGGCCTTAACTGCCCTCAGAGGCTTTCTTTTAAGTTACAGCAAATAAAGCACTTACCACTTCTGAAACCACATGAATAGATAGATCTCCGTTTGCACTTCTAGTATCACATGCAGTGCAAGGAAAACTCAGTGTCTGCAGGTGGTTGGGGTTGAGATTATTTCCTTGTCATCTGATTTTTTTTCTAGTCAGTGCTGTCAAAAGGTACCCTCAGAAGGCATATTTAGTGAAAAAAAAATTCTTTAAATTGAGGGGTAATCCATTGTATCTTCTTCACATTATTAACTGTTGAGAGACTGTAGGTAACAAGTTCCTTGTTTTTGCAAAACAAAGTTATTGCAAAAGAACTTAATGATTACTTCTCCCCCAAACCACAGGGCTTTAAGGGACTTTCTCCTGCATATTGACAGTGATAGCTCTTCTATTTGTGTAGCTCCTTTGCTCGCTTATTCATCTCTCATCTGAAGAGCTATTGAAAAGATCATTAGAAGGAGGACTACCAGCTAGGACCCAACTCAGTCTCCTTGACTCAACTCAGAGTTGAGTCTTTGGCTGGAGGTACCCTACTTCTTTCTTCAAGCTAAACAAACTAGGTGATAAGAGAAACATCCCAGTACCTAATTTATGTTTTACTAGAGCACACTCGGATAATCTGAAGCAAGATAGCTGTTTAACTAGGGGAGACTCTGGTCTGCTAAATGAACCTTGTCATTTGAACCTCTTGAAAAGGAGGAATTGGTCCAATTTTAGTATTTTACTGAGCCACACAAACCACACAGTTTCCTCTGGTCTCCAGAGCAGTGCTCTTCCTTTCAGTCCATTGATGGTTTGTCTTGAAAGTCTCCCTGGCAGCTTTTCAAGTGTAAGTTTCTTTAGTTCCCTTGCTTGCTGCAGCTCCATGGCAGGAGCTGCAGGTGCCAAGGAGCTCTGAGGAGCAAAGCTGTCTCTCCTCTGGCCCCAGGGAACTGGTTAGGGCACTGCAATGGAACAGCCTTTCTCCTCTTCTTCACTTGTGTCCTTCCTGGATGGCATATATATAAGGTTGACTGAAAACAAACAAAATAATTCTACCATCTGTTAAAAGCCATCAAAACAGAAGTAGGACAGAATAAGAATTCATAATAGCTTTAAAAATATAGTGCAGTTTGGAGAGAAAGCAGGTGAATGTTTATGTAACAGCTTGCCATGAAAAAACTAAGTTGTATATTTTGCAAGTGTTTATAATTTTAAAGCTTTCTAAATATAATTGGTGAAATTTATCCCAGTATCATTTGAAGGAGTCACTGTCATCACAGAGCTGTAGGTGCCTTCCTTCTTGAATAGATAGAAAAATACAACTTATGTAATTTGCAACATGTAGTTCTTGCTGCCCTCTTTTCTGTCATAAATTAGTGGTTTTAATTAAACTTTTTGTTTATGGTTGAGTTGCTTCTCTTTTGGATGACTTCACCCCCTGTAGGAGCCATTTTGTTCAGTGGTGCAGAAAACCATGTCTATGATAAGAAGGTTGATGAATCATGACCAGACATAATTTATACAGAGGATTATTCTTGTGTTATATAGAATCATAGAATCATTCAGGTTGGAAGGGACCTTAAAGACCATCAAGTTCCAATCCCCCTACCATGAGCAGGACTCCTACCACTAGACCAGGCTGCACAAGACCTTGTCCAACCTGGCCTTAAAAACCTCCAGGGATGGGGCATTAACAACCTACCTGGGCAACCCATTCCAGTTCCTCACCAGCTTTACAGTGAAGAATTTCTTCCTAATATCTAACCTAAATCTCCTCTCTCTCAGGTTAAAACCGTTACCCCTTGTCCTATCACTGCCCTCTCTGATGAAAAGCCCCTCCCCAGCTTTCCTGTAGGCACCTTTCAAGTACTGGGAGGTGCCATAAGGTCTCCCCAGAGCCTCCTCTTCTCTAGGCTGAACAGCCCCAACTCTCTCAGCCTGTCTTCATAGCAGAGGTGCTCCAGGCCTTTGATCATCTTGGTGGCCCTTCTCTGGACCCTCTGCTACAGGTCTCAGGTCTATATCTTTCTTGTGCTGAGGGCACCAGAACTGTACACATTATTCCAGGTGGGGTCTCACCAGAGCAGAGTAGAGGGGCAGAATCCCCTCCCTGGCCCTGCTGGCCACACTTCTTTTGATGCAGCCCAGGATGCAGTTGCTCTCTGGGCTCCAGCACACACTGGCGGCTCATGTCGAGCTTCTCATCTACTGCCACCCCCAAGTCCTTCTCCTCAGGACTGCTCTCCAGCCGTTCTCCCCCCAGCCTGTGTTTGTGCCTGGGGTTGTGCTGACCCAGGTGCAAGACCCTGCACTTGGGGTTGTTGAACTTCATGAGGTTGGCACAGGCCCACCTCTCCAGCCTGTCAAAGTCCCTCTGGATGGCATCCCTTCCCTCTTGGATGTCAGCCACACCACACAGCTTGGTATCATCAGCAAACTTGCTGAGGATACACTCAATCCCACTGTCCATGTCTCCAACAAAGATGTTAAACAGCACTGGTCGTAATACTGACCCCTGAGGGACACCACTCATCACCTGCCTCCATTTGGACATTGAGCCATTGAATATGCAAATGAAATGGCTGTGGTACAAGGGTTTTTGTAATGGGACTTTGTGTACAGAGTCACATCTGAGATCAAGTTCAAGCATGTGATCCACAGTGGTGGGGGAACAGACCTCTAGAGTTTATGGTCAAGTATTTACTTAAGGTAGACTTTGTTATCTTTTATAAGATTGCAAAGAGACTAAGGATGTTTATGAGCAGTGTAGTAACCAAAGCACTGGCTACTCACCAAACTCTTCTACATTTTTACAGGACTGTGTTTGTTTTTATTTATGATTTGTGTGTGTGTGTGTGTAAAAGCATATTACAGAACTCTGAAGTTCTTTGCTTTCAGAATTGCTTCTGAACAAAAGACAAATTTTATCAGAGAACCACTTCTATACAGTTTCCTTAGCTAAAGGGTTCAGGTAGCACAGACCCAGAGAGAATGACAAAAAACATCTGCTCTTCAGGATTGAAGGCTGATCTTCAAAACACAGGAGTCTTCTGCAGGCTTTGCCTTTCAAGTGTGAGAGGTTTCTGGAATTCGGGCCATGGTTTCACAGTAGGCAAGACCAGGATGAGAAGAATTCTTGATCTTAAGGCTTTGCATTAATACAAATTAATATGGAAATTGGTTCCTTTGTATTACAGCATAATTTCAAAATCGGTAGCTTATGGAATGTACTTACTAAATAATGTCTGTGTAGTTGAATAGATTTAATTGTATTTCACTGAGAAGGATGTAACACCCTTTGAGGATTTCTTTCTTATTGATAACACTTGTATTTAGAAGTAATATACATACAAAAAAATTTAAAGTAATATCCCAAACTGCCAGCCTAAAATTAAGAATATGAATGTGGAAAAAATTATTCATATAGTACATAATATGGGCTATTTACTTCATTATAATAATGGAGCACATATTTTTAAAGAATTAAAAACCATTTTGAGAATCACAGGTGATGCTGAAGTTGAGTCTGAGTCAAGAGGTATCATACTTGCAAACGAGGGAAGTGGTGATAAATAACACAATGTGCTGTTGGTCCAGTCTGCTCTGTGCTGTTCAAATCATCCCTTAGATCTTCAAACAGTGACATATGTAAGGAATTTATTTCTTGTCCTGGAAGGAGGTGGTTTGATCTGCATAGGTGGTTTGTCCTGTATGGAGATGGTTACTGATGTGCCAAAGCTGGCCTTCATTTGTATACATTTCAGCAGTCAATTGGAAGGATGCACATGAAGTTTCTGCACTCAGGGACATGTGGCAGGAGCATAGTGTTTCAGCTGTGTGTAGCCCTGCTTTGTTTTTGTTGTCCATCAGTGTAATTCCTGCTGCATTGTAGAGCAGAGTTCAGGCTTTTGAGCTGTTTTTTAAAGAAAATGCCAGCCTGTTATGCAGCTGTGTTATAAAGTGCAGTATCGAAAACTGAGTGTCATTGTTAATAAATATTGCCTGTCAGCCTTGGGAGTCCTGTGCTGTCAATTTTCTAGTATACAGGCACTTAATGTGGATGATATTTAGATTATTTTTTGATACCTTATTCAGCAAAGCTGGTGAGCAGTTAACCTTATGGTAATTTTCATAAGTCTCTCCCAGGTAGTTACTGTTGCATGTGGTCAGTGCTGTCTTTTACTGCATTGGAATGAATTTTACACTGTGATACACATTTAGTCACATGGTTGCTGCATGGGACTTTAATGTGTATGTATGTTCCATGAACTCTGAAGAGTTGGAAGTGGCTCAAAACTTCCCATTTCCTTTCTGGATGCTTCCAATTCTCCTTAACCAACAAATTAAAAGATCCTGTCAGAAACTGTAGTGTTAAAATGACTTGAAATAAATAAATAAATAAACAAATAGCTCTAAAAATAAAAAATAAATTATCTGAATTGAATATATTTCAGTCTGTGGGACTTGATGAGATTGTCACCGTTTGACTCAGGTTCGACAACAATGCTCTTGATCCCCTTTCCCTCCCACCCAGGTAGGGAAGGAGAGAGAGAAAAAGAGAGAGACTTGGCTGGATTGAAAACTAAACTTCAAGGCGTTAATTAAACACTAATGGTATAAGAAAATATATACAATTATATACAAATATGTTCAGGTATGTGCAAAAGCCTCTCGCCTCCCCCACCCCCAGCAACTCCCACAGCACTTTCCTTAACTGCAAACAGTCCCAAAAAGTTCCAGAGCTGCTGGAGAAAGCACAGAGTGATGAGGGTCAGGAGAGCTCGAGCCTGGGGGTCGACGGTGATGGATGGACGGAGTCCTCCCCGGACGCCGGCTATGGACGGGAGCGAAGGGAAGAAGAAGCAGGAAGGAAGTTGTCTTCTGTGATCTCTGACCTTCCTCTGAGCTTACATAGATATATGGAATGGAATATCTCTGGCCACTTTTGCTGTCTGTCTAACTCAGCCTCCTACAGGGGGGTCATGGCAGGATTGAAGGAAGGAAGAAAGGGAGCGAAGATAATGAGACTGGGACACAGGGACTTGAAAGACAAGTGGACTTGGAAGAAAGGGGAATGAAATGAATGGAATTTATTAGTGAAATACAGAAGATGGAGGCAGATCTGTTAGGCTGGACAGTAAGCTTAGGGGAGATGTAGTGAGGTAGAGCTGTGGGATGTTTGTATTTGTTTAACTCAGTGTATGTAATTTAATGCAAGTTTTCTCTCAGACTTTGCACTGCTTTTCTAAGAGTAGGTGTATCCTGCAGCCCTACTAAGAATAGGCAAGGAATCTTAAGAACACCACATTTTAAAAAAAGTAGGTGGGAAGGAAAGTGGAAAATTAAATAGAAAGTGGAAAAGCGTAGCAGAAGTGATGGGGAAGAAATAGCACAACTGAAAATCAAAGGCTAGGAAGAAGATGACAGTAGTTGTATAAAATGTGGGGAAGAACTAGCAACATGTATCTATCTGCCTTCTCTCTGTGAGGGAATCATGTTGCGAATGGCTCAAGTATGTGGCAGTTACATGATTGCTGTTCCTCACTGGAGACACTTCTTGGAAAAAAAAAAAAAAAAGCTGCTTTAAGTGTTTCAGAAAGTGTTATGGGATTAAAAAAATAGTGGCAAAGTTTCCTGATTTATCTCAGTTGACAAAGATTAGTCAGCTTTGAATGTGTGGAAAGTGTGATCTAGGTGTATTTAATACCTGCAAAAATAATACAGCGATGCACGGCGCATTCTTTTTTAGACACTTATGTGCACTATAGTGTTCCTTCTTCTGGGGTGCTGGAATGTGCTGTTTTTCCCTGGGGAGAGAGTGCCTTAATGAGGTGAGAAAATTAGCCTTTTAGATTAAAAAAAAAAGTCTGCAAGCTCAAAGCCTCTTTGAACAATTTTCTGTTTGTAACAACCTCAATAGCAAGAGGTTCATTTTTAATCCTGTAATATGCGAAGTTACCTAGAAAAAGTGTTGCTTTTCCCAGGGAAACTGCATTTAAAATCAGTACACTTTATCCTTAAAAGTAATCTTAATAATTTATCATTCATATGCTGATGTGAAGAAGTGTGTATTGATGTTAACTTCAAATGAGATTTTTCTTTTTTTTTTTCTTGCTTTTAGATGTGAAAATTGCCAAAGTATGTTATCATGAGTGTACTGATGTCATGAATGTTTTTCTAGGTTTCACTGAGTTTTGTTAGTGAGTTGATGTAGATTTTGGTTAACAGGGAGACATTTAAAGCCTTGAGGAGCATTTAGTCTCTTTAAACAACTGTGTAAGTCTAGTGTGATGTAGTGTCACTGTTGGCATCCACTTGTTTTTCTATCCACCATTTTATCTCATCATTAGGTATCTTCTCATCATCAATACAAAGGTTACACAGTATGACCTATAGTAGGGTGCTAAATTCTTCTGTGCAGAGTTGAGAAAAGTGAAAAATGAGCGTAACACTTTGCTTTTAGCTGGTATTATTGCTGAAAATGTTTTGATGCCTTAAGAGAAAGGATGACTGAGAAAAGCAGAACATAAGTTGTGCAATATTTATTTCTACTAGCATTACTTTTATTTTTGGAAGCACTGCAGGTCTCATAGAACTTGTTTTACAGGGGAAAAATACATAAGTTAATTCTCTACTTGTTGCCACTGCTTCTCTGTCCTTTTTTTAATCACTTCCCATCCTGCTTTTAAAATTAGACTTCCAAGAAGTCTTTTAAAAAGCGGCCACCGTGAGACGTGTTCATTATATCTGCTCTTCTTGTTCAGTGGGCCTTAAGTTAGATGACTGAAGTTGAGACAGCAGTTGCAAGCAATTGAATTGATGACTTGGAAGAAAAACTAGCAGGTGAATTCAGCAGGGTGTCCTTTTTATGACATAGTTGCTTGATTGCCAAGAAAACAGTGCATCACATCTGCAGATGGTTGATTCAGGACACGATTTCTGTCTCTAGCTCATCAACTTGTAATACATCTAGAGCTGCAAGTGGAAGTGGGTGGATGATGCTGTGCTCCTCAGGAATCTGGTTTACAGGCTGGAAAAGTGATGCAGGAGGTGATGTTGGTAGTTGGACTATGTCTATGGTATTGACTGTTCAGTCTTCAAAAAATTACAGTTGTATAATACTTGGAAAATAAAATCCAAAAGAAGCTATTGTCTTTCAGCCTGCTTTTTGACTCATTGTGCTACCTAAATCATTCTGGATATAATTCATAATGTAGATGTTTTGTGTTTGAAAGCAGAGTTATATGCTGCGAATTAAAAAATCTTAAGGTAGTTTTGACAAAATAGGATGTTCACACAAGTGAAATTTTTTTTTTTTTTTCAGATAAAAGAAGAGCTAGTTTTGTATTATAAGTAATAAAAGATTCTGTTTGCTAGAAATTGACTGAGGTATAATATATGCATAGCTATTATGTGTATAGAATCAGGTGCATTTTTGGTTTTTAAATTTCATTGTTATTAGTAAATGTGGCTTCACGTCTTTCCAGTACAGTTTGTGTAGTCTAATAACATAAAACCCTACACATTTTTATTTATGTGTTTTTGCTCTGTGCATACTTTTGTGGATCCAATTCTGTTTAAACTTGTGATGAAATGAAGACATGGTAGATGTACACAAGTAGCTTCAGTGCTGTGATGAAGTGCTCTTAAAATAAGTACACACAAGCAGAAGTGTCTGGAGATATAAAATATTCAGAAGTTTGAATTAATTTCTGGGAGAGATGGCTTGATGTTTTGAAATTTTCCTTTTTAAAACATTAATCAATTATGGTTTAATATAAAGCTGTTTGATTAGCTGGTGTGGTGGGTGTTGTCTCTGTGACAGTGAGGGAAGGAGTCGGTGCGTTGCAGCTGTGAGCCTGTAGTAGAAAGTCAGGGTGGCTTACCCCGTGGCTGGGGCACAGAGCCCACATCTCTTTGGGGTGCCTGGTCACCCAGAGGCATCTCTTGCCATGCTGCAGCCTGGGGAGCTCTCCTAGGACTGGGGCACAGGCAGCCTTGAGGTGGCTGGTGCTGGGATTTCTCTGGGCTGACTTCAAGGAGGTGTTTTCCCATTAGCCCAAAGTTAGCAAAGCTGCTGGCTCCTTCACGGGGACTTCTGAAGTGTCCTGTGCATGTGAAGACAGAATTGCGTTTTGGGATTTAAAAGCAGCTTCTATTAGGCAGATTTTTTAAAAACAGATTTTGGAGAAAGTAAAAATAATTAGCTGTAAAAAATTGTCTGTAATACAAGATGTTTTGACATGAATTTCAAAATGCTTTTTAAGGACTGTTTCTGCAACTTCCCATGAAACCCTTTCTCTCCCTGAATTCATTGTGTAATACTTCCTCAGCCAACAGAAAGTTCCCATGTGTTTCTCTGCATGTGTGTTTGTCTATAGCTAGTTAGTGGGCTGTACAGATAAGGCTTGTGCTTGTTGTCTAAATGATCCATCTTGCTGATATTGCTGTGGAGGACACCCCTTATCCTCAGAGCTGAACTTTGGAGGCTGGATGCGCATTTTTGGTGAAATCTCAGCTGCTGCCTTTTTTCTTTTAAATTTCTTCTCCATGTGGCAGAACTCAAATCACACTTACAGTTTCAGTCAAAAAATCACGAAGTCAGTGTTAATGTGGGTTTCACTCACATCAACCTGAAAATGGTTTATCTTTTTTTGGCTTTAGGACCCGTCCCAAAGAACGGTCTAAATATAAGACGAGGTATCATCAAGCTCTGCATTAACGGTGTCACTCAGAGTGCCTCTGAAGTTCTGATCTTTCTAGGATGTAGATTTAGGTTTAAAGTGTGAAATTTCTGGATAAGGTTTTTAAAACTGAAAAGGGGTTGTTTCTTTACTTTTAATTCCCTCCATGGGAGCTGCCATTTTATTGATGCTGTTTAGCAGAGGGCCCAGTTTACTGCAGAGTGCTGAGAAGTTGTTAGATAACTCTGGAAGTCAGAACAGTTCCAAGTTGTGAAACATCCTGCTAAGTTTATTTTCTAATTAAAAGGTTAAAGGTTTCTGTATTAATCAAAATAGGTGTAAAGTTTACATCACAAGGCTTCAGTCTTCCAGCTTTTTAATAAGACTACACGCATGCCAGTATACAGAGACTGTTTAAAGTTAGCAGGCTGAATTTGACCACATTGTTTTGGCACTGGCTTTTATATGACATAATAGTGAATAATCTGAAGAAATATCTTTGGAGTTAATCAGATGTTTACTCCTTTTATTTGTGTAGTAGCTACTCAGTTGAGTGAAAAACACACAGGATTTCTTTTCTTATCTCTAACATGTATCTTAGTATTTTTCTGTTAGCTTGGTTTTGTTTTTATTACTGCTGTCCCACAGATGGTGATGGCACTGCCCAGATGCTTCTCCATCCTTTTTCATCATGGGGTTGAGAAAACTATTAAAATGTATATTTTTTGGGCTCTTTGATTGATACGTGCTATCCTGACATTTCATTTTAGGTGAACATCTGCATCTGCCAGACATAAAAGGGTACTTAGTTTGTGTCTTCCCAAAACACCTCAAGGAAAGATGCTTTCCTTGAAATTCTTACTTACTGTAGTGAAGAGGAAATGTCACTTGAAGTTGCCCTTAAGGTGTGTCTCAGCATCCAATTACAAGTCAACCAAGTCCTTGTACAGGAGGAAATGCTATAGTGACCCAAAAAACAACTCCCTTGCGCAGGGATGTTGCCTGGCTCTCAGGCAAGGAGATGTGAACAAAACAGCAGAAGAACTTCCTCTGTCCCATGCCCTATTTCTCCAGGATTTTGGTCCCAAAGGCAGCTGCAAGGTTCCTGCCTCTTCCTTTTCATTTCTCCCTCCTGACAAGTCTCGGAGTGAATTAAAACACACTAAAGAATCAATTCAATTTAGTTGTTGAGGTGGTTATGAATCTGAGTTTTAAGCTAAATAAAAGTAATATGATTATCAAATAATATATATAATTATACATTTGATTTAAATTGTAAAACTAAGGAAGTAAATCTTTGCAAAGTATTTTGACAATGGTGGATAGGGAAAAAAAAAGATGCTTTGTAGAATAATCACATTTATGTTACCCAAGGTTTTTTTTTTTGTTATATTCTGCTGAAAAGAAAAGGAATTGGGGAACTTGTCACAAAATAACAATGTTGTATGCTTCTTGGTTATTTATTTTCAAGATTCAGTCCGTAGTTGTGATTCAGGAGGGAGATGTGGGGAAAAACGAGGTGTAAGGAAATTGCAGAAATTTTAGAGGGACTTTCAGGAGACTGGAGAGCTGGGCAAAGAGAAACCTAATAAGGTTCAACAAGAATAAGTGTGGAGTCCTGTATCTGGGGAGGAATAACAACATGCACCAGTATAGATTAGGAGCTGACCTGCTAGAAGGTATCTCCTTGGAGAAGAACCTTGGAGTCCTGGTGGACAACAAGTTATCCACGGGACAGCAATGTGCCCTTGTGGCCAAGAAGGCCAATGGTATCTTGGGGTGCATTAAGAGGAGTATCTCTGGCAGGTGGAGGGAGATTCTCCTCTCCCTCTACTTTGCCCTAATGAGACCACATCTGGAGTGTTGTGTCCAGTTCTGGGCTCCCCGGTTCAAGAAGGACAAGGATTTACTTGAGAGAGTCCAATGGAGGGCTGTGAGGATGATTAAGGGACTGGAGCACCTGCCTTACAAGGAAAGGCTGAGAGACCTGGGGCTCTTTAGTCTAGAGAAGAGAAGACCAAGAGGGGATCTTATTAATGTATACAAATATCTGGAGGGTGGCTGTGAAGAAGGGGGGGGCAGTCTCTTTTCAGTCGTGCCCTGGGACACAGGGCAATGGATGCAAACTGGAACACAGGAAGTTCTGCCTTAACATGAGTAAAAACTACTATAAGGGTAACAGAGCACTGGAACAGGCTGCCCAGAGAGGTTTTGGAGTCTCTTTCTCTGGAGACTTTCAAGACCTGTCTGGATCCGTTTCTGTGTGACCTGCCCTAGATTCTGTTGTAGTCCTGCTCTGGCAGGGGGTTTGGACTTGATGATCTCTAGAGGTCCCTTCCAACCCCTACCATTCCGTCATTCTGTTATTATTCTCTGTGCTTTTTGGTAACTTTTGATTTCTTAAAATGGACATTATAGGGTGTATAATGCTTTTAGTCAGTCTAGAAAAATATTTTGCTTTTTGGGGGAGAAAAATCTCTCCTCAAATATTGTGTTTCTTTGTCTCGTTTCCTAGCTGCTAAGTGCTTCCCCTCAGGGTACAGCCTTTCAAAGATCAGCAAAGGAAGTGCTAATAAGCCGTGAGGCTGTTGCTGCCAGTCTAATGTAATTCCCTTTGTAGTGAAGGTAGAGCAGAAGCATAAAACTGCAGCCAATTCCCCATGGGATGGAGAGAATGCCTATATCCTAGCTGCAGTAAAATGAAAAAAATTATGGCTGAGAATGGAATTAACTAATTATCTGACAATAGTGCCATGTCCTACTGAAATTCCATTAGTTGAAAGCACACAGAAACTTGATCACGATGGAGAGACCAGGCATGGAGCACTTTCCCTGAATACTCAAAAGGTGTTCACTGCAGGTAAGCCAGAAGGTGCATGCATGGGTGAGCAGAATTCTACGCACACAGATGTGGATTAACCATATCCGAACTATTGGAAGATGACTTTCTGCTATGTGGTAACAGAAAATATCAGAATTCACAGAATAGTAGGGCTTGGAAGGGACCTCCAAAGTTCAAGTCCAACCCCCCTACTGGAGCAGGGGAAAAAACCACAAACAAACCCAACAACAGCAAACATCAAAATAAAACAAAAAAACCACACCAAACAAACAACTAGGGCAGATCACTCCGAAAGGCATCCAGACAGGTCTTGAAAGTCTCCAGAGAAGGAGACTTCACAACCTCTCTGGGGAACCTGTTCCAGTGCTCTGTAACCCTCACAGTAAAGAGCTTGTTGTCTACCAGGACTCCAAGGCCCTCCTAGCCTGTACTTGTGCATGTTGTTATTCCTCCCCAGGTGCAGGACTGCACTTGTTCTTGTTGAATCTCCTCTTTGCCCAGCTCTCCAGCCTGTCCAAATCTTGCTGAATGGCTGCACAACCTTCAGGTGAATCAGCCAAGAAAGCCAGCTGAACCGACTTTACCAGGATAGCTTTGGCATTGGGGAAAACTTGTTTGACAACAACTATAATTAAAGAAACAGAAGGATCTTCCTTCCATGGAGGGGAAGAATCCTTTTCTTTGCTCCAAGTGGGCTTCCTAAATGCTGTTGGTAGATCAAATGTTAATGTATATGCTAGTTTTATTAATAGTATTTTAAAGATACTAATGGCACATGAAAAATGTTGGTTGTTGGGCCTCAGGTCAGATATAATCTGTGTAACAAATGGGCTTGATCTGAATTTTGTTAGGTACAGAACGTATTTTAGAAAGCAACTATGGAAAATTTTTGCACTGGCTCCTAAAAATCTCAGTATAGATGCATCTAAGGTTGTGGAGGAAGACTGCTTTTTATCATCACTGAAAGGTCATGGCAATCAGGAGAGATCCTGATGACTGGAAAAATACAAATATTGGATCCATCTTGAAGAGCAACACCTATGGGATTGCTGGTCTCTCCACAGCACCTGGGAAGATTATGGAGCATATTCCACCAGAATCCGTTTCTGAGAACATGAAAGGCAAGAAGGTGATTTGGAACAGCTAGCATGGCATTACCAATGACAAATCAAGCCTAACCAACCTAATTGCCTTCTACAAATGACTGGCTCTGTACACAAAATAAGTGCACTGAATGTTGCTTGAAATTGACTTCAGCAAGTTCTCCAAAAACATTCTTCCACAGCATTCTGGTAGACAAATTGAGGATTGATAATTGGTTGATAATGTTGGTGGATTCAAAGGTTGACCAGCATCCAAAATACACTTGGCACCTGGCTGCTAGTGGTATCCCTCAGGAACTGATGATGGGGGACAGTGCTGTTTGATGAGACTTCCCTCATTACTACAGACTTGTCTGGCAATCACTGGACTCTTGGCTGAGCTTGGTTACTATCACTATACCTGTTCTGTTCTCCATGTTTGGTACTTTGGGACTGGCTGTCTTGGCAGTGAGGCTGCTGCCTCTCTCTGCCTGGTTATCATTCTCAATGGATCCTCAGCAGATTTCAAGGGAGATGCCAAAAGAGGACAGCAGAAGGGACAGCCATCTAATCATCCATAGCTGTGAACTATGCTAAGCTGGTATCTTTGTCAGGAGAGCTGCTTGTCTCGGTACAGCTTTGTTTCTACACCCATCATCTGATGTCACACAAAAAGAAGTGTGGTTTGCTGTATTTGTTCTTATACATTGTGGTTTGGTGATGGTTGTGCAGCCCCCTGTGTTGCAGCTGATGCTCCAACTGTCCTGAGACAATAACTGCAGACTGGGGGAAGCTCAGTGTGTTTCTCTTAGCTGCATTCACAGTGGGACAGTGTGAAGCGGAGGGTGTGCTGCCTAACCTGCTCCAACAGCTTGGACTCCCTTCCAGAAACTCAGAGGAAGGCTGCCTACCGCCAAGTAGGTGTTTCCCGGAATGTGGAATCCGTATGTTGTTTGTGCACCACGCAGCAGGTCCACCGTGGCTCCTGACCTCCGTACTGCCTGGCGTGCTCAGGCCTGGGCTGGAAGTGACCCTGCCACCCTGTTAGCTCTGTGGCTGTGGGACTAAAGTGACATTCTCTGCTTTCTCCTCTCACAGCCACTTCCACTGGAAATGAAGCACATGTGGCAAGGTGAAAATAAGCCAACGCTATTAGCTGTCTTACTGCTGGCACTAGCTGTGCAGAATTGTTCTGCATTTTGCTGTGTTACCTGAAGTCTGCTCCTAGACGGTGCTAATTACAATCCTGATACGATCTAATTAAAAAACACTCTCTATACCACCTGATTGATTCTGCAGCCATAAAACAGTGAAAGCTGGGCAGGCTTTGGAACTCAGGAGGATCCCTGCTGCAAACTCCAACACATGCTTTGTGAATACTGGAGGGAGAATGTTTATGAATAAATGAGGTTGGTAATTTTGGATATTGTCAATAAAATCTCAATAGTAAAAAAGATATGATTCCGAGATAGTTTATCTGAATAAGTAGATGTTGTGCATGTGAAGGCCTGCTCACAAGTAGGCAGCTGTAGGTAGGTTTGGGGGAAGATGACTGTGCAGCCATTTTTGTATCTGAAAGTGTTCTGAGTAAGAAGTCATTCCATTTATACTACAGCGTCTAATTCTGACTCCACTGCTAAAACCCAATGTGATTCTAATGGGTTTTAATCTGCATTTGAATACTGCATGCTTATTTGTTTTCACCAGTTTTGCTGCTGATTGAATTCTTAACTGGTGTCCCTGCTGGCAGAACTGCTTCCTACCAATGCCAGATATGGGGCTCTGGGTTCATATCCTTGCTTTCACTGGCACAAATAGGGTGGCTTAGCACATCTTTCTTTTTCTGTCTCTCTCTCTTTATTTGTAGTTCTCCACCTCCGTAAATTCTTCTGTCTTTTCTCTTTCTTCTTTTCCTCTTAACTTCTCACACAGCAGAGCTAACAGAGGAGGGTGTGTGGGATGAGGAGTAGAAAAGAGGGGGGAGAAAGTGAGGGAGACAAAAGAGAGAATGTGAGAGGTGAGGAGGAGGTGGTAATGAAGGTGGAAAATAGAAGAAAGGAGGGGGAGCAGGTGAGTGTAAGGGGAGATTAAATAAGGAGAGCATGAGAGGGGGAGAGACGCTGCTCCTAGACTTTCAGCTGGAGATATGGCAGTCATTTCTTTCCTGCTCACAGGAGGAATAATTAGAGCAAATGTTGGTCCTGAACCTCTTCTGTCAGGCAGTTAATTATCCCAAGCCATGAATGCATCTGCTTTATTCTTTCCTGTAGATGTATCAATAAGCCATAGTCATCAAATATGTCAAGCAAGTCTGCCCCCTGGTCAGCGTGGAGAAGTATCTCTGGTACTTTTGCTGTTGTTTTATGGGCAGTTTTTGATATAATACCCAGTTTGGGCAAAATGAATCTAGAAGAGTGTTTGTGTTGTAGTTACCTATCTGCTGTTACTAGGTGCTTTACAGAGAGTGGAAGCAGGGACAGTTATCCTAGGAGAAGTACAGACAAGTTGTCAGAGAAGCAAGGGATAAGGTAAGGAAAGCCAAAGCACAGACAGAATTGGATCTGGCCAGGGATGTTAAGGAAAACAAGAAACGTTTCTACAGGTATGCCAGCAATAAGAGGTAGACTAGGGAAAGTGTGGGTCCACTTCAGAAAGAAACTGGAGACCTGGTCATGCAGGACATAGAGAAAGCTGAAGTACTCAATAACTATTTTGCCTCAGTCTTAATTGGCAAGGGCTCTGGTCACACCATCCAAGTTATAGAAGGCAAAGGCAGGGACTGGGAAAAGGGAGATTCCCTCCACTGTAGGAGAAGAGTGGGTTCGAGACCACCTGAAGGAATTGATGGGATTGATCCACGGCTCTTGAAGGACCTGGGTGATGAAGTTGCAAAGCCTGTGTCCATCATATTTGAAAAGTTCTGGCAGTCTGGTAAAGTTCCAACTTACTGAAAAAGGGGAAACATAACTCCCATTTTAAAAAAGGGAAGAAAGGAAGACTCAGGGAACTATAGACCAGTCAGTCTCACCTCTGTGCCCAGCAAGATTACGGAGGAGATGCTCCTGAAGTCTCTGCTAAGACATGTGGAACAAAAAGCTGTGATTGGTGACAGCCAACATGGCTTCAACAAGGGCAAATCCTGTCTGACTGATTTGGTGGTCTTCTACAATGGGGCCATGGCATTGCTGGACAGAAGAAGAGCAACTGATGTAATCTACCTGGACCTGTGCAAAGTGTTTGATACTGTCCCACATGACATCCTGGTATCTAAACTGGAATGATATTGATCCAGTGGATGGACCACTCATTGGGTAAGGAACTGGCTGGATGGTCGCACTCAAGAGGTATGATCAATGGCTTGATGTCCAGATGGAGACCAGTGATGAGTGGTGTTCCCCACTGGTCAGTCCTCGTACTGGTGCTATTTAACATCTTTGTCAGAGACATGGACAGTGGCATTGAGTGCACCCTCAGCAAGTTTGCTGACGACACCAAACTATGTAGATGACACACTGGAAGGAAGGGAGGCCATCCAGAGGGACCTTGACAGGCTTGAGAGGTGGGTGAACTGCATGAAGTTCAACAAGGCCAAGTGCAACCTTCTGCACTTGGGTCAGGGCAATCCCATGCACAAATACAGGTTGGATGGAGAAAGGATCAAAAACAGTCTGGAGGAGAAGGACTTTGGGGTGATGGTGGACAAGAATCTCAACATGAGCCAGGAGTGTGCACTTTTGCAGCCCAGAAAGCAAGTCATACCCTTGGCTGCATCAAAAGAAGCTTGACCACCAGGTTGAAAGAAGTGATTCTGCCCCTCTACTCTGCACTTGTGAGACCCCACCTGGAGTACTGTTTCCAGTTCTGGAGCCCCCAACATAAGAAGAACATGGAGCTCCTGGAGTGAGTCCAGAGGAGAGCCATGAAGATCATCAGAGGGCTGAAGCACCTCTGCTATGAAGACAGGCTGAGAGAGTTGTAGTTGTTCAGCCTGGGGAAGAGAAGGCTCTGGGGAGACCTTATAGCAGCCTTCCAGTACCAGAAGGGGCCTGCAGGAAAGATGGGGAGGGACTTTTTACAAGGGCTTGTAGTGAGAGGACAAGGGGTAGTGGCTTAAAACTTGTGGAGATTTAGATTAGACATTGGAAGGAAATTCTTCACTGTGAGGGTGGTGAGAGACTGTAATAGGTTGCCCAGAGAAATTGTAGAAACCCCATCCCTAGAAGTGTTCAAAGCCAGGTTGGATGGAGCTCTGAGCAACCTGATCTAGTGGGAGGTGTCCCTGCCCATGCAGGGTGATTGGGACTAGATGATCTTTAAGGTCCTTTTCAAATGTAGCCATTTTATTCTGTCATTTAACTTTGGGACATGGTAAGTCATTGCCTGCTGGAAGCAAGCTTTGTGGCAGACAAAGTGTAGCTGGGAATGTGACTTTGCTGCTCCTCCACAGTCTCACTTAGTCCACCTTTCCCTTCTCTTTTTGAGTGTCTTCCACACCATCCCTTTCTCTGGTATGGAAAAGCTGAAGAAAGTCAGTGTTTCTCCCACTGATAGATTAGGGATGATAGGTGCATTTTCACAGACTGTCCTTTTAAGACCATATCTTTTGGGCCTTTTGGTCAGAAGGGCTTAGCACTGGCAGCTGTGATTGTGCCAAAGGGTAGAGATGGCAGGCAATAACACAGAGAATGGCTCTGTCCATCACTGCTGAGCCATCTTCTCTGCATTTTCCCTGTCATTGTTCTGTGTTGTGCAGCAACAGGGACACTCAGCTCACCATTTACTGCTGCTATTTTGTCCATTAATACAGACTGTTGATTTGTTTAAAGTCAGGATTTCTTTAAATATGTGCAACAAACAGTTTTTCACCCGCAGCCTCCTGAAGCAACTTTATGGTGCTGACCAATTGCAAATTAAAATGGAAAGTGTGCTTTGGAACTTCACTTTTCTGTAGTTGCAGTGATGTCTGGGGAAATACTGCAATGGAGAAATTGTGTGTTGAGGTAATTCTAGAAATCATGTTCACATTAGAAATCCCCAAACTGTACTTTATTTAAAAATGTTTTAATGAGCTGCCATATTCAGTGCATTAATCTGTCAAAGAAAAGTGTGTGGGAGTACATCTCAAATCCTAGAGTGGAATTCAGGGAACCTGTTAGAGGTGACATGCTACATTTCCATGCTAGAAGGTATGGGTTTGTTCCGTCATACTTTTCCCAATATTATCTTGTGGGAAGCCATTGTGGACCCTATTGTGGTGTAATAAGAATGAAAGAAAATCTTAAATAAGAGAGTAGTTGGGATATTCTTTAGCAATCATAGAAATGTCTTTATTTTATACTTCTTTGGAAGATTATGTAGGAAAAGAGACTCGTGGACAGCCTCTAGTATTTTCTCTTCATGAATGGAAGAACAGAACTGGGAAACAGATTTCCTGGTGAGTTTTGCTTGGCTGAAGATTATATTTTATTTTGTGAAGAATGTCAGTGAGAACACTTTTGTTGCTATTGTCACTTGGATTGCTATAGCATGTAGGAGCTGTAGACCTGGGGTGACATCCTCATTGGAGCTGTACACAAAGAATGCCAACAGAAACTCATTGTCTGAAAGAGTTTATAGTCTGAATAGACAGACAGTAGGACGCAAGATGGTGATCTCAAAATTTACACCCTAACTGTTGTCAAATGACTTACAACAATTGTGACCATACTGGATTTGAAGAAAGGATTTTAATAAAATGCATCTCTCATTTCACCCATTTTGACTTCAAGCCAACCTAGTCTCATCTTCCTTTTAATGTTCTTATTGCCTTCCTCAGAGACACTTGCCACAGTGATTTTCTGTTCTGGAGTAAATTGTAAGTTGTGAACTACAGGTTCTCTCAGAGTATGGACTTGGTGAGGGTGAGCATGTCTTGCCTTCTGATCTTAGGTTCATTGGTAGTAACTTGTAACATTGCAATCCTGTGGTGTGTTCAGAACTATTTCAGCTACTTCTAAAATGTTACACAGTAGGCACTACACAGTATTGGATAGGTGAAAAGGTCCTCTGTGAATAATTACAATGAAGAGCAGCAAGAAAAAGTATCAAATATATGTTTTGAAGTTACAATTTTAGACAATAATATTAAGGAGAACTAAATTAAGGGAGACTATGGTATAAAGCACTGTTAGAGAATGAACAAAATCTAGCTGTTGCTCTTTAAACTTCAGTTAATTTTCAGGTCCATATTAAAAAGAGTTCAAAAATGTCTGTTTCTGTAGGTCAGATCCTGTAGATTTGTCTGATTCTGGGCAGTATGAAGATGAGAAATAAAAGACTGAGGAAAACATCAAGACTCCCCCCAAAAAAAAAGAAAGTGTGTAAGAAACATTCCTTATTCAGCTTTTACTAAGTAGGCATTGCTTCACCAACATTTTAGACACTTGTTCTTGGAATTCCATTCCTCATTTAATGAATGAAGAAGAGAATTTCAGAAGATGATCCAGTCTGTCTGAGAGCTTCCTCATTTAATTAACTCTAAAGTAAAGTAGGCATTTCTAGGTTCATAGAATAAATGAAATCCCATCATAGTTAGTTGAGAAAATCTGAGACAAGTCTATGCATTGTCAGTCTCTAAGTAGAAAGAAGTAACACATTATCTAAAAAAAACAGAAGAAAATTAGTGACTTCTTAGAAATGACAGATAGAATTACATTGATTAAAGTAGCATATAAAAAGACAGCTAAGTAGGAAACTGTGGACATGATGTCCACAGCTAATTTAAATTTTTGAATTTAGATTTCTTACACATTTCTGCTAGTATGGTTATGAACTCTTGTGTAGTGTGATATATCATTATGTAGTAGTTTGTGGGAAGAGTGATATGGAGTTGGAAGAAAAATAAGAAAAGCAATTTCTATAGTAATGTCTTTTTTCTCCCCTCCTTACATTTATAAGTTTTGGCACCTTGCCTGTTGCATAATTCTGTTCCATTCTGCTGCAGGAGTTACCTGCTTTTAAACTACATCTGGCCCATCATGTGCAGCTTCTTGCGTCATCTTAGAAGAGCTTCCTGTATGCATTTATATTTGGGTGAGTCCTTCTTGCTTTGAAATGAGTAAAACGTTTTCACTCAAACTAGGTTTTAGGGAATAAAACCTCACTCATCAACTTCCTTGTGTCTGCCTTTTGCCTTCCTCCCCCATCTAGTGCAACAGTTAGTCTTGTAAGGTACTTCTTGTTCTTCTTGTACCTACAAGAGAGAACTTGTATTATGTGTGACTCAGCAGCAACCTGCTATTCTTACCATATTCCCCTTGACTGTGAACAGACCTGCCATCTCTTAATCTCCAGCTTTTAATATACTTGCCTGTATTTTTAGTAACAAATAAGGTAGCCATTTGCTAGGCTGTGGATTCCTTGATCTAATTGTACTGGAGAAGTAGTTCAGTGTGGTGGAAAGCCAATCCATTCTCAAGTGGCATGCTTGATCTTGGGTCTAGGTCCTACGTGAACATGGAAGCTACTGTAATTTTAAATCCTCAGCATATGCTACCATAGTGAAAGTGTATAGGACAAAAGATCTTGAAGAACAATCTACTTGTGTTCTGTAGTTCAGAATTAATGAGATCCCTGTTTTCCTTCTCACCTGAATCAGGTATTTTGTTAGTTTTTACATTTTGAATTCTTGTTACTTTTCTGGTATCCCAAAAAGAGAATTTGCTCATCTGCATAGCATTTTCTGTTGCTGATGATGTACATATATGCAAGACCTTAAATGAGGGACAGAAAATCATTAATACCAAGAGGGGACTGTGTAATTGTCTGGTTTGCACAAAAATAGACATACTGGATCAGAATGGTTTTACTCATTTGTTTGTTTAAGTGCTTGAAAAGTGTTGAATATGCAATCTGTACATACGTTGCATCAAATTTTCACTTCAACATCCTAAGAGACAGTGTAAGCACATGGAATTTAAAAAGTGGAAAGGAGGAGAAATCTTTTCATTTTGTTAACTTGATGTATTAAACATATTAGACTGAAGAATGATTGCAACATGCATAAAGGACACTCTTTTATTGTTAAAAGTTACTATCAAAAGGTTTATTCCTTTCACTTTAAAGGATGGCATGATATATAATTGTTATTAAAGCATAACCAGAAAGATCATATTTAGATCAAATGATTGAGTGTGGTTTTGTGGCTTGCAAATGTGAATTCAGGTTATTTCAGAAAAATAGTACAAATTTAATAACAAAGACTGTGATTAGGTTACAGTCGCACAAATTTTATTACTGTCATGGTTCTTTTCTGAAATGTAGAAAAGATTTTTTTAAAAGTGCCAACACTACCAAAGTTTCTAAACATCCTGACATGCCCTTCCCTTTCTAAAGGGGATCTCTTTCTGAAGGCACTTCCATAATATTGTCCATCAGGGCTGGAACTGGAGACTTCCTCTAGTTGTTTGCTTTTCTTTTTTTCCCTTTTGTGTGTGTGTGTTTATGTGCATTTGAGGAGTGTTTAGTTTTTTCCCCCTGAAAAAAAAATTACTTTCTAAAATGGAACAGTGGGCCTCTCCTTATCTCTGTCGTACCAATTCAGATGCTAGGAAGGCCATCAGTTCAGTATTTGAGGTTCCCATAAGAGGCATATGTGATGGTGAGGTGAAAAGAAGCACACCATATATATGGAACTATTGTTCTTTCAATCAATGTTTTAATAAGCTAATGCTTAAAATCTCTACTTCTTCTATAATAATATGTAGTTATAGTTTAAATTAGTACACAATAACCTGTATAGTGCAGCTAATATGTTTATATTAAAAACAAACACAAAAAAATCCCCACAAAAGCCTGCTGTTTGTTGCTATGCTCACCCTTCCAGTGTTCCTCAGGCCCCTACCCTTGGCAACTTTGTTTTTTCCTGAGCAGAATGAGTGTGGGGAGGTATTGACAAATGTCAGCACCTTGAGGTCTTCACTAGGAGGAGCAGGGACCACTGATTGTCCAGTGTCACTCCTGTGTACAGTCTGGGACCTCTGGTACCATCATCCTGTTTCTGCAGTCTCCCACACCAAATAGGCAGTTTAATCCACACAGGGTAGCTACTTATTACTCCTATAAACTAAAGCTGAGCAAATCAACCTTAAGCAATAGTTATCTTTTGACTACTAGACAAGTGCTTTCAGAGCTAAAACTAAATCAGCTCAGGCAGGGCCAAGACAAACCAAAGTCCAAATTAATAAATATTTAAATAATATTATATCTGTAGAACATTCTTTTTATCTAAATATTTAGCTTATTTTTAAAACTATAATAAGATCATCAAAGTAACTGGAATCTTGATTGCTTTCATGCCACATGAGGAGACCTAAATACATGCATACTGGACTTTCCTTTATATGCAACTGACATGTAGAATGAACTAATCTTTACTTGTCCTAGTTTTACATGGAGTCATGGCTTACCTTTAATAAAGTATAATATTTTTCCTAGCTTACAGAACTTTTAGTAGATTAACCTTTCCATCCTAGTATTTTCCAAAGTGAGGATGGGAGTTCTGCTATTAACATGGAGAGCTGAGCACTTTATCTTTTACTTTGGGCCACAAAATTTGGGTTTCTTGAAAACATCAAAATTTCTTTCATTCTCCACATTCTGCCATTTAATTTCAACAAGAGAAGATCAGCAGGTTTATTGTCTAGAATCTTATTTTAATTTTCATTTGAAAAACACAGTAAGGTCATATTCGGTAGGATTTTCCTTGGTGTGTTTAAAATAGGTTTCTAAGTTTTGGGTAATACCACCAGAGAAGTTGTTTACTCAGTGGAGTCCAGTTAAGGTCATTACTGAAATGAGCTCTGGAAATCTTTCTCAGTTCTGGTCAGATGATCATGTACTCCCCATATTACAAAAGCTTATCTTTCATCTTACAAACAAGCAACCCACCAGTTTCTTGCCTTTTGAGGTGAATAAACATATAGTGTGATTGAGTCAACTTTTGGAGTATCTCTTCTTCTAGCCCTATAAACTGTTCAGCCACCTGGGCATGCTCTGAAGTTCAGAGGAACCCAAGAAAGTACCAGCCCAAACTGGATGCAGTAGAGATGGGGACAGAGATAATCTTGAATCATTTAGGCAACCTGATCTCTTTCTTAGACCAATCATTAGAATTTTCTAAGTTGTGTCCTTCTATTGCAAAAGTATTCAGAATGTAGACACCTACTTATGTATTATATATTCTAGAGAAATTATCAACAGCCCTACTCCTGCTATACAAGGGAAAATGAGAGTCCATACAACTCAAAAGCTAATCATTGTGCTGCCCTTTTAAAATGATGCACTGTTAAGGAAGAAGTAATGCTTCACAGCTGTCTAGGAGCCAAATGTCCATTAGGTAAGACTCTAATGAAATAATCTTCCTGTTTCTTTTTATGTCAATAGCAAAACTTCCATTGGCTTCAGTTGAAACATAACTGGGTCCAAAAGGCTAATTATTAGCAGTGTGTTAATGTGTTAGTGGCTCCCCTTAAAGAAATTTTATTTCAATCTGGGTCTAATTTAGAAATCTGATTACCAAATTAATAATTATTTAAAAATAATTTTACAATTATATTTACAGAATGGACAACTGTTTATTATCTCGAATAAATAAACAAACAAAAAAGTAGTTGTAGAGCAAACAGGGAGCTATTCAAGCAGTGAAAAGCAGATTTCTACTTTAGTATGAGATAATCACACTGTAGATTCCATTGACTGTAACTAGGGCCAGGATTTGGTTGCCTGACTACGGACATCTAATGCATCTATTTGAGATGCTCTTCGAGCCTTCTTATTTGGAAACATCTGCTTGTATGAGGCTCACGGTTTTCAGGTGCAGAGTTAGGCAGATGTTATTTTGTTGTTTATACAGTAGCCAGTCTCAAAAAAAGTGTTTAAATTACTGTATCTCTGAAGGATCTAATACATAATAGACACTGCTGCAGTGTGAGATCTAGAAGCAGAAAATTTATTGCTTATTAATCCTCTTGACTTAATAACTTCAGCTAATGAATAAGGAAGGAAGTAAACTAAATAGAGCAATATTGGCTTGCCATAGTGGAAGTCTGCTAATGCATTTAAAATTTTCCGAATAGAGAAGAAGAAAAGGAGACAAGGGAGCAGTATATTTCCAAGATTCTGAAAGTGCTAAAAATGAATATGTGACAGAAGTTGTTCGACACTCTAAATTTTTTGCTTTTTTCCTAGATCAGCATTTGTACTGCCATCTCCTATTCCCTTTTTGTTTTCAGCACCTGCAGAGATTTAAGCTGAAAATTTTATCTTTTGTCTCTCTACTTTTGTCACTCTGGATGTCTCTTGTGTGAATCCATCTTTGCTCTCCTTACAAGTAAAATGCAAATCATATCCTTGCCAGAGCTAAATGCTTATGTGAGTGAAATCAGAATAAATACTTGAAGGTTAAAACTGGTATTCACTTTCTATTTGAGAAAATCACAGAATGCTACATTACTTTTTGGCTCTAAAATGCATTAAAGAATGTCAGTTTTAGCTCAAATAAATACCCTTTTTATGAATTAGTCTTTCAGATGCTTTTTGTAGTGGTCATTCCAGTTCACAGAAGGTGATGACAATAATTGATGAGAATAACTAACAGCAGATACTCAGAATTTTTTATTATTCTTATTTTTTTAAATGCCAGCATGTTGCAGCAGGTAGGAGTTGAGTATTTGTGATTTAAATGTAGGGTCAAAACTGGCACAGAATGGCAACAGAAGCAGGGTGAGCTCACGAGGTGCATGGAAGGGTTGCTGGCGATGCCAGTCGCGGTAGCGGAGGTGATGAGAACGGTGGCCGCGGCGCCTCCCGGCTGCTGCAGAGCACGGAGAGATATTCCTAGCATTGACACCACGAGCAATACAGAAGAGCATTTCACTTCAGTCAGAAACTCAAAAGCCTTTTCATGAACTTAATTAAGAAGCTTTTCTGACAGCGGGGACATGTTAATTGTCTGTTGCATCCTCCAAGAAGGAAATCAAAGGAGCTCTGCTGAAATTCAGGTTTTGCAAGCAATTGACTTTCCTACCTGCCAGCATCTAAAAGCTAAAAATAGAAAGAAGACTGAAGAAAGGATTTCGGAGTTGTTTCTAAGGAATTTCCCCTGAATGAAGACTTTAGGATTTAGCTAAGAGACATTAGTAGAATAAAATAAGGATACAACAGTCAGAAGCATTTTTCTGCAATTCATGGATTTTGTTGTTGTTGTGAAAGTAAGATAAGGCTTAGTTTTTTAAATCCTACTATAATTTATACTAACCAGAGTTTTTGACAGAAAGGGGGGGCAATAGTTAAATTAGAATAATGGGAGCCTTTTTTCTTAAAGAGCCACAGTTGACATTTTTTTTCATTACAATAAGCTATTTGAATATGAATTTGAAAAGTTTTTGGTAGCACAGATGATCAAGGGAAAAACATCCAAGGAATAATTTTTATTTTTTTTTTTCCCATAAGAAATGGATGGCCATTTTTCATCTGATTACTGCTAACTACTCGCTTAGGACCCTTCATCTGTAAATCCTAGGTGTCATAAAAATGCAAGTTAATTTTTATACTTTAAAAAAAAATTCAAATGTGCTTACTAAGGAAAGATTTTAAGTAATTCTTTGTAGACACTACAGAGAAGAAAATCGGGCAATTATTTTAGTGTATTTCAGAGGTGAAAAGACTCATGTAAATCTTCAATACTTTTATTTACTTACATTTAATGGTATCCTGTCGAGTGTAACATGAAATACCTTCCAGGAAAGGTGGTATTTTAACTAGCTAATCTACCTGAGTAACATGTGAACAATACATCTCCAGTTGCCCTTACTCATCTGTCCTTATTCTTTATGAACAGACACAAACTGTTTAGAATGATAAGCTATGAAGTACAGTGAGTTGGTAAAGGATACCAAAGAAATGAGGAAAAAATCTCGATCTGCAGGCAGTAAGAGGTTGTTCAGGAAATTTATTTTAGGCAGGTGATACCCTCAGGAAGATACTGGCCCATTTTCAGATAGACACACTAGCACTGCTGATATGTACAAAAGATGAGTTAAATATTTCTGTTTGTACATAGAAAAAAATGGAGAAGTATATTTGCATCCTATAAGGACAAGAAGTCATTTCCCACTTTGATAGTAACCAAAGAAGAATTGAGACAACACCTGCTTTGGACAAATACTTGGAAATAAGTAGGTCTTACTTGTGCAGAAGAAGATTAAAAGACTTGGCTGCAGTAGTCTCTTGTTGACTGATGCTCTTTTTTTTCTTTGTGTACTTTAGGAAATTAGGAAAATTCTGTAAATTTATGTGACTTCTGATATAGAGCCAATATTCAGAGGGGGCACTTAGATGACAGAAGAGGCCATTCAGCTGTTAAACCTGATGTTTATCTTTGGTGTTTGTAATACAGCATTTGGGAAGCAGGTAAAGAAAGGACACTATTCTTAGGGCATTATGCTTTTAAAGCTTGTTGAAAGGTCACAAAACATTCAGTTGAGAGCTAGAATAGTTTTTCAGATGCTGGAGAAACTGCTTTGCAGTGGAGGATTGAGAGATCTCAAATCGGTTTAGTTTATCAAAGGGAAGATCAAGAAGTGACTTGATTATAAAATGTAAATACTTTCATAGACACACAGATCCACCACTAAAAGCTTTTTAATCTAGCCGTGAAAGGCAGAATAAGCTCTGAGGGATGGGAGTAAAAATGACTGTTCTTGGAAGCAGGGCATGCATTTTTAGTGGTGAGCACCTAGGAGGTGCTGGTCTTCTCTCAGGATTCTCTGAACAAGACTTGCTTCTTATCTAAAAGTTAATGCAGTATACAGCTTCAGCTCACAGCAACACGATGTTTCACCCTTCCTGACCTCCAGGACTTAGATAATTTCCCCCCCCCCCCCCCCCCGCCTTGGGACAGAAGGATTCATTTTCAAACCTGTTCATTAGAGCTAGAGCTGAAGTTTCTGATATCAACGTGTTCCAAGGATGTTAATGGGCTCATCTGCCTATGTCAGGAGCAGGTTTCTTGAAGGAACTAATTGGTATGTTTTATGATGTAGTAAAGACAACTTATGCAGACTTACTGCTCTAATATATTTTATTGCATGTGCTGATAGTATTTCTAATATAGTGGTTGCAACCAGTCCACTGTTTCTTACTCACCAGTCGTACATACCACCAAACATAACTCCCTGGTAATCAACCAGGTACTGATCCAAAGTGTGTAAAGCCATGCTTCCACACTGCTCCAGGCTAAACCAGTAATCTCAGTCTCCAAATAGCATAATTATTTGTCTAAAGAATCTATTTGAAACATCAAATTATCACCTAGGTGACTTGGCCTAACAGTTCAAACTTCTTATCTAGGGACACTATCATTTGGATTCCCAACACTTTTCTTTCTTCCCATCTTCCTCACATATATTTTGGTCTTCTAATCACCTGTGACATAAATAAATTACAGTAGCAATGGCAGTGAGCACAGGCAGATAATCTAATACAAATAAAACCTCTTACATCTCAGTTCTCATCACAGAAGAAAAAACATCCTGCCTGTCCTTCAGTGTCCCATATCCAAAGTCAAGTCCTCCTAACGTGTAGGAGACAGCATTTCACACTAGTGCAATCCTATCAGGATGTTTTATATTTCCTTTTTTAAAATAAAAATATAGATGTAATATTGGACATACCGGGATGTTATCTTGATAATCTTTGTCATTCATTGACTTGAGGAAAAAAAGGTGAGAGTTGCTGCTACCCACACATACTTACTCCTGAATGGTTTTCAGGTAGGAAAAGTACTACCTTTCATCACACAAGCCAGATTTGTTGCCAGCATTCATAGAATCATAGAATTATCAAGGTTGGAAAAGACCTTCAAGATCATCGAGTCCAACTGTCAGCCCTGCAACCCCTAACCACTAAACCGTGTCATTGAACATGACAAATTTTTCTGGCAGATTGTACCTAATTTCCTACTTTTTGGGAAGCTGGCAGAATATGAGGCCACATCAGTGACATGGTTGGATGATGTCAGTGTACTGGGCCCAGCTCACCTCTTTGCTGCTCTGGATTTGGACCAAAGCATGGTGCAATGCACAGATGGCTTAGTATGTGATTTTATTTGAAACACAGAAAAAAATCTATTTGTACTGTTGACCAGCTTCAGGAATTTTCTTGAAGCCTCCAGATTTTCACTTCTGCATCAGAAATGCACTGGTGGCTGTTTGTATTATAACTGACAGAAAGAAATGCTTAGTAAATGCACTTGGGTGGAGAGAGCTGCTAGGAAATTTTCATCTTTTGTTTTGTGTGTGATCTCACTCTCAATACCAATACAGCCTTCATTGTTGCAGTTTGCTTTTAGAGAATATTGTACAATGTGCTTCATTAAAAGAAGTGTGGCCAGCAGGGCCAGGGAGGTGATTCTGCCCCTCTACTCTGCTTTGGTGGGACCCCACCTGGAGTACTGTGTAGAGCTCTGGTGCCCTCAGCACAAGAAAGATACAGACCTGTTGGAAAGGGTCCAGAGAAGGCCACCAAGATGATCAAAGGCCTGGAGCACCTCTGCTATGAAGACAGGCTGAGAGACTTGGGGCTGTTCAGCCTAGAGAAGAGAAGGCTTTGGGGAGACCTTGTAGAGACCTTCGAGTACTTGAAAGGTGCCTACAGGAAAGCTGGGGAAGGGCTTTTCATCAGAAAGGGCAGTGATAAGACAAGGCGTAATGGCTTTGAACAGAAAGAGGATAGATTTAGATTAAACATCAGGAGGAAATTCTTCACCATGAGGGTCGTAAGGCACTGGAACAGGTTGCCCAGGGAAGTTGTGGAAGCCCCATCCCTGGAGGTGTTTAAGGCCAGGTTGGATGAGGCTTGTGCAGCCTGGTCTAGTGTGAGGTGTCCCTGCTCATAGCAGGGAAGTTGGAACCTGATGATCTTTAAGGTCCCTTCCAGCCTTAACCATTTTACGATTCTATGATTCTATGAAAATGTTTGTCGTTTAAGCACTCTCAACACACAGCTTCGGATTTTGCACCATATACCCGAAGTAAAGGGAGGGAGTGCCATTTAAAAACCAACACAGGACAAGACTGCAAAATAATGGTCCTGTTCTACAACTGTTCTGTGTGGTTGTGAAAAATCTGTGAATTTGGTAGAAAGACAAATCACTGATCATCAAACACACAAAAACTCTGCTTAGATTAGCAGAGGCTGCTGGCTCAAGCAATAAGAAATCCTGATATAAAATAATGTATTATTCTTTTACATCTAGCTCCATCTGGAAATCTGTTTTTAGGTTAAGAAAATATTGAGCTATGACAGGAACTAAATTCTTACTGCTTTTGACTCTCTAAAGGGCTATCCAAGGAGAATGAAATACTTTTTTTCTGCTAGAGAATAGGTAGGAGATTAATGCTGTGGTTAGATCCAAGTATCTTGGAACAAGTACTGACTTGGTCACTTGAAATATTATCAGTGCTTTCTCTGTGGACACAGCTACACTGGAGTGTCAGGTTTGTACCTGGAGTCTTCTGTGGCACTGGACCAAATTTTCTCCAGGGCTGACCTTATTGCCCATGGTGGCTCACCAGCCTGTGGCCTCTTGTGGTCAACAAGGATCAGGGAGCCTAGGGCTCTGTGGGTGCATGTTGCTGAATGGGATGTTGTGAGAACCACTGTAGAGTAGTAGAAAAATATTAACCAAGGAATATCTGTGGAGAAATGTCTGTCTGCCAAATTTATGGGTATTTCAGAGTAGCAGGCAGAATCATAAAGCACGTTAGTAGACTTCATGCAGGGTTTCTCAAAGGACACTCACTCCTGTTATTTAAGATACTATAGGCATAAAACAAGCCCTAGGGGTTTTCTGTCAGGACTTAAATGGGAAATGGGTTGACAGAAGTTTTCCTTCTCTTAAAATCATACCTATGGCTAGAATGGCTCCTCAGGAGAGAACCCCAGTGGGTCTGCTAGATGTGATTAATGAGGATGTGGTTACTGAAGCGTCCCTTTTGGTGTCCTTCTGCTGTGTTGTCTGTATGACTATTTTCCAATATGCGTTATCACAGGAATAAAATTTATATTTTGATATATTAGTAATACTGAGCTGTGTGGACTGAATTTCTTTATGGAAATGTCTTTTTGAAAGAGTTTGGGCGTAAATAGCAAGCTTGGAAATCAATCAAACTCTTGATAGAAAACAGGAAGGAAAAGAGACCAGGACCTGAAATTGGATGTAATGGTTTTCTGTAGGCCTTGCTGTGGAAGTTTAGATCAAAGGAAAAATAGTTTATGCTCCTTTTGGGCTCGTGATTCTACTCAAAAACTTCATCAGATAGAAGAGATTTGCAGAAAAATTCTTTGTTAACACTGGTTTAATTCTTAGCTCGTGCAGTCTCAGTGAACATCAAGAAGCAAAGATGCTCAGCACAAAAGAGACTCAATTTTTCTACTGAGAATAATTTCAAGCTCAAGACAATTTTCTTAAAACAGGAACAGTGACATTTTTTTGGAAAAAATAGGTAATGAAAATGTAGAGAGCACGCCATGGGTTTTCTTTCTCAAGTAGCCTTCTTGAGAACATTAACTTCAGTAGAGGGTACATAAAAAGAAGGAATTAAAATAAATCACAAATATAAAAAGCCTTGAAATTTTAAATTTTACTATATGTTGTGCCTAAGATGTAAATAAAACCAGTTAATGTTCCTTTTCTAATTTTCTAATTCACTATAATGCCATATGCTTTTCATTTGTGTTTACTTTGGCATCCAGGAGAATGAAGAGAATTAAATAATGTTGAAGACAAGCTTAATCATTATCTTGTGTTCAAGCACTTTGATGGTATATTTAAAATAGATGTGTGAGCCTTTTTTCTTCCTTGTAATATGTATATTATAAAGGAAGGTGAGCAGCATGATAAATTAGAGATGCTCTCAGCAAGGCTGTTAAATTATTTTTAGGTGGAAGACATACTGTACACACTGAGACTCAGCTGAATATAATTAATTTGAAATGTTACCACTGTTGTGCTTGCAGTCCTATTGTAATTTTTTTTTCAGTTCTGCATCTTGCTGGCTCCTATCACACCCCTCACTGTGAGATCTTTTCCTGTTTTGCACGTGTCCTGTTTGTTTCCACCATATGGTAGTTGGAACTTCAGTAGCTTTGCTCTGTTTACAGACCACTGTGCGTTGTCATATTTTTGCTGCTCACCCGGTATTGCCATCTGATACCTATCATCTGTTTAACACATTGGATGCCAAAAATACTCTGTTGTGGTTTTTTTGTGTTTTTTTTTTTCCAATGTATGTGTGAGAAGGACTGTTTCACAAAGCTGTTTTAATAAACATTGCTCCAAAGTAATTTCCTGTTATGTTGAACCAGTACCCATACCTCTCAACTTTCCAAACTTTTTAACAGGTGCCAGCTGACTGAAGGGATATACTGCAGCTTTGGGAAATTTGTGGGGATTTTTCTAGGTTTAGTTTTGGTTTTTGTTTTTTTTTTTGGTGTTTTTTTCTTTCACTTGTGTGCATTGCACAGTTAGTAATGGACTCTACTGTGTTTAAGCATCTTTTCCCACTGTGTGATGGTAACAAAACAAAAATTCTCAGTGAATAATGGGGTCTATTCTTAACCTGGTTGCCAACTGCAACTTTATTAGGTTGCACTAAGTATCTGTTTTTGAAACTGACTTGATGCATCAAATACAGTATCATTTGCAAGTGTTGACATTAGTGGTGGCTGCGTTTCAATCCCTTGTGATGCTGACACCAAAAAAATCCCTTTACCAACTGTCACGATGTAAATAAATTTTGGGGGCAGGGGAGGAGATAGCATGAAAAGTAGTTGTATCACTGAGGTAGAGGAGCCTGTGGCAGTTTTTTGGGTATTAGACATGATGAATTTTTCATTCAGTAGTATTTCAGGATGCAAAAGTCTTGACTTTCTAGGAGTTCATAAGCTTAAATTTCTCAAGAGTTGCTCATAAGCCTCAGTTTCCTATGGCTTCTTGATGGGGGAAAACAACAGCATTTTTGGCACCACAATATAAAAAAGACATCAAGGTATTGGAGAGTGTCCAAAGGAGGGCCATGAGGATGGTTAAGGGTCTGGAAGGAGTGACTTAAGAGGAGCAGCTGAGGTCACTTGGATTATTCAGCTTGGAGAAGAGGAGGCCTAGGGGTGATCTCACTGCAGTCTATGGCTTCCTCACGAGGGGAAGAGATGGGGCAGGTACTGATCTCTTCACTCCTGTGACCAATGACAGGACTTGGGGAAATGGCAGGAAGCTGAATCAGGGGAGGTTTAGGTTGGATATCAGGAAAAGGTTTTTCACCCAGAAGATGGCTGAGCACTGGAACAAGCTCCCCAGATAAGAGGTCACAACACCAAGCCTGCCTGAGTTCAAGAAGCATTTGGATGATTCTCTCAGGCACATGGTCTGATTCTTGGGGTGCCCTAACAGGGACAGGAGTTGGACTCCATGATCCTGATGGGTCCCTTCACCTTAGCATGTTGTATGATTCTATGATTTCACAGTTGTGTACCCATAGCAAAGCCATGTTATTCTGTGGTCATCTTCTGCCAGCTTCCCTTGGGTATTGCTGGGCATGGAATTTTCCAAACTGACTTAACAGCTTAAAAGTGACAGTCCATACAGAACCCCCTGACTATGAGTGATAGCTGTTTTCTTAAGACTTTGAGTGGTTCCACCTGATGGGCCGTTGTTCTGCTCTCCACTGACTTGGATTGTCTCTGTTGTAGGTAACTTGGTTGATCAGGACAACTTCTGCCTGGGTTATGTGATTCATCCAGCTGAACTTAGCAATGCTGCTAATTAATGTTGTTCAGTTGTATAAATGGGCTTCTCTTTTATTTTCTCTCTCACGTGCACTGCCTCATTAATATGCCTTGTGCTTGGCAGTTCTCTATTCAGTGTAAGAGAGCTGAATACTGGTACCTGTGTTTGTGACTTTGTGAGAGTGCAAATTTATGCCTTACCTTTAAAACCTCTTCCTTAAGGTTTTTATTCCTTTTTTCCCCTCTCCAATCCTTCAGGCTTTTTGCACTTTGCTTTATGTGGCTTTCCGTTCTTCACCATTTTATGGCTGGTTGGTTACGATGTGATGAACATCCTTAGGAAAACAGCATGCCCACAGTAGCATATTATGTGATTCAATAAATTAATTCAATAAATTGAAGAGAAGACCATTTAAATCTCTTTTGCTTCACTCTGAAAATAGATTAGGTTTTGTTGGTTCACAAAAATACAATTTTGGCAAAATATAGCTTAAATAAATGATATTTGTATTTCATAATAAAATGAAGCTGATGTTTTTGAAGAGGAAATAAAGCGAGTTATTCTTTATTCATTGATTTAATGTATTTTAAGGGGCATTTGCTAGCAGAGCCACTTCACAAAACAGTATTTTGCTGTACAAATTTCCTGTAAGGCTCAGAGACTACTGCTCCAAGGATCAATTTGTACTTCTCTCAGTGAAGTAGTGGAATTAAAGTGGTGTTACACTACCATGAGCTGACACAGGTCAGCTCATTCAGGAGACATGTTTTGCCTGTCTTTTATACTACATGAGGAAGAGAGCATCATGCTGGCTTAGATTCAGTAATATTCAGGTAAATGAGGAAAATGAAGCCATTACTCACACAGCTGATTGAAAAGGAAAACCATACCTGAAATATTCCACTTCTTATGGCCTGTTACAAAACTAGAGATGGAATCTTCTTGCTTATTAGCTAGCAAAGCAACAATTAAGAAAAAAAGCTAAAAGTAGCCCAGGATTAGGTAGCATAGGTTTTATACCTATTTTTAAACTGGTTGTATTCTACTGGTACTTCTATTTATTCTTTTGCCACTCCTTTATGGTTGTTGGTTCAGTGAAACTCGGCATCAGCAGCTAACAACTCACAGAGTGATTAGGTTCTTGTTCTCTGCATTAGAGGTCATTGCCTCCTCACCTGCTAAACAGTGCTCTTGATTCTCCAGCATGTTGGAGGACGTGTATTTTATGAACAGTGTTGTTCCATCTTGCTCTGAGAAAACCAAGAGCTGTTGATTTGGCTGGGGAAGACAGTAATTTGTTGGTTTTAGCTTTTATAAAAGGAGCTTGTGCCTAACATATTTAGGTTTAAAAAAAAAAAAAAAAGGCAACCATGTCTGCAAATTACTTGTATCTGCAAATCCAATAGTGTAAAAGGACATGTCCTGTAATCTTATAATTGTACTAGCATGGCTGGGTATCTCTGGGATCTTTGCTTTCTGCTGTACACCTCTACTAAAACAGTACAGGTAAAGCTAGGTAAAGAAAACAGAGAATGAAAACATTTCCCTGAAAGAGAAAGAGGTAAATTAACCTTAGTTAGTGGCCTTTACTGCTTTTATCATTCTTCTATTGGTGTCAGAATAAGCTCTGATTTCATAATTTTAAGTAAGCCTTGCATAAACCTTATTTCATTAAATATATTTATCTCATTTACTGGATGAATAGATGTCTGTCTCTAAAACATCTGGGAAAGAAAGCAGCTGGGAAAGAAAACAGGGCTCTTGATCTCACTTCCCAGTTCAGCAGAGGATAGCTTGTAAGAGTGCTGAGAATTGCAGAGATGTGGGAAGATGGTTTCTCTGTTGTGGTTTAACAGTGCAGGTTGGCAGCAGGTGGGAGAACATTTCTGAGATCTCTTTTTTCAGTGGGTCTTATGGAATTGTTGATCTGACAAATTTTAGGGAACTGAAATTCACTTTTTAAAACAAACTCTGTGGCAAATATTGATATTTTGATTTTAAGTAAAACTAGCCTGTTTCCCAAGAGATGCATATCCCAGTTAAAGTCCCATACAAACAATATTAAGTTTGCACCTTGAAAAGTGTTATGATTTTGTTTCTTAAAATGCTTGGTTTTGAAAGTGCAGTTGCAAGAGCAGGTCAAGATAGCACTTGTGCTGCAGTAAATGGCTTTACCACCCTTCTAATTCTGCTTGCCTTTTTTTTTTTTTTTGTGTTTGTTTTTTAATCTAAAAGCATTAATGCAACAGTGCGGGCTCAGATTTTTTTTCCCCTTCATTTCCTTTCATTCAGTTTCCTGGCCCTGCTTCACTGTGTGGTTGCTTGAGTATTTCTGTCCCTTGGCTATTATAGTTGGTTTTCCTGCAACAGATATTACATGAATGCTGCAAATAATATACTTCTGCAGTTTTGATGCATAAGTATTTCAGCAATCTTAAAAAAGCTGAATATTTTTATATTAGGTAGATAATGCTTGGCCCTGAATGCTTGTTTTAATGATTCAGTAAGAGAGGGATTGTAACATAAGGACATTTCTGTTATTTTTTAAGTGGTTGCACTTGGTAAAATTCAGGTTGCAAACAGCATTATGTGTATGAACTCTTGAACCTTCTTGAACTCTGTCACTTGGAGCTAGTGGCAACTTTCCAGAGCAAACCACCTGCTCTCCTACCACACTGTCTGTCTTAGGAGAGTGATGAAGAACTTAAATGGGGAAGTGCAGCAGAGCTGGGGTGGTTATGTGAGATGACAGATAATACTGGTGAGGTTGTCCACAAAGGTAAGAAGTGAATAAAAGTGCCCATATTGGTTAAGATGCATTGTGTGGTCTTCTCACCGCTCTTCAACTGGCTTTGGCCAAACTGTCCATGTACAACACTGTGAAGAGCAAGCCTGAGAGAGAGGATCCAGGTGCCTTTGGGGCCTCCAACATCCTACCAGGAGTCTGCACAGAATACTATTGGAGTAGTCTGTTGATTCTCTGGAGGTCTTCAAGGTACTCTGCTTTGAGTCCCCTGCAATTAACTGCTTTTACAGTTGATGCTTTTACTCTTAGCCCCCTCTACCTCTTTTTTTTTTTTTTTTTTTTTTTAAATTCATTGACTCCTAAGACTGTGTTCCCAGTGTTGTGGTGGTGATGAAAGTGCTTAGCTCCATCCCCCTTCCTTAGGTCACATTAGGACTGGACAACCAACGTGGTGTATTGGGGAAGCTCAGGGAAGTGTAAAAGTATCATGCAAGTGGATAGACATGTCTGGTCTCTGTATGATGCCAGTTCATATACCTTTGTGTATCTGTTACATGTTGTTCTAAGAAAACACACGTTGTTCTAGCAAAGCACTGAATTGACTATATCAGGACACAAGAGGGCACCTGAAAAGCTGATAGTGGGAGGAGAGGGGAGTCTAACCAGTGGAACTGATGACAAGTAAGTGAAATTCAGACAGTAGCTGGAAGGATAGATGCTGTAGTTAAATTAGGATGGTAAAAGAAATAGAAGAGTTGAACATTTAGCAAATATGGTGTGGTTTCTACAGTGTGGTACTGAGTCAGTTGCTGCCCTAATGCACAGAGGACCTGTGTGTTCGAGGCATTGCTGGATGCATTCCAGGAGACCAAAGATAATGCTTGTTGTACCACAACTCATCATTTCCTCATTTTCAAAAAAGAGAGATCTGTTGAATTTGATGTTCAGAGGTGAGTGAAGAATGCATTGAGGCCTATGGTTGTTGCTTGCAGTGTTTGAAACAGCTTTTTCCAGTGAGCTTAGGGACAAATGCTTATTAATTTTATTTTGATGTGGAACCATGTGCAGGCTCACTCATCTCATGAGACTTCATATTATATTAAGCCTGGTGTCACCAAATTCAGGCAGTGTAATTATTTGTGATCAGTGTAATTGCAAATTTTACTTGGATATTACTAAAAAAATATTAGATTAGTAGAGCTATATCCTTTTCCTGTCTATGGAAGAGGGAGTGGATAGCACCTTGCCACCATTTCCCACTCACCATCCTACTTCTATTCTTTTAACTCATTAATGTTTCCAAAGTCATTAATGCAAACACTTTTGCTAGTATTTACATCACAAGCTTACCCAAGGGGCTTTTTATGAAACCTAGTCTCATGCCTGGTATAAAATGCTGGACTTCTGTCATTGTGACTCTTGTGACAAGGCTCTCATTCTCCAAGTCACTTGGTTCCACCCTGATGCAATCTCCATCACTTAAAGTTCCCTCTACACCTTGGAGGGAAGGAGCATATCTTTCAACTGTTCTTCTTGTGTTCTGGATTTGTGGTGCTCTTTCAGTGTTTTTCATGCTTGTGCTGTGACCTAGAGGTCTTCCTCCTTGTTTTTGAGCAAGTTTTGTGGGACATCATGAACAAGGCTCATACCCTGCCTTAGATCCCAGCTCAAGACAGCAGTTAGGTGGAAGGCCTTACACTTCCTTAAAAAGGTCAAGGAAGGGGTCACAGGGGTTCCCAAAAATGCAGGGGCTCTAGCTCCCGAGATGTAGTTGGGATGGAGCATCACTGGGTGAAAAGGTGTTGTCTCCCTCCTTTCTCAGACTTGTTTCATTTTTTTATCTGTTAAGACATTCAAATTCCAAATAACTGTTGAAATGTAACAATTTTCACTCTGAAACCCCTCCTAATGCTGCTGAAACACTTAATGAAAAACAAGACTTTAACCTTTGAAACATAAGCTCTTCTGCTCAATGTTACCAGAAAGTATAGGAGCTGCACTCTTTTTTAAGGAAGTAGAAACAGTGAGGAAAACTGAGTATCTTTTTGGAAATGGAATTGGTTTTCATATTTTTATGAACTCTCAGCAGAAAAATAATGATTTAATAAAAAACCCCCAGTTGATTAAAATTACTTGTGTTTTTCATAAAAGTCTTTACATAAGAATGTATGTTTTCTTTTTTTAAAAAAAGGAAGGATAAACATTAATTATTTTTTCTTCAGAGCCATTGATTCCTTCAGTACTAAATATATCTCAGTATAGAAGTGCTTTTTAATACAAGACCTATACAGTTACTTTCTGAATTCCTCAGCTATGCCTTTTTTAGTACCTGTTACACATTGTTTGCTTAGTTATCTGGTTTCTCTTTATACCTCAGAAATGGTAACGGTCATTTGGGAGGAACTGTGGGAACATGGAATGTAAATTCTTTATTGTAGATACTACACATTTCTGACTCACAGTTCTTCAGTTGTTTAAGGAGGAAGTCTGCTTGTGGGCTGTGATTATTTTTAAAAAACAAACAGAAGTATATGAAAATAAAGTTTTCCAGTAACTTATATTAGGAAACTTCCAGGAAGCTGAAAAATGACACTTTATGCAAATTATTGAATGAGCTCATTTATATGCTTGCAGAAGACCTGCTGTTAGTAACATGTTGGTTTGCAAATGACTGTTACTGCTGGTGAAAAGGCACCAGGTAAGAGCCCTGTGAATAAAGCTTCAGTCCGTGCTACTTTGCTGATTTGCCCCTGTTCTGACATGATGAAGGTCGGAACCTTCTAACCACAATGTGGGACTTCTTAGTCTCAGCCTGTACAGTCTTGTTAGGATGCTGACAGGTGGAATGCACTTGATAAGAGATGATAGGAGGGAATTGGAGAACATGTATAGAGGGCATAGGTATCTCTTACATGTGAACAGCTTTCAGCTCTGGCAATGGTGACCAGGTCTAAACTCCTGTGTAAAATCTAAAGTGAATCATAGAATGGTTTGGGTTGGAAAGGACCTTAAAGATCATCTAGTCCCAGCCACTTCCCACTGGACCATGTTGCTCAAATCCTCTTCCAACCTGCCCTTGAACACTTCCAGTGATGGGGTCTCCACAGCATAAAGTGAAATCTTCATCTTGGCCAAATATGAACTTTATCATGAGTCTCATAATGAAATGCTTTCTGGTGATGCTGCTCCTGGTTCCTAGTGTCATGAGCATATGGGAAAATACTAACATTCATTAAAAAAACTTTATGCCTCATGGACGTGAGCAAAAGTATGAGTATAGCCTGAGGGTTGGAGTAGTAAATTACTAAAATAATGCAATTACTAAAAGAATTTTTTAAAATAAGTAATGTCATGAATTTCTGAGTCATGTTGGGAGATCTGTATTACCATATTGCTTGGAAGCACTTGTCATGGACTATAACCCTTCTGAGTGAGGGTTTTTGTGGACATAGAATAAGAGGCAGCCTTTGCCACAGGGGCAGCTTGCATTGGAAGTATTAAGCACATTGTAAAATAACAGGAGCAGACAGGGGAGTCTGTATCATCTATTGTCTAGGCTGGTAAGTAAAAGTTTTAGCATACCAATAACCTGATTTTTGTCTGGATCTTTATAGTCATCGCATCAAAGGAGAGTTTGAAGGAGGGTAGTGGGATGGTGTTGCTACTACTCCCAGCAGCAAGGGGAAAACCACAAAGATTCTTTCTTGGAAGTTGAACTAGAACAGGGGCATCTCAGCACTGAATGAGAAATTAGGCAAGGTGGAAATAGGCAGTGAAAGTCTTTGAAGGGGAAGATAAGCCATTTATGTTTTATGCAGTAGAAAAGGGGGCTCGTCGGAGGAATACAAAGACAGACAAAATAAATTAAATTATATTTGTTGCAGGATTGTGGTCAGATTATCAGCAGGACAGGCTTGCACTGGAAAGAAAAGGGACTGAGGGATGATTGCTGAATGTTTAAGTTGGATAGATATGAAATTGGTTAGATTTTGGTGTTACTTGTTTGGGTTTTTTTAACTTGCAAAATTATCTCTGATGCTTTTGTAGCATTCTGAGTTGAAGGTCTAAATAGATGAGAGTCCAGTGTAACACAGTTATTACTGGTTCTGAGTGGCAATCAGAATGGAGATGGTGGTTAACGTTTGCTGGAGGTACAAGGAGATCTCTGTTTCAGTTTATGGAGTTTGATGTTGTCCTGGTTTGAGCCAGGATTAAGCCAATTAAGCCAACAACACTTTTACCCAGCAGGTTTCTTTCACATACCACAGGGACTTTATCCCCATCTGTAGTATGCAAAAGGTCTGACTGGGCAGGACCAGCCCGATTGATGGATCCCCTGGTATTAACTAACCAGGTGGCCTTTGCCAAATTTTTATCCCAGTTTTTGAAAGTTCCACCACCCATTGCCTTTAGGGTAGCCTTCAACAGACCATTGTACCTTTCAACTTTCCCTGAGGCCTGTGCATAGTATGGGATATGGTAGATCCATTCAATACCATGCTCTTTAGCCCAATCAGTAACAAGACTGTTTTTGAAATGAGTCCCATTGTCTGACTCAATTCTCTCTGGAGTACCATGTCTCCACAAAATTTTCTTCTCAAGACCCAGAATAGTATTCCTGGCTGTGGCATGAGGCACAGGATATGTCTCCAATCATCCTGTACTTGTTTCCACCATTGTAAGCACATAGCGCTTACCCTGGCGGCTCTGAGGAAGTGTGATGTAGTCAATTTGCCAGGCCTCTCCAAATTTGTACTTTGACCACCTCCCCTCATACCACAAAGGTTTCAACCGTTTTGCCTGCTTAATTGCAGCACATGTCTCACAGTCATGGATCACCTGTGCAATAGTGTCCATGGTTAAGTCCACCCCTCGGTCACGAGCCCATTTGTATGTTGCATCTCTGCCCTGATGACCTGAAGCATCATGGGCCCACCGAGCCAGAAAAAGCTCACCCTTGTGTTCCCAGTCTAAGTCTACTTGGAACACTTGAGCAGCCTCATCTGCTCGTTGGTTGTGTCGATGTTCCTCAGTGGCTCGACTCAGAGGCACGTGTGCATCCACATGACGCACTTTTACCTCCAGTTTCTCTATCTGAGCTGCAATGTCTTTCCACAGGTCAGCAACCCAAATAGGTTTACCCTTTCGCTGCCAGTTATTCTGCTGCCACTGTTTTAGCCAACCCCACAAGGCATTTGCTGCCATCCACGAGTCAGTGTAGAGGTAGAGTCTCGGCCACCCCTCTCGCTCAGCAATGTCCAAAGCCAGCTGGATGGCTTTTACCTCTGCAAACTGACTTGATTCACCTTCTCCTTCAGCTGCTTGTGCAACCAGTCGTGTAGGACTCCACACGGCAGCTTTCCACTTCCGGCGGTTCCCTACAAGACGACAGGAGCCATTGGTGAAAAGAGCAAATTGTTTCTCAGTCTCTGGTAGATGATCATATGGTGGAGCTTCTTGAGCTCGTCTCACCACTTCTTGTGGTGGCATTCCAAAGTGGGTGCCTTCTGGCCAGTTTGTAATTGCTTCCACAATACCTGGACGATTAGGTTTCCCTATTCGGGCTCTTTGGGTGATCAAAGCAGTCCATTTACTCCAAGTCACATCGGTGGCATGATGGACAGGAGAAAGGTTATTCTCGAACATGAATCTCAGCACCGGTAGCCTGGGTGCCAGAAAGAGCTGTGCTTCAGTGCCAATCACTTCTGAAGCGGCTCTAACTCCTTCATATGCTGCAAGTATCTCCTTCTCAGTTGTTGTGTAGTTGGCCTCGGAACCTCTGTAGCTCCGGCTCCAGAATCCCAGGGGTCGGCCTCGAGTTTCCCCTGGTGCTTTCTGCCAGAGGCTCCAGTTGGGACCATTGTGTCCGGCTGCAGTGTAGAGCACGTTCTTGATGTCTGGCCCTGTTCTAACTGGTCCAAGGGCCATTGCCTGCGCAATCTCCTTCTTGATCTGCTCAAAAGCTTTCTGTTGGTCAGGACCCCATTTGAAATCATTCTTCTTTCTGGTCACCTCATAGAGAGGTTTCACAATTTCACTGTAACATGGAATATGCATTCTCCAGAAACCAACAGTCCCTAAAAAGGTTTGAGTGTCCTTTTTAGTTGATGGTGGGGCCATAGCTGTTACTTTGTTAATCACATCCATTGGGATCTGGCGACGACCATCTTGCCACTTGATTCCCAGGAACTGGATCTCTCGCGAAGGTCCCTTGACCTTGCTTCTTTTTACAGCAAAACCAGCATCCAGAAGAATTTGAATGATCTTTTTACCTTTCTCAAAAACTTCTTCTGATGTGTCACCCCACACAATGATGTCATCAATGTACTGCAGGTGTTCTGGAGCTTCACCCTTCTCCAGTGCAGCATGGATCAGTCCATGGCAAATGGTTGAGCTGTGTTTCCACCCGTGGGGCAGTCGATTCCAGGTGTACTGGACTCCCCTCCAGGTGAAAGCAAACTGTGGCCTGCACTCTGGTGCTATGGGAATAGAGAAGAATGCATGAGCAATGTCAATAGTGGCATACCACCTAGCTGCTTTTGACTCCAACTCATACTGAAGCTCTAGCATGTCCGGTACAGCAGCACTAAGTGGTGGTGTCACCTCATTCAGGCCACGATAGTCCACTGTCAGCCTCCACTCGCCATCAGGTTTTCGCACTGGCCAGATAGGACTGTTGAAGGGTGAATGAGTCCTGCTAATCACACCTTGGCTTTCCAATTGCCGAATCAGCTTATGAATGGGGATCACAGAGTCTCTGTTGGTGCGATACTGTCGTCTGTGCACTGTTGAAGTGGCAATTGGCACCTGTTGGTCTTCAACCTCCAGCAACCCTACTACAGAAGGGTCATCTGAAAGGCCAGACAAAGTACACAGCTGTTCAGTGTCCTCAGTCTCTACAGCTGCTATACCAAAGGCCCACCGGTACCCTTTCGGGTCACGGAAGTATCCTTTCCTGAGATAGTCTATGCCAAGGATGCACGGAGCACCTGGGCCAGTCACTATAGGGTGCGTTTGCCACTCCTTACCAGTGAGGCTCACACCGGCCTCCACAACAGTCAGTTGTTGAGAACCTCCTGTCACTCCAGAGATAGTGACAGGGTTTGTCCCTTTATGATTCGATGGCATTAGAGTGCACTGTGCACCAGTGTCCACCAAAGCTTTATATCTTTGTGGTTCTGATGTGCCAGGCCACCGAATCCACACAGTCCAATAAACTCGGTTGTCCCTCTCCTCCTCCTGGCTGGAGGCAGGGCATCCCTAGGGTTGAGCACTAGAGCTCGATGAACCATCCTGGTTGTTGACTGGTGCAACCTTCTTCTTGGAAGAACCATCTCCTGGCTTTGTTCTGTTTAGAAGCTCTTGCACACGTAACTGGAGCATATCAGTGGGTTTCTTGTCCCAGACTCTCATGTCCTCTCTAAAATGATTTTTCAAGAGAGACCACAGGTGGCGTCGCAGTGAGTCCTGTCTTCCTTGCTGCTGTCTCGTAGCAGGATGTCTCTTCTTAATGGCTGCAACACGTGACCAGTTGTCTCTAGGAAGAGTCTGGGGTTTACTTCCCCATCCGTTTGGCATCTTATACTTCTTGTCAACCATTTTCTTAACGGCTGAGGTCTGGAAGTAAAGGGAATCAGAGAGGATGTCTCCATACTGTCGTGCTTTAACAGTTACCTCACGTACAGTTGGTCTTTCGTAACCTTCAAAACATCCCATGAAGGAGAATATATGGGCATGCGCTGCTGGTACAGCCTGAACAAACTTCCGGAACATTTGCGTGTCACACTCAACATCATCAGGATCTGTGATTCCATCGTTATTATAGATCACTTCTCGCACAGCAATCTCTCTCAAGTAGGTGATGGCTTTCTCGAGTGTGGGTGTTCTGCTTCGGCGCCATCCGATGTCACCCTTGTGGGGGTATCTCTCTCTCACAGCTGAAAGAAGTCGGTCCCACAGGGTAGTAGTTCCTGTCTTACTACTAAGTGCTCTGTCAATACCAGCATCTCTGGCCAGGGATCCCAACTGCTTGGCTTCTCTCTCATCCACATTGTAGGTCTCAGCACCACTATCAAAGCATCGGAGCAGCCAAGGAAGGATTCCCTCACCATCAATGCGGGTGAAGTCCTTTCTCATGAGGCGCAGTTCTTTCATGGAGAAAGGGTGGGCAAGGTCATCGTCGTCATCTGATTGAGGAGGACCTGCTGTTCTTTTATTTGCTTGAGAGTGGCTTGGTTTTTTATCTGTCTGAGAGTGGCCTGGTTTTTTATCTGTCTGAGAGGTACCTGCTCCATCATCTGATTTAGAATCCTTCCCTTCCTCACCGTCAGCCTCTGTCTGAGAGGTACCTGCTCCATCAACTGTATTAGGATCCTCTTCTTCCTCACCCTCACCTTCTGCTGCTTCAAGGAACTCTGGATATCTCAGACGGGAGCGGGTGAAAAGGGCGGAGCGCTTTGCCTTGCTCTTAGTCACAGGGTTAACTAGCTTGGTTCGCGATGGATCAGGCTTTTTCTTTGTAGAAGCAGTTGTTTTTGTAGCAGCAGGAGTGGTGGTATTGGCAGCAGTGGTGTTGGCAGCAGCAGTGGCAGCAACATTGCCTGTGGGGGAATGGCAGTGAGCAGAACAACATCTGGCCCTACGCATCCACAATATATTATAAACATTCAGCAAAAACATTCCACTGTCTTATCAGCCTAGCAGAACACACAGTTGCTAGTTACAAGAAAGCTTACTGAAGGAAAAAAAAATCAGTGAAAAGAAAAATTGGCTTAATCCTGGCTCAAACCAGGACAGATGTACAGGTTATCCATGATAGGAATCAAGAATCTATTTCAAACACTTTAGTTTGGACAGAAGGAGACAGATAGGAGGTAAAGAAACAGACCTGTGAGTTACAAGCACGGTTGATATGTGTTTACACCAATAAAACAGGGATATAAAAGAAGTCTTGGGATGTAGAGGGGAAAGGGCTGATGCCCAGCAGGATTCAGGTGTTTACTGGTGAGGTGAAAAATGTCATGGGCGACAGGTGAAGACTGAGCTGAGAGGATAATAGACTTGGTCCATAGTTATGTGTTGAATGGACAGGAGAGAATGAAGAAATCTTCAGGAAGGTAAAATTTGGAAATTTGAGGAATAGTTGTTTTTTATTACAGGATATAGAACATGCTATAATATGTCATATATAGTAATCATTGTGATGTATTTATTAAAAAAATGTTTAGCAGGGAGAGATGAGACCTACAGGAAACGTGTAGAGGGAGGTGTCAGATAGGTGGGTGGTAAGTCCCAGAAAAGTGAGAAGTTGGACAGCAGGTAAAAGCAGAGGGGCTAAAAGCAACCAGTTTGCAGAGGAGAAAACCCAACACCCTCAAGATACAGAAGCCATTAACTCTTCCATGTCTTGCTTGCCTTTAGTGACTTCAAATATAGTAACACAGTAGCGTTGCCACATGTAGCACTCAGGAGCTGGAAGAGTTACATATGTTTACATACTATTTAACTTTAATTTGTCCTACTTGTGCAGGGGTGTAAATTTTAATAACATTTATACGTGATGTGATGATGCTTCAAGTAACCAGCAAATGTAGTTAGACTTCTTCACTGAACTTCAGCTGTTCTTGCAGTTACATTTTACTAAGAACCTTTTTCAAATTTGTCCTAGCTGCTGGTGAATAGTTACTTAGGGCTCTGTCACTTGGTAGGTAGCACTTTTTCTACCAAAATGAACTAATGACATGGTGTAATATTTTTATAATGTTAAATCGGGTATTAAAGATTTCAAAACTGTATGAGTTGGAGAGTGAAAATGCAATCTGTAGTGCCATCTGCTGGATTTTTAAGTTAGTAAAAAATTATCTTCACAGTACATTTAAAAATAATTTAAAATGTAACTGTGCATAAAGTTGACCCAAATCTTTGGCATTTTTAGAAAATTTGTGCAGGCAGAGCATACATATGCAAGTGCATAATTTTGTCACTTTTTAATCTTCCATGTATATCTGCAAATATTTCAGATAGCTAAACACCAGCATTTTAAAAGAAAACCATCAAAAAACTAATAACATAGTTGTTGTGAGCCGATATTGGCAACAGTCTGTTAATAAAATATTAGATGCTAGGATCATAATTGTAGTATCTGATTAGTAGAAATGGTTACAGCAGTATATACATTTTGGGCCAGATAAAAAAAAACACCCAACAATTTACATGATAAGCTTTGGGAAGTTTGATAAGCCACTTTCTCATCAGTCAATATTACAGATGGCCTTCATGTCCGTTGTCCTACTAGTGATATAAGTGAACTGTCAGAAAAGTTTGTGGTAAGATGCTTATAACATGAGTGTCCTCCAAGGTTTACAGTTTTCATTAAGTACATCAACATATGAGTAAAACTTTGCAGAATTGCCTACCAGTATTTATTTTTTTGCTAGTTTACACTGTAAATGTAAAATATTGCATATTTGAGTGAAAATGTGGCATGTGCATGACTTCAGCTAAAGCATTTTTTGTGAAATGCCTTTGAAGAAAAAGAGTTGATGAACCCACCATGTTTTCTTGGAAAAAAAACACTTAGAAACCTCAATATATGTTGTACTGTCCACCTATAAATGTGAATGGGTTAAGTCTTTCAGTGTATGCATAAAAACTGTGTATTGGTTCTTGTCTTGCACTACCAGTGGTGGTAACAACATCTCATGTACATGTGGTACAGTACTGGGGCTGATGGGTGAGAGTCCAGAAATTGAGTCATAGCCATGGTGCTATGATGTGCCTCTCTAATTGGCTGAGTCTCTGAGAATTTTAGCAACAGAAGGTATTTTTTTTAGTCATATGGTATCTGATGTGCCCAAAGATTAACCCACTGTATGATTGCTTTTTGATTGTGCCCATTTGTGCCACCTGTGTGAATGGGAAATACCGGGTACCCTCCCCAGCAGAGCCAGTTTAAGCAGATACACTCAGCTCTTGAGAGTGGTGTGAGGTCTGCTCAAGTGAAGGATGGCAGTAATATTGTTGGAAGAAGCTTATCCTTCCAGTTTCTTGACTCCTCTGTGCCATGTTCTCAAATGTATCATTGCATTAGTAGATGTTTTTCCTATTGTTTTTCCATGAAGAGATTGGTTTTAATCCTGTTTGTGGAGAGGCCTTTCCTGCCTGGTAAGTAAGTTTACTACATAATAAATGGTGGAGCAGTACTGAAGCCTTGGGCCATCAGATGATGCTGCTGGTGATCTGAACAGTTCTAAAGATAGAAACACTGTGGTGTTTCTAGCAAGGGATGAAGTTCACACGTAGACGTGCTCTTGGGGGTACTCAAAGTCTTACTACATTGAGACAATATGTTAAAGGTAGATCCATTAAGCAAGAAATGTGGCTGGAATGATACAGAACAGAAATGAAGGGACTTGTAGTTAGCAGTATTAAAATGTAAATAACAATATTAATGGCACAATATTAAATATGTAAAATATGTAAATATGTAAACATATGATAATTTTAATGTTTTCTTACATCTACACCTGGAGGGATGTTTTTCTAATTAATTTGAATCTTCTGTCTAACAGTTCTTACTTATTTTGTTATGCAACAGCTGTTGATAGATTTTGTAGATTAAAGGATCAGATCTTAAGGAACAGATAAATAAACATATTTTCTTTTGGGTGGGATCAAAGATTTGCAGTGTCAATTCAAAGGATATTTAAACTGAGTAACAAGAATGGTAATTAATTTTTATGTACTGTCTGCTAAAGTCACCACCACAAAAAAACAACCCACAAACAAGTAAGCAACAACAAAAAGCTTTTACAAAATAATATTATTGGAAGATATTTTTTGCATTTAAGATTTTTTTTCTCTTTTAAAATATATGTTCAATTAAATCTGTTAGATTTCAATAGATACCAGTTTAAAACATAAATATGAATTTTTAATAAGAAGAAAGTGTGGTAGATTATTTTTTTCTGATAAACATTTTAAAACTACTGAATTTTACTCTATTTCTTGCTGTATTATTACAGAACACATCTGGAAGGTGATTTTAACAATTAATAATAAGTAGTTTAAAATCTGAATGAACTAGATTTATACCTGGGATTTGATGTCATGGAGATTGTAAAAAGTGCATAAACAGTGCATTGCCCCCTCTGGCTGTCTTCTGCCTCCTTTATTTCTCACTTTTGAAGGAAACTTTTCATGAAACTTCTATTTTTTTTTCTACTCTTTTGTTTTGTGGGGTTTTTTCCCTTCATCTTTGGAGGTTGTTTGGGTGAGGAAGTCTCCCCTTTGTGGCTATGCCATTGACCTTCGTAGTAGAACTAGATTAATTTTGGGGTGCATGGTGAAAAATGATGTGGCTATATACATATATACCTTTCACATAGTAGCCTGGTTGCTCTTTCTTCAGATGGGATTGAGTTGGTATCTGCCTCAAGGGTCCCCGAAGTCAGTATATCATATGCTGATACTAGCTGTCCTGGTTTGAGCAAGGATGAAGCCAGTTTTCATTTCTTTCACCAAACCCTTAGATGCTTGCCCATGTTAAGGAGAATTTAATAGACTTAATTTTTCTTTGCATCTGATGAAAATGTGCTCTATCATTTGGAAGTTAAGGAGCAAACTTGAAAAATATCCATCTGTATTTTAGGTTTTGTTCCAGAGAATACTTAATATACTTCTTTAAAAGATAAATAATGCTTCTGCACAAGGCAAAACTGAGAGAGATTTGCTGCCGCTGTTACAGACTACCTAGAGATACAGACATCCTGTCATTCCTCAGACAGGTGGGAAAGTTGGTTAAAACCTTGCAAAAGAAGTAACTGAACCAGACCTGCCATGGGCTGGGTAAGATTCTTTCTGCCCTGTGAGTTCTGCAACCATTTTATCCAATCTCATTCCTTTTATAGATAATATGTGAGGATTTCTCCAGCAGTGCAGAGTACGACATGCAAGATAAGCACTAGGTTTTGAAACCCCTTTTGTACAAAGGGTCTTACACTGATGCAGAAAATAAGAAATCTATAATTAAGTGCTACATATTTATAAATAAATGAAATCTCCTCTCACTGCAATAATTATTGGTACATTCATCTACTTCTTGGTGCATACAAAAGGGCAAAACCTCATGATATTAATACACTTTGACAGCTTCATAGGAGATTGAAAAAATTCAGAGGTAAACTGTCTAATTGGAAAAGGCCAGAAGGAGGTGCAGCACTTGCTGTTATTTTCCCTTTCCATGTTAGTAAAGAGCCAGAGCTTGAAGTCTTGCTGTAGTGGAGGAGAGCTGAATTTAGTTTCCATGGTTCCATTTTGTAATAGAATACTTGATGTAATAAGAAATTTACCCACCGCCCTCTCTATTATAGAATTAGGTTCTTTAAGCTGGGTATTATACAGATTCCTGAATGTCTTCAGTTGTTTTTATGCATTATAAGCCAATAGCTGTGTAAGGTAAGTTAAATCATGTGTGTAATCCAACAATGGCCAAAAGTATTATGTTTCTCCAGTATTTTGCCTAATTCTTTTGACCCACTTTTTCATCTTACTCAATACTGCAAAGGTTTTTTAAGCTGGTCGGTACAAAATAAAAAGAGAATAAAAACACCCCTTTGCTTCTTGTTTTTCATTAGCATAAAGCATGGAGTATAATGCATCAAGTTTGTAGTGAGGGAGAACAGATTATTTGGCTTCTTAGCTTTTGCTGTTTCTTCATCCTCACTAGAATGTGCCCATATGAAATCACTGTTTTTAGTGTGGGAGTTGGTTGGTTTGTGTAGTTACAAGCAGTGATATTCCTGTCCGAATGGAATACAGTTCCTGTTAGCTAAGTTGCATGATCATTTTCTAGGCTTGAATATAGTCTTAAAATAAAAATACCTACTTCACCAAAACAGTATTTCATAAAAATAACACTGATTACTTATATTTTAAAAGTCAAAACAAGTTCACCACACATAACACAAAACCCCCACAGAAACACAAAATTGCCTCATTACAAATACCTTGTTTAAATCGTGTGAGTCTCAGTGCTAATTAATCAATTAGGTAACTCAGAGCAGGTGGAAATGAAGGATATCATAAAGACCTCTACAGACAACACACCTACTGTTAAATTTTTTTAATCTCAGATTTCCCTATTTCTATTGGTAATCTGTTCACCTGTTCCTGTATTTTTGGCGTCAGCCATGGAGATGTAGATTTGAAGCAACAACTGGATATGTGGGTGAAGAGCCTGTAGGTTCCATGTAGCACGGTGAAAATACTGACTTGTTAAATATACCCTTCTGGACTCCCAGTCTTGTGCTGTCTGAGGTCTTTGCTCAAGCTCATGAAAGTAAAGGTCAGGAGTTGCAGTTCTGTCCTGGTGCATCTACAAAAATTTGTCTTTCCTGTATTTGATCAATACTAAACTAGTTAACAGAGTTGAAATACCCTTTTAAGAGTGGGGTCTCATATGACAGCTGACCTTGTTGCTCCAAAAAGGGTGATCCAGCTGTCCACTGGTCCTTACTGTCTCTGGCTTCAGGAGCTTGTATCCTACCTTTCTCCCAGGTCTCTAGTGCCTTGCTCACACTGGAGTGATTCAGGAAACAAAACAATGGGAAAACTTTTTTTTTTGGTAGAATTAGTTTTCTGTTGATTTGAGTTCATGGGTTAGCTCACTGAGGAGGAGCTGGTGAATGTCAAAAAGCAGTAACAGCTTGCAACTAGGAGCAGGAGATGAGCTGGATAGCCCCTTTTGGAAGTGCCTGGACCAGCTGGTTCCTCTCTGAAACTTAATCTCACAGAAACCCACAGGAGAACCCTCAAGAGATAATATCGTAATGATAAGAAAGTTTATCACTAAATATTGAATTGTTATTGTTGCTAATTTATGGAAAGGGAAGTGAAGGCTAGAGGACTGAGTGCTTATCTCTGAGGTTGTGATTAGAAGCTGTGTCTTTGGGTAGCAGGACACGTAGTCAATTGGTGAGCATAGCATCAGACTGTTTGTTATTTGGGGCAGCTGAAAGAAAAGTTCTTCTTGGAACACCAGTCTTCACCTTAGGAGTCTATATACCTGCTAAAACTCCCACAGAGTCCTACAGCTGAGCTGGAAGAAATTTACGCAGTGTCTCATACTTAACAAGAGAGAATACTACAGACTGTTAATATATAGATTTTACATAGTAAATGGTTCTCAGATTCTTCTAGGGCCAGGATGATTGTAGAGGGCCTGTTGAAATTTTTAAGTTGCATGTTTTAGTAATTTAGATTTTGAAAACAGAAGTTTGACACTGTAACTTAAGATCAATTTGCATTTTTATTACACCTGATGTATAAATAACATTGATTAAAAAGCACTGGAGGTTATTCAGGCATTTATATATGTGGTTTAATTCTGCACATGGTAGGTACTTTTGTTTAAGACTGTGCATTTTTTTTGCCATATTTTTATATTTGCATCAATTTCTGGCCAAATGGAATGATTTGCTCACGAGCTTTGAACAAACTTAATAGCAATACATGTTCCTGTAATTTTTTCCGTTAGATTCTCCTATATAGTCTTCCATGTGCAGTGTGTATATGATATGAGGTACACTTATTATAGTGAACATGCCAAGAATAATAGGTAGAGTTATAAACTGAAAGAAAGAAATACACAGTAGTAGTAGTAGTAGTAGTATTTCCTCCTATTCTTGCTATATAAACTTTTTTCTCATCTATGCAGGAGGTTGCATCAACAATTTGAAAGCTATAAAGAGCAAGTAAGAAAGATAGGGGAAGAAGCCCGCCGTTACCAGGGAGAGCACAAGGATGATGCTCCAACATGTGGAATCTGTCATAAAACAAAGTTTGCAGATGGTTGTGGCCATTTATGCTCTTATTGCCGGACCAAGTTTTGTGCTCGATGTGGAGGTCGTGTCTCTCTGCGATCAAACAATGTAAGTCTCCTGATGTGTACTCTTAAGAAAAAGCGTCCTTGATACTGTCACGCTACAGATTGTTCACCTTAAGTTTGGCATTTCATGCTTCATTTTACTTAAGTGTTCCATTCATCATTTTGTTATGAGATGTGTATAAAGCAGAATAATGTATTTAATGATTGTGGAGATACCAGGATTCACAGAGTTAATTATATATTAAAAAAGAATGCATAGTGTATAGTTCTACTGAGTTATGGCTTGAAGAAAATGCACTTGTTTTTCGTAGAATGAATGAAGAAGCCCTTTTGCTGAGGTACAATTTCACATTGATAATTTTTTATTGAATTCTGATTTAGTTGTAGATGTCTTTTTTTATAGAGCTTTACATATACATTGAAAATACATAAAATCAGTCATTTTTTTGGTTAGAAAAAAACTCCAACCACTTTTGCCACAGTGAGAGTGTGATGTCAATTTATTTTAAATTTATTTCAGGCAGGTGTGATAAATCTTTCTCCCTCTGATCCACATGCAGTTAGTTGCAATAGCTGTCCACAAAACTGAAGGCTATCCAAGAATGTCAGTCTCTGACAAAGAAATGGCTACTCCCTTGTACATGAGTGATAGGATCAATATATGTAAAACCACCATCGAATGTTTAATTTTGGCTGATCATCTAGGACTATGATACGTTAAAAAACATTTTACAAATGTCCTTGTGTTGCATGGATGGTTTTGTTATCTTGCATGCGATGAGATAGCTTTCCCACATGGCTTTAAGCTGCCAGTCTTTTGTAGGGGAAATGCATCATTGCTCTTTGTATCAATACAAATGTGGTTAAAAGTGGTCACAATTTTATAGCAGATAATAATGTTTGATACAGAACTAGTTTATGGCCTTTTCACTTCCTTTGAGCTAAATATCAACTGAATAAGGCACCTGAAATTTAATGTAAAAACACACAAAACTCAGAAAAATACCCACTTCATCATTATTTCGGATGTTTTCTGTACCTCTGATGTACTTGGGAGTCCATGAAATGAAATGTACATTCTGAAAAAAATACGTATCTTTATAATTTTTTTTCATGTATTTCTAAGTAGATGCATTACACTGAATCACCTGCAGGTGGTGTCATTAGAGTAACTCTATGAAAATATAGTTCGCTTTTATATGTTACATTATACTATTAGTTAGAGTGCATATGATAGACTAATCCTTACTCAGAAAAAAAACAGAGTAGATTTTAATTATTTTTCACCCACTGTTTCAAGTCACAGAAATGGAAAAGTGTCCATTAATTGGTAACTTGCCTTTTGTTTGTTACATTGTTTATGCTTCTGTGGGAAAATATGTTTTCTAGATTAGGGTGGGAAAATATGTTTTCTAGATATGCAGTAATGTAATATTTTGATTTAAAGCTCTTTTTTAATTTAGAAGTTTTATGTTTTTATCTGTTTGTGGAGAGTTATTAAAATTGCATTTCTTTGAAATTTGTCTATTAATACTTGCCTATTTTATTCTTTTTCTCTTCTTCTTTTTTTTTTTTTTTCTTTTCTCTTTTTATTCTGCTTCCTTGGATGCTTTCCCAAAGGAGGACAAAGTGGTTAGAATCCATGCTTTTTTCATTTATTCTTATAATGTTGTTAGTTAACTGGGAAATATTAATGTAAAAAATTGAATCAAAATTTTAAAATAATCTGAAGGTGAAGGGGGGAAAGAACAGGAATCCTAACACCCAGACCCTGCCTATCCCTTAGCTAAACATAGACTTCAAAGTTAGCTTAGCAGAAAATCCCAGGACTGTTGTGAAAATAAGGACAGTAAAATAAATGAGAACTGAGAATTACTAATAGGCAAAATAGTAGAGAAGGTAATAAAGCGTAGTAAAGCTTTATTTCATAAAAATGTCTTTGGTTAACAATTTCACTTTGCATGCAGGGTACTTCCATCTGCTTCAGGAAATCTGATTTAGTATTTTAATTGTAACATTACATTGATTGACATGGTTTGCTGTGTTTCACTTCTGGCTGCAGCAGAAATTCAGGGAATTCATGTGAAATCAGCCTTTTTATTTATATTTGGAATAATTTAAAAGTGCAGCCTCTTAAAAGTGGTGAGCAAGATGGAGTGAATCCTTTGGGAATCTGCAGAACTCTTAGTACTGGCATATTCACTACTAATACCTGTGCGTTTCCTGGAACAGGGAAGGGTAATTCCCCACTCATCTCTGCACAGGGAAGGGGCTGGCAGTACTTGGGCACAACAGTGCATGTCCCCTTACTGCCTCTTCACAGGCAGGTGGTATTCCAGATCTTCACTTGGAGACTTAGGTAGTGGGAATTAGTCAGCTTCACTGGCACTCCAGGTGAAATTGAGAGTAAAGTTGTTGCAATCCGATGTAGTTGTTGGCGTGTGGATGATGGTGCTGCACTTGCATTGTGAAGTGGTGGTGTGCCCCAACGGGCATCTTAGCGTAGCTGTGACCTGCAATAAAGTAGTGTGCAGCACAGGGAAAATGAATGACACCTGCATATTGTAGTAGTCTTTTTCTAAGGCAGTTGGGTTGTGAGACCATGGTTGTTTTTCTAGTGGCTAAGAAATATAACATTGGTTAGTATTTAGATTTAACTTTTCTGGAAAAGTATTTATTGCATTTTTCTAATAAGTGACTTTGTTTTACTTTTGAAGTTGTGCCTTTACGGTAAAAGATATTAGCAGATTTAGTTCTGACATTTCACACCTCAGAAGCTAGATCTGCTAGTGCATTCTTTAAAAATAATCGGAAAGAACTAAATAACATATGCTGAATACATAAGAAACATTTATTCTGTTAAAGAAAATAAATGACACAAAACCAGCTATTGGTTCTTCATTGCATTAAGCTGAAATGCTGCAGATACCTGATCAGCATGGCTGCTTCACTGTGTTGCACAATAGTTGTCTTATGCTTATGTTCTGTAGGAACTTGTTCTTCGATGATAATACTATCTCCTAGGTTTCCTGGGAGACATTGTGCAGTTTCTCTTAATTTTTCAATGTCTGTTTTATAAGACATTTTCAGCTGAACAAGAGAACACCTTTTCCCAGGCTGATGCTATTTTCTCAGATGTGTGTTATTTCATAGTAATAAAGGGTTAAGCAAACGCTTTTTAAAGAGTATTCTTAAATACTAACTTAAGAAATTATAAGCAATAGTTTATACTTCTGATTTTGAATGCCTTCCCTGAAGAGCTTTTTAATCCCCATCCTTGGGAGTAAAACAAGATTTGTAGCTTCTTGATTCTTTTAAACTTCTAATTGCTTGTGTGTTAGCAGGTGTTACCCTTTTTATCCTTTTGTTATATTCTTGAGTAACAAGCAGAGTTGACTCGGGTCTTGCATCTGTTCATCCATGAAAGTTTGAAAGTTATATGGCAATGTGATATTATTGTGAAATAGTTCTGGTTTCAGCAAATGCATTAATATAGAAATACCTGTTTTCACTTTTCTGTCAATGTATTAATCTACATCCTAAATCTTTGTAAGTAAAGAAGTGGGATAAGGGTCTTGTGGAAAGGAAAATATTTTCAGCTAATTAGTTTCAACGGCAGATACTTATTAAAAAGAAAATAAAGGAAAAAAGTTCTAACAACTGAAATCTGAGATTTCTTGCATGCATTGCACCTTGAAAAGAAACAGGATAATAAAGAAAGAAACAGTATTAAGAAGTAATGATGAGGGCCTGTTTCCTGTTTAATGTGTTAATACACCTTACTGTAATCAACACAGTCCTATAAACTGTAATGTTATAGTAGATTCAGATCCCTATCTGTTCAGTGCATTGCAGGTTTGAAAATGAACAAGTATGACCTTATAGATACAATATTATAATATATGCATATCCAGTGTATGGTAAAAGGAAACAACATGAACAGTTTGGATCAGATGCAATTCTGATAATTCTTGAGTAGTCATATTATTTATATAATTTTATAAAATTAGGAGAAAAGAATCTGCCAATTAAAGGAATTGCTAAAATATGTGTTCATATGCATGCAATCAAGTTTTCTTTCTCCATCTTATTGCTTATACTTATTAATTACAGAAGCATAGAATCATTTAGGTTAGAAAAGACCTTTAAGATTATCCATTAATAGTATGTGATCACCTTTTTGCTTGCAATTGTGCCATCAAAAAGTTCTGTAAATGGCTGTATTAACAGTGATAGAAACAATTAAAATCCTAATTTTAAATAGAGCATTTCTTCAGTGGGGGATTTCTCCTGTAACAGGAACCTTTTAGAAAAAAATTATTAATGCTCACTTATTATTAACACTATCAGTAAATACTAAGTCTTATAATAAGTATTTATGGTTTATACAGTAAATACTTCAGGCTTGTATCTCTTCCAGATGTTTTGGAAGTAGCATTGGTGAGCTGCTGCTAGGATATCTGTGTAGATCTGCCTGTACAGTGAGTCTGATCATTGGAAGTTAATTCATGTTGTGCAATGCTTTGAAAATAGAAACGACATAAAAGTGCCATTATTACTTTTGACAAGCATCTAATGTGTATAGTTGTGTTGTGTCAAATGGTTAATATACTTACCCAGCATTTGTTCATGTTAGTAGTAGCTTATCAGTCAAGGAGTCATCTGGCAGTCAGAATCTTAGATATTAATAATTTTGAGCAACTTCTTGAATGCTTCACATAAATCTATCCAAAATTCACACATATATTTCCAAATGGAGGGCCACATATGCCATGTGCCATAAATTGGAAAACCAAGGGAGGTTTTTTTTGTTGTTCTGTCATCCACAGGTTCAGCTGAAAAAATAATCTGGCGGTGTTAATTGAAGTGCAGACTGAGTGCACCCAGTAGGGCCTTTCCAGGAGCATGGGGTGAAGTTGACAGGGTTTTCCATGGAGGCTCAGCGTAATTAGAAAATGAGGAGATATAGCCAAGCCACAGCAATAGGAAAAGAGTCTAGTGGAGAACCCCATAGAATTGGTTTAACAGAGACCATGTCTGAAGGGAAGGGATTACTTTATGAAGACATACTGGGCAGGCAAATATTTCAAGCCATCTAAGCTTTCATCTAATTCACCCAGAAGAAGTTTGATATCTCTTCCGGTTAATACTCTATTGAAAGCTTAGCCCTAGAGAGTGGAGACACTTTTCATCCTTATTCTTCTCCCTCAACAACTGACTAGCAAATGTGAGAGAACCTCCAGGGAAATGCCTAGCCACTCTTTAGGCTCAGGGAGCTTGAAGAAGTGTGTTGCTTAGTGGAATGCCTGAGGGGTTATGGTACACCAGCAGAGCTGACTGCTCATGTCCAAACAAAGAGCTCAGTCAGAGCTTTTGCGCCTGTGCTGGATAGAAGTGTTTATCACCTGAGCAATGCACCTTCAGTTTTTTCAGCAGTGGTCTGAGTTCTACATTTACTTGACTTTTATTGCTATGAGACAATCTAGATGGTCCGTTAGTTCAAACTGTGCCCAACTGCGGTATCTGGGAACAGTCCTCCTATAAAAGGATCCAGGAAAGTAGAATATTTATTGTAATTATGCACCATCCTTCTTTAAAAGACGTTATATTTTGGCAACTGAACTAGCTGAATTGCCGTGTTCAGCCTCTGGCTACCTCTGTTCCTTCTGGTCACAACCACCCCAGTGTGCTGCCAACCCCTGTGCTTCTCATTGGAAAACAGGTTGAGTCACGGCCCAGAGCCTGCTCCCTACCTCTGCAGATTCTTCTCTTGATCAGCTTAATTCTTCTGAGAATTTGTGCCTTTGGGCTTAAATAATTACGGCCTTCATTCATGTACGATGCTTTCATGTAATGGGATATTTGATATGATATGCAGGGTTTTGGACTAAATATGAATTCTAATATTAATTAAAAATTTCCGTAGTTGTGTACGCTGCTGAGGCACAATTGTTTGTTGTTTGTTTTTTTTTTAGTAGTGACAAAATAATGTGGAGATGCTTAACAGAACTAAATTTAGCAAACTGAATTCTAGGGCTATTTTGTCACCCCAGAGCCAGAGAGATTTTAGCTAAAAAGAGTTTTTGCTGCAAAGTGCTTTAATACGATTTATGACCTATTAAGCATTATGAGAAACCGACAAATAGCAGAAAAAAATTTCCAGAGAACAAAGTAATTATGAGGACTAGATGTAATCTGTGTGCGCTCGCTCACTCTCTCTTTCTCTTTTTATAATAAATAACCTTAATCCTCATCCAGGATTAAAATTCAGTGTATTTTTAGCAATGCAATGTCCTAGATAAAAGATACTGCAATCTATGTTTTTATATTTTTTATAACTTTTGCATTCTGGAGCATTTTGTTATTTTACTTAACAGATGGGCACTTCCATCTATATTTCTCCAGGGCTGCAATCAGTGAGGATTTAGGACAGTTTGTCATAGATATATGAGATATATGATTTTATCATATGTGAATTTGAGGATAGAACAGTGCGTGTCAAGCAAGAAAATCTATAGTCAAGGTTTCTCCAATATTTGGCAGGATTTTTTTTTTTAATTCCATTAATATAGGGACCCATTTGCAACTTGGCCTTCCTTTGGAGATAAATTAACCTTGTTCCCAGAAGTGTGATTATACAAGGGTATAAAATACTTGTTACTGGTTGTTTAATGACTGGTAAGACATTACATGGAAATCTGCACTAAAGGCAATCTGTATTCCCTTAAGGAACAGATAAAAGCTAATAATTTTTTAACTCCAGATTGAGATTTCCAAAGAACTGCAAGTTATGTAGGCTGAAGTGTAATCAGTGACTGGGCAATTTCATTATTTCACCTAAAACACCTGCCAACTAATATGCAACAGGTTTACATACAACTTTGCAATTACATGTTATTTCTTCAGTGATTAATCAGATTTGTAATTAGCTTGCTCACAAAAAGCAGGCTCCCATATCAAACTTCTGTATGGGTGAGTTTTGTGAAACTAATTGGGAATACTACTTCATAAAAAGTTGAGTACTGCTGAGAAGTAGAGATTAATTGTAGTGATGAGCAGATGTTGCTGGGTCTCTATAAATAGATGAGCATGCACATGATGGTCATGTTGTCATGACAGGAAGAAATTTTTGTGTGTTGCTGGGAAGTTATTATTGGTAGTATGTCTTGCATCTCTACCGTGTGTGATAGGTGATCAAAAGTCGTTCTATTACTAGCCAATGCATACATGAACAAAGTTAGTTCTTCACTCTGTAACTTTTTTCTCTGGCCAAGTAGCTCCTACAAATGGAGATAAGTCAATTGAAGGTCCATCCAGCAAATTGCTCCTGAGACTTTTGTCAGGCTGATAACTTTAAAATAATTTGGATCAGTCCTTGTAGCTGTAGAGAAACCTATTTTCCTATCTGACTGTCTGTGGGTGGGTTAAAGAGACCACAGAGACAACTCCTTGTAAGTGCAATGCAGCAGGAAAAGCAGAAAGGTGGAGAAGGGAATTAAATGGATGAAGTTTAATCCGCTTTCTTTTCCTGTATTACTCTGTTTTTTACCCCTGTGCTTTCAGCATGCTCTTGTGTATCTCTGAATATCCTGACCTTGGGCTCTGCTTGCCTAAACAGGCACCTAGTGTCATGTAAGGTGCTGCAGACTTTTACTGTAGCTTCCAGCACCTACCCCAGGTTACAGTAGCTCTTACCTTGTATCCATGTCATACTTAACAGCTCCACACTCTTATTGGAAATATTAGGTATTGTAGGTAGAATTAAATGCCAATATTGAGACAGATGAATCCTACTATGGGTTTTCATTAGTTACAATAGGAAATCAGACACCAGCGATGGCAATGCAGACACATTTAGAAACTTATATTTAGTCTTATCTCTAATGAAACTGTGCACGCTCCATCTGGATCTTCTGTGCAAACCTACACCTATCCCCTACAGACAACCTGACAATTCAGGCAGCAGCAGATGGGTTTTTTTACCCTTTTGTCTCCTACATAAATTGACCTTCTAAGAGCGTATCAGTGGTCTTATGCAGTCTGTGATGTAGGGAAAGTTGTGAATATGTTCTGCTATAGTGAGTTCAGTTTGCTTTTTTCCCATGTTAAAGACAAACACTGACAAGCAAATGTTACTGTTACTGAAAATTGTACTAACCCACAGTTCAGTTTTCAATATTTTATTTAGGATATAGATTATTAGTGTTAGAAAATTCTTTTTCCGTTTCTTGAGTGTAAGTCATAGATCTAGGAAGACCAAAATACTTTTTTTAACTCTATGGCCATGCAATGAAACACTCAAAAACTCTTGTTCATGACTGAGTTAAGTTTCATTTAAAAAGCTGTAAAAGCTGTTAAATCCAACCAAGCTGCAGTTGGTTGGAGCTGGCAGGAACTGGCTGTGTTGGACACAGGGCAGCCCTGGCCTCTCCTGCTGCCAGTACCCTGCTCCTCTCCCTGTGCCCTAATGCAGCCTGAGGGCCAGCCTGTATGGTCTGTGCTTCGGAGCTCTCATACTATTTCCTCTTTCTTTCTTAGCCGCTTCTTTTTGTCACTCTGACTGTCATGGGGATCAGCTCACCATGTTCTGCTTAATTACTTTCCTCGAACATAAGTATCTGTAGTCAGTGCTCTCTACGGTGAACTGACTGCTTTGAATCCTTTGATTTGATATGCAAAACATTTGGTTGTTTGAAGTATGTAGATGTTTGACATTTTACTTTGGAAGGTTTTTGGTTTTTTATTTTCTCTCCTTTTTTAAAGGTAGAAGATCCTTTATACAGTCAGTGGCACAGAAGTTGTCAACATCCTTATTAGGTTGCTTTCATTTTTCATTTTATACTCAACTTTTGATTGTTTTTCTTAGTTATCTGCAACTTTTGAAACGATATTGTGGCAAGTTTTGAGACAATGTTGCTTAAAGGCTTTATTTCCATTATAAGCTAAATTATAATTAAATAATAATTTAAAAGATAATAATGCTGCACTTAGTATCTCACTGTTACATTTATACCTTGTGTAATAAAATAGAATAGTACAAAATCTACTTGACATACACCAAGTGAATGAAAATGAGTTAAATTATGATCACAACTAATTCTTAACTACCATCAACAAAAAAATATTGCCTTTCTATTTTAGCCCCAGAAGGATCAGGTTTGGGATTTAACTGCGTTAACATTTGCTTTTAAAAGCCACTTTTTTGGAAGTGCTAAACTATGGCAAGAAGAGCTTCCCGATGTTGAACACGTATATTGTTTGTAAGTCAGGTGTTTTGTCAAAACTTGTCTCACATATTCTGCTGTCTGCCCTTTCAATTGGTTAAGGACTTAAATTTGTTAGACAGCAATCTGCATTTTAGTGCTTTATTTCAGAGCTGTCATAGTTGACTAAGAACTCTAATTTTTGGCCCCATCCATATAATAAATGTAGATAACTACAATGTTTACAGGCTGAGAAATCACCTTTTCCTCCTTGATTCTATTCTTGGTTTTGTTTTTCTGTCCTTTAAAGTTTGTAACATGCCTAGAATATATTTTAACCGTAATTACTATTTCTTAGCCGTGTATCTTTCTGTATAATTGAAAGGTATGTACTCTCTTAATCTTTTTTCCTTCTGTATGTCTGGTAGCTTTCTGGGTGGCTAACTTTAGCTGCCCAGTAATTTTCCAATTTAAATGTCACAGAGTATTGTTTTAAACAAGTGCAAAGAACTTATTATTCCTATGCTTCAAACAGCAAGAAAAGAGAGTTCTAGGTTAATGTAGTGCACAGCAACTTTTTGAGGTGACTAAGTACAGCAAATATCCTGAATGTTTGAAAAAGAAAAGCATTTTTCTTAAAAGAGAACAGTAACTCTGAATCCCCAAATGCCTTCTTTCTTTTCTGAAGAAAAAAAAAAAACTTGAAGAAAAAATCCCAAGCCCAAAGAAAAAAAAACAAACAACAAACTGAGGAAAGGAACTAGAATTTTCTCTGAAGTAAGTTTTATTTGTCCATGCATCATCTCTGTTCCAAATACCTTTGATATGTGACAAAAAGACAAACTAACTTTGTTGCTTTTCCAGCACACTTGTTTCCTCTGAATTCCTGTTAACCTCTCTCTGAATTTTCTCCTTCACTTTTCTCCCAATTTTTGAACCTTTCTTTCTGTTTGTCCTCTTGGATGTTCTTTCATTTTGGCCACCTCATCCCGCATGTCTTCTCTCTTCCTCTGTATAATTTTGCCTAGAGACAGTTAAGAGCTGAAGTGGTTAAGAGAAAGTTATTAAAGAGAACAGGGCCAGAAGAGTCTGACCTCCTGTAAACCAGTTGTATTTAAGCTGGGATAAATCAGTGGTTTTAGTATAATCATCTAAAACTGACAGACAACCAGAGTAGAACAGTGCTAACCTTATTATTATGTAGTTTACTGACCCAACTGAAGTATTTCAGTATAGAGTTAAAATTCATTATAAGCTAGAGAGAAATACAAATGAACTATTAAACTCACATTCTAGAAACAACAGAGATTACTGAAACAAAATCTGGAAAACCTTTCATGAAACCCTATGGCTGCGGATGAGGGTGGAATTGCCTGATTTCTTGGTTAGGTTTGTTTTAGAGTTAAATAACCAAAGTTGATTCCTTTGGCTGGGATGATTCTGGTGGCTATATTATGTAATCTTAATTAAAGAAAAAAAAATAAAAGGAAAAAAAAAGTAGTTCAAAGATGGAATGATAAGATCGTGCAAGGATCGAATAAAAACTGAGAGGAATGCTACTGTGCACAGAAAGGTTATCAGATGAGCTGGTCAGAATTATCTTTTCAGTTAAAAAGATGGTGAAACTTTTTAGACCCAGCAAAAGGCTGATATATCTACAATAATTTTTTTTCCCAGATGTACCACATGATCAGAAATACTCCTGATTACTGCAGAACTCATGGTTGTGTTTAGTGTCAGCTACTTCAAATATGGCTGAATATTGAACATTCAATACAGCTAGCATCTCTATGCAGGAAAGGTGATCCAAGTTTAGGCAACAGTAGATGGACCCCACCAGCTCAGGAAGCTGTTGTTATAGAAGGCTACTTTCTACCAAGCAAGAAAGTTCTCTCCTTAGTTGCTGGCATGGTTCTTTTTACTCTATGTAAGGTGCAAGCATGCAGGGAGCTAGCATTTAGGAGGCATCTAGCTGGCCAGTAAATTTCTTCTAACTCCTGATACACACAGAAACTTGCAACCTGCAAATCAGTTACCTGGCTAAAAAGATTGCTTGCTTCTGTACCTGTGAGCACAAAAAGTATTCAACAGTGTGTAAATGTGGACTGAGGGCTCACGGTCCCTATGTTTGTACCACCATGGAGTAATACACATCCCTCTATTTCTGATATTAAAGGGGCAGGATATCCTTAATTTTTGCCTTTTCTGCCCATCTCTTTGAGTTGTCACTGCACTGTACGCCTTTTATTTGTTCAGAAAATACAAAGCCTTCTTAGATATCTGTGAACATACAGGTAAGTGAAGAAGATCAGAACGATTGTCTTGTCATCTTAATATTCTGCACTGCTATACATCTGCTTACCTGATTGAAACTCTCCTCTTTCCCTGTGTGGTCTGCCAATAGTGTTGTAAATTCAGGACAGTAAACTTCTAAAATTGATACTGGGGATGGTCTGTGAATTGGCTGTCAACAGCATATTGTTTACATCAGTTAAATTCTTACGCTGTCACAGAACTCCTACTGCATTTTCCTGCCCCATTTTCCTTTTCCTTGTATTTCAAATCTTCCATATTCAAACTCACAGTTGTTTATCCCTTTCTCAGTCACTCTGTAGTCTTTACTCTCCTAAAAACCTACTTTTCCCTACCAAAAATACATTGTTTTCCCCATTTTATTATTATTTTTTAAAAATTTTAGATATCCACTCAGATTTGTTGTAGAACACTGATATTCTCTCTTCCCCTTCCTCAAATCTTCCATCCCAGATTTACTGAGATTCCTTTGTGCTCGAGCTTGATAGCACAGATAGCACAGACTTAACCAACTTAGTCTCAGACTCTGCATCTGGAGCGAGAGGTGGGAGAATTAAGAGAAAGGACCATGGACATCCCAGAAGGTAGGATCAACAAAGATGAAATGTAAAAACACCAAAAAGTCCAAAAACTTTGTCACCCTTGCAGTAAGAGACTAACTGCAAATAAGATGTTGACCCAACTTGTGTGTTGTTGTTTCTCAGGGCAGTCTGTTAGCTTTTTCAGAAGAGGTCAGGTTGCTGATCTATGTAAGGCAGAGTGTGCACAAATAAAGTGTATGTTTTTTTTTAAAAACAGCTGTTATAAACATTTAAGAAGTTGCAGTGATTATATCAAAGGGGGAAGAATACGCCTTCTGTAATTATAAGCATTCCATGCATTTATATACATTAAAAAAAACAAAGGATCTTAAGTATTTTTAATTGTGTGAAGAAAGCTACAAACTTAAGGGATAGATTTTGAATTGTGAATGTGTATGACATGTATACTTGGTGCTTTGTCGCAATCCTTGCTGAGCAGTACTAACTGTTGCAAAATACTTATTTATAACTAGGTAACATATGATACTTAATGTCCCCCAAACATGAAAATTCTGTCTAGCTGTATTTCCACTGAGGTGATTTTTTTAAAATTCTGAAAAATAAATATTATGAAAATAATGTTAAATCATATCATATGAATTTTAATAATTCACTGAGAATGTATGCTCTTGCTTAAGAAGAGTTAAAATGTGAAGGATCAAACTGGTGATGATTTAATTTGTTTAAGTTTGTCTGGATTTTGTTTTGTATCAGTATGTGATATAAAATTATCTGTAATAGATCAATTGGAAACCATTTCACATCTTTGCTCTCAGCCTCAGGACAGTGGCAAGGGCACTGCTCATCCCTGGCAGAGGTGATGAGCCTGGGCCGTGTGTGGGGCTGCTCAGGCACAGAAGGAAGCATGTCTTTGGTGCTACATTCTCCTTACTGAATTACTTGCAAATTAGATGCTTAATTTCACAATCTGATTGTAAGGCTTTGACAGCCTTGTCCTAGTCTTTGTGTGGGAGTTCAGAGCAGAACTTGGCAGCAAGAACTTTCCAGCATGGGAGTTGGTGGGGAAAAAAGGGAAATTCTGGGTAAGCAGAGCTGATATCCAGTCCAGTGTGATTCCCTGCGGGCAGAAAGATGATTGTAGTGGTCAGAGAAGGCCTCTGTCAGGCTGCACAGCAGAGATCGCTGCAGCGAATTTATCCTGCAATATATAAAAAATACACTTTTTCTCCTCTCAACTAGAATTTTTGGGTATTGTTCTGAACTGACAGGTCTGAATATGCTGCTTACACTCCCTTACATTCCCTGGGCAGGTAGTTATATCATCCATAAACATTTTTGTCCTTATACAGTTGTCACTGCTGTATATTCAGGTCATTCCCACTGGGAATATTCCTGAACTGCCAGTCATCCTCTGTTGTCTTCTAACCCTATTTACACAGCCAGAAACTATCCTTTTCTTCTTCATGGCTGTTGGATTTCTGCATCATGTCTGTATAGCACTCTGTCAGTCTCAGCTGCACTGTCTCGTCCTACAGATCCAGGCAATCTCTATAAGCTTTGCTTATCTCTTCTGTCCATTGTTCTTTCCCCTGAATTGTCTCTTCAGACAAAAGCACCCAGAACAGACCTCCTGGTCATCCATGCTCCTACTGGCTGTTGGGAAAAGTGCATTCTCCTGATTAACTCAACAAACTCCTTTGAATATAGAGGGAACATGCATCAGCTGTTAACACCTTATTTCAACACAGGATAGAGGACAGAATCTCTGAAATACCTGGAGATGCATATCATATATACATATGTATGGTACAGGTTTCCTAGAGAGGTGGTGGAGGCCCCATCCCTGAAGACATTCAAGGTCAGGCTTGATGGGGCTCTGAGCAATCTGTTCTAGTTGGAGATGTCCCTGTTTATTGTAGGGGAGTTGGACTAGATGACCTTTAGAGGTCCCTTCCAACTCAAGACATTCTATAATTCTATGATTATATCTATATATGATAAATATAAATCACCTTGGTTCTCACTGACTTGGATTGGAAGCTTTTGAGTACCAGGAAAAAATTTCTTCCTAATGTCTAACCTAAATCTACCCTCTTCCAGTTTTAATCCACTACCCCTCATCTTCTCATTACAAGCCCTTGTAAAAAGTCCCTCCCCAGCTTTCCTGTAGGTCCCTTCAGATAAACTGGAAGGCTGCTATGAGGTCTCCCCAGAGCCTTCTCTTCTCCAGGCTGAACAGCCCCAACTCACTCAGCCTATATTTGACAAAACTCTCAAAACTACCCTTGACCTTGTTCACTAGGAAATCCTACATACAAGAGCGTTTTATCTCTTTTGTTCTCACAGAATTGGGTTCTGCAGTTTCTCAAAACTACAGTTTCTCTGAAAAGAAAAATTATTTTAGAATTCTGTCCCAGCAAAACATAAATAATAGTGTTCTAGTCTAAGCTCCCACAGAGATGATGTATACACTCAAGCACTGTTAAAGACAGTTGTTCTGAGTATTTGTGTATTTTTACTACAGTTTTTAAATACATAACTGGATAAATGGAGTGGAAGGCTTCTGGTGAGTTCTGTGGTTTTTGAATGAAGTTTTGCATCAGTACTGACTGAGAGCTGTTTCATGCCATTTACCTTATTTTGTTAGACTTCTGTCATTTTAAAAAATAGTATTTCTGTGTTCTATGTATATCTGTAACTATGGAAACCATGAAGTGATTAAGAGTACAGTTGATGCTTCTTTGGCTCATCAAGACAGCCAAGTGTTCATATAGACAAAGCTTGTTGTTTTTAAGAAGGTTAGAAGAATATATAAAAATGATCTATGAAATAATGATTTCTTGTGTAGCTCCAGGGTCTGTGAAAAATTAAGGTGGATATTACAGAAAATGTGACTATCAATTAATGGCTACTGCATTATCAGAAAAATATTAAGATATTGAAGGAAATTCAGATGAGGTAAATGAAGATGAAAAAGAAACTGATCTGTGAGGAAAGAGTGAGACCAAAGCAGAGTTTTCTGAACCTGTAGCTGTTGTCGGGGCTTAGAATTCTCCCAACTGCTGAGGAAGCAAAAGCACTGAGGGTGAAACTGGGTAGTGTGGACAAGATGAATGAAGAGGGAGTGAGTGCAGCAGTATGGAAAATGGATTTAAATGCAGTAAGCTTAAATACAGTGTCTGTGGAGGAATCAAACCATTGGAATCACTGAGATTGAGAAAGAAGTGGTCTAGGCCTTGTCACGATGATCAGTAAATACATAAAGCCTGTATTGTCTGATGCTCCATAAACTTTTCTTGAGGGTTTGCTTTTTTTCCCAAAAATGAAATTCTCAAGCCCAGACAAATCAGTCCAAACAATGATTCCTGAGTATCTTTGATTTTTTTTTAAGCCCTCCTTTCTCTTGGTACAATTGTCTCTTCTGTCTGCCTCCAAATCTTAAGTTTGAAAATTTTGATCATTTTAGTTAGAAGTAGATGTAAAACCAGAGCTGCAGGGAAATTCAGGTACAAGGTTTCGCAGATCTGTCCAAGCTCTAGTCTTGCTTTAGCAGGTCACAGCTGTAACTGAGACAAGCATTACAATATTTGTGGTTTTAGTGTTGTGTATTAATTAATTTACTTGTGTAGTAGAATTAGAAAAAAAATTGCGAGGGGGAAATATTTCAAATGGAAATGTGCTGGTGTGAATCTTTATACAAAAAGACTTCTCCACTAGTGCCTTTGGTTTCTTCCTTGGACTCCAAAGGCATTCTTAGAGAAGTACATTTTGATGGTGGCTGGAACCTGGCGATGTACTCTTAGAGATATTGTTTCATATGATGACTTTATAGTTGCCTGAATGTATGTATCACTTCTGACACTGTTTGCTGCAGAATTATTCTAGAGAATGTTTCATTTTTGCAGAAGTTGTCTGGAGTGTTCTGGAAGATTGGCATCTGTAGCTGAGAGATTCTGGCAGAAGGGCATGTCAAGAAAATCAGTTGCTTTTTGTTTTATTTTTATCTTAAAAGGACTAGTAATGCTGTTGCTAGCAGCAGTGTCAAGAAAACTGGCATAAAAACCCTTTTGATGTTTACTCCTTGAATCATTGCTCCACTGCACCTTTTCCTCATTTTTCTATTGGGAATTTGTGGTCGTGGGTTTAGAAACTTAGGCCAGGAGTAAGATTATGATCAGTTTGAAATGTGTGTTCAGTTGCCTGAAAGTAGGCACCTGATGCCATTTTTTATGCCCTACAGTGCATAAGACACATACAAATGTCTGGAAAATGTGTTGTAGTAACTCCTGTGGCAGGCTTTAGCCCTCCTGAGTGGCATATGGCAGCCAGATGGGATATGCTGACTTACCGCTAATGTCACTGGCCTATCATTAGGCATAGGATATAATTTTATTTTGTTGTGTCTACCTGGGTTCTCTTTGGATGGGAACTTAAAGTACCTGCCATGCCTATAGGCATTTCAGTGTAGACAGAAAAAAACTTTTGGATCTTACTCATATGCTTATTTGTACACGTAGGATCTGATTTGGAAAGTTAACAGGTCAATTAACTGTGAAAGGCATCCAGGAAGAGTATGAAGTGAGCTCTCCAGTGCAAGTGGAAAATTCTGATAAGGTGGGCTTTTAAACATCTCTCCTGGATGCTCTCAGTCAAACATGTAAATGGCACCGCAGACCTTAAGGTGACATGGTTTTGTGAGCAGTGAGGTCTCACTCCCTATGAACAAGTCTTGCCATTGCATTGCTGTGTAGTTCTGTGATGCCAATAAAAGATTGCACTAATGAAATACTTGTAGAGATTTTATAGAACTGTCTGTATCATGAAAGGTTTAAAAATATAATCCCTTGAAAAATTCCATGTCTGTGCAAAATTTTATTGAATTTGTCCAGTGGGTTAAAATATTATTGGAGGGTGTGGGGAGAAAAAGGGGAAGAAATAAATGTCATGCATAAACCTCATTTTCTTGCAAAACTGGGATAAAAATATCAGGCTGTAAATCTAAGTAATGAAGAAAATCTGCTTTGCACAGAAATGGAAGAACAGGCAGTGCTAAAATGGCTTTATATCACAGTCAGAAATGGCTCAGCCCTGTATGTCTGATGAACATCAGCATGGGCAAAGCAGTGTTCTCCTTGCTTGGAGGGGAGAATGGAAAGAATTGTACTATTCTGTTTTAAAACAACAGAAGGCTGCTTGGCACACTCTTGGTCTTCTGCCCACCAGCACTTTCTCATCAATTTGTGGTGGTTTGGGAGTTGAGGTGCTTTGAGTCTTATCTCCAGGAGGCAGTTTGTATCCAACCACCTTCTTTGAAGTAGCTGAGATACAAGAGGAGATGCCAGTTATTTCATGTTATTTGGCATGCGTGCTCAAAAATATTTCTGTGCAAGTTTAATGTAGTAGTATGGGTGTCAAGTTGTAGTCTGACAAGCCACTGCCATAGGGAAAACACCCTCTTCCCCCCCATTTTTCCTGACATGTTTTCACCACTCATCATACCCCTCCATGAGAAAAACAGATGTGACAAAAATTGAAACCAATTAAAAAATACAGATAAGTTTCTACTATGCTTTTAAATTCAAGTGGTGCCTGGAAGGACCTGGCAATCTAGGGAGGGGATGCAAGGGAGCATGCAGAATGGTAAAGCTGGGAACAAAGAAGCAGAGGACAAGTGCTGGCCAGGAAGGAAGAAAAGCAAGAGAGGAGGGAGGTGAGGAGATGACCTTTCCTTTTGGTGACCAGGAGTCACTAGATAAACTCAGCAGTCTGTAAAATTTTGAAAAATATATTTAATGGAAGCTTGAATTTGTGAGGAAATTTTCGGTAGAAATGTGGTGTTGATTATTTACTTAGATTTTGAACTAATATAAGGGATTTGAGCAGATTTTCAGCTTTATTTATATTTTTATGGAGTGAAGCTGTCATGACACTTAAGCTAGGGTTTTATTACAGATTTAATTTTGATATAGTGAGAGAGAAATGCAATGCTGTGTACTAATTTCATGGTTTGTTGCGTGTTTTATGTTATCCCAAAACATTAGGAGATACATAGTCTAACTTAATTATCTGATTGAATAGTTTAGTAAGAGCAAATTGCTACCATTTCTTCCCTCTGACCTTCCAGAGATGAGTTGCAGGATGGTGGCAGAGCTCTGCTGAAGGTAGTGATGTCTCATGCAGAGAAGAGGGTCTGCCTGATTAGATCTGTCTGAAATAAATGGTGTCTTCCAAAAGGGCATAGAAGAAGATGGCTAACAAAAGCAATGAACTGCAACGATGTTATGTACACACCCTTCAGAAGGGAAGTAACTAAGATAGCATGAAGGTTCACTAAGGAATAGCTTGTGGGCTGTTACATTAGCACACTAGTTACCTGATTTGTTGTACAGAGATGAAGCAGGATGCATGGGAGTCAGTGTAACACAAGGTTTACCATTTCTAAAGATATGTAGTGTGAAGGAGCGTGTTTCTTATGGAGCCTCCTCAGAATCGAGGCTTGCTCTGACTGGGGAACTTGCTGTGACTTATGTAGCAGATGGGAGTGAAAGGTCTTAAGGTTGCTTGGAGAACCACCAACAAATATACTAAGGTGATTTTAATAGAGATTTATAAAAGCATGACTTAACAGAGTTCAGTGGCAGGGTTCAGTCTGTTACTTATTATGTGGAAGGAACTTGTAGGGTTTGGAATTGGACTGGAGTGATTTACATGGGGATTGGAGATGATTTATACAGAGATAGGGGAGACTGAGTCAGGATCAGGTGGAATAATTTATGCAGGGATCAGGGAAAGAGAAGAAAAGGAGGCCCTCCCATTGAGTCTCTAGGCTCAGTTGCTTTCTAAACTCCTTCTCAGAGAGCAATTATGTGCAGCTGGATCCAGACTTGGTCCCAGACTTGGTCAACAGCTCATGTGTATTAAAGGGGTAAGGAAAACCTCCTGTTGGGTCATGAGGTTCAGAGTGGACTCCCTTGCTTTCTGTACTCCTCCTATGAGAGGAATGTAGGTGAGGCTGGATCCACGCATAGTCCCAGACTTGGCCAACAGTTCATGACTGGAGGGTTTCAGTGTCGAGATTTCAGTGTAGTGCTTTAACAAGTAATGATGGGTCTGGTGGGGTTGCAGTAATCTGAGGTTGGTTGACACTATTACAAAAAATAATGAAATTAGGTTATATGATTTCCTGACAATATTTAATTAATAGCAATTATTAGTCAATAATGAACAATTTATTATAATCAAAAGCAGTGGTTTTGTCAAAGATTTAACAAAGGCTCTAAACTGAATTATATGCTTGCACACACACACAAATACAGAGATTAAGTTATGTTAAGATTTTAAATCTTAATCTTGTGCAGTCTTTGAACTGCACAAAAAAAAGTTACAGTGAAATACTCTTCTGACTGATCTCCATGAGATTGAGTTATAGTAAATTACCCACTTTACTTCAATCTTTTTTTTTTTACCACAAAATGAAAAGTAATTAACTACTTGCTCTCTGCCTTAAGACAGATGAACTTCCTTTATGAGGCACAGAGTAGCTGTCTGCTGTGATCCCACAGAACTCCAAAGGGCCTCATTCTAAGATCAGTATTTATAGGGTCACTTTGGTCAGTATTTTTCCATTGCAGCCATAGTCTGTGTCAGGTGATCTTTAGCAATTTTCAGAGTGGCCCTGTGATCCAAGCTGGAGGGGTCTCAGGTACTTAATGACAGGGTTCTGGGCATGGTTAGGGAGTACCTGATGGCCCCAATGACTGCATTTGCACTATGACAAGAAGGTACCCAGTTGTTTCAAATCATTGCCCCAGCAGGCAAGGTCAGAAAATGCCAGATTGTCTCAGCCCACTGCACTTGCAATTGAAACAAAAACAGTGTTGGACCCACTGCACTTGTGACTGAAGCAAGAAGAATGTTGGCTGGTGCTGACGTTGCAATGTGGCCCAGTGAGGAGGGTGGCTCTGCACCACCACTTCTTAGCCTGAGTTTTGCCTGGCATGTGTCAAACAAATTTGGTATAATTTTGTGCCCCCCCAATGTGACTTTAGCCTCCCAGTGCCTGTTTGGAAGTCCCCAAATTTAAATTTTAAAAAAGCCTTTTTCAACATTCCAAACAGTAGTCTTGAAATGTGTAATAATGAGGAAGTGGTCTTATTTTTATAAATGAAAATGCTCTTTTTATTTATGTGTATAGTTGTATGTATTGTTTATTATGGGCTCTTTCAAGTTGGAATTTCATGTTGTGTTAGTACAGGAATACTGTTCCTACTCATTGTGGATCACATTCAACAGTACCTGTAAGAGTAAGTTTGAGGAATATTTTTTCTGTGAATGAAATACCTCGTATTCCGTGTGAAGGGAAGCATGGGATCTTTCTAGCATGTTTTCACGCAGCCTGTAAAGTTTCCACATCAATCTCTGTAGGTACTACTGACCCACCTCTGCTGAGTCCTGTATGTGCCACTTTGTTTTTGTTACCTAGCAGTAAAGCCTTTGCTATGCTGTGAAAATGCACACTTGTCCAGAGCCGTGCGTATGAGCCCTTGGAATGAGGAGCACCCCTTCACTGCTTCTTTTTAATAGCTTCATGTGCGGATATGCATTGACCCTTGCAAGGATGCCATAAACCAGAAACAAACTCAACAACAAAAAACAGACTCTGGATGTCTTGAATGACCTACTGTAGCACTGCATCAGAGCTCACCATCCAGATCAGTGTAAACAGAAATTAATTTTGAAGTGACAGGCCAGAGTAAAATTGTCTAACACTCTTCATTTTACTGATGCATCGCGTGGAGGTCCAGAAGCCACATTAGAGAGCTATAATCCTTCATCAGAGCATTTGTTTGGTTGCCTAACATCTGTGGATTGTTAAGATAAGTTATTACACAGACCTGCTTTAGTTTAGATTAGTTTGGACCACATCCCAGTATATTCAATCAGGATATAATTCCTGCATGCTGCTAAACTGCTTGCTCCGCATTCTTCTTTAAAAATGTGACAGTTTTGTCACTGAAACTGTTCTGTCACCTCAAGTTTTGTTGTTGTTTGTTGTTTTGTTTGTTGGGTTTTTTTTCCTCTTAAAGAAAAGCTTTTATTATTTTTCCTTTTGGACCAAATATATCTCAAGGCAAACATAGCTTTTATTAAGTCCTGAAGAGATTCTGAATAAGGATGGTAGTGTAGCGTCTATGTGAGTATATTGCAGATCTCCTATGTGTGTCGTCTGTGGTGGCTGGTATGTATTATGTCCAAACTGCAGTGTTTAAAGGCACATGTAAGAAAATAGTTTTGTATTTACATGTCTAGTATATTTTATTTCTGTATTTTGTATTTTTCTGTGTCTGTGCATTAGCTATTCCTGTTTGTCTGGATCTCATAATACTTTGCATAAAATAAATTACAATATGAGAGATGTTTATGTGGATTAATGATAATTTCTTGAAATTTATTACATTATACATAATAGAAGTGATCAAATGCATTAAATTGTAAAATAAGTCTTATTTTTACACATTTAAATGTGCTTGCCTAGATACACATATATAATTAAGCTAGAATATTTAGATTTTACTTTAGTATTCCTTATAGTTTCTTTAAAAAGACTCTAGTTGACTTATTTTTTTATTAACACTTCTTTCAGCTTTCCCTGTAAGCTGGTAAAATACAGGCAACCACATAGTTTTCATTAGTGACATTGGTTTACAGCATTGACATAGATTTTATACACAGACATGTATCCATGCACAGTCTTGCTCTCTAAGGAGCAAAAATTGTGTCAGTGTCTATAAAGGCATTTTAAAAAGTCGGACTTTTTCCTTTTAGTGTTGCTGTTTTTTTAAATACATGTAATCATAATACCAAATAGACTAAAAATCTCTTCTGTTAGAACATTATCTGATAAACTTAATCTGTGGTTTATGAGGAATACCAGATGAAGGAAATAAGACATTTTGGGATCAAGGCATTTTTTTGTTAAAGGACTAACATTATTTTGTTGACGTTGCTGTTCCTATTATCCTGCTGAGGGTTCTCTGTTTTTATCATAGTACATGTTTGTGCCACTGTTGGAATAACTGTAACTTTTGGTTAAGTTTTTAATAAATTAAAATTGTAATATGTATTTTACTATCTTTCTTAAATAGAAGAAATATAAGAATCATCTTTTGATAAAGGCAAAAAGTTGGATGTCTTCTCAGTGTGATTTGTCAAACAGTGCAGGAATGGTACTGGCAGTTTTGTTGTAGGTTTCAAACCTAACCAGATACGTAGTCTAGGGTGCTTTAAGTAAATCTTAACTATGTTAAGTGTGTAAACTGCCTAAAATTTTCATTACGCCATGTAAGTCACGCAATTCCTCCCCAGGCCAAAGAATAAGAGAGCTTGGTACCTGAGCTTTGTCCCATTGCAATTTCTTCTATTTTCAGCGTTGCATCATTCCTGTGTTTGCACAAAACTATTTTAATGTCTTTTTCATTCCAACTTCTGTCTTACTTCTTACCCTCTTTAAAATGTTACCCATTCTTTTACTTATTTGCACTCTAACCTAAAATACTTTATTTACCTTTTTCTTTATTAGCTTCAGCTTTGTTTGCTCTCACATCTATTTTTAGTTCTGATAAAATTCCCCCTTCTTGTAAATTCTTCATATATTTTGCCATTTTTGTTGTTTTGCCTCAAAACTCCTTTTGTCTTTGCCTCAATTTTTTCTTAAATATTCATGCACTTTAGAGTCCTGATTAACCTTTTATTTTTCTCTGGTGATTTTTCTCCAACACATAAGACTGTCTTGTACTTTGTGTAGACTTGAAACATAGAATCTTGTTTTACTGTAGGCGCTCCTGTTTATCTGTGTATCTAAAATTAAAAAAAAAAAAAAATTTAAAAAAATCCTATTTACGTACACAGCTTAGTTGTGATTGCCAGGGACACATATTTAATTAATTTATTTATTATTTACAGCTTTAACTCAAAGTGATGGTAAATGATAATTTCTAAGTAGTACAAAATGTGGTACTTTTGCATTCTTTTCATTGGTGCATTTAGTTCTCTTTCAGTAGGTTTTCTAGGTCTTACATCTCTGGTAAGTAGTTGATGTGGATGTAACTAAAACCATGCACTGTAAATGCTGAGTTTATTTGCAGGATAATGTTGAGTTATGTACATAAGAAAAATGAATTAAAGTGAAATACTGTGTCCTTTTTCTGTGGCAGTGGATGTTGGGAGTTAGCTGGGCAGGACTCTGCCACCCAAGTACAAGCCCCATTTACAGTCTGGTAGGCTTGTCCTGACAACGATCCACAGCAATGAAAAAAACCCACCCCACCCCACCACTGCCTCAACACCAGCAACAAGCATCGCTTGTGTTGTTGGTGTTTATTCAGGAGAGAGCTGGGACCGGGCTCAGGGATGTATATCGACAGCACATTTTGGAGAAGCTTGCATAATAGCATGTGCCTGTAGGCTGCTTGGCTCTAGTCAGTGCAGTCAGTGCTTGGAGAAGCATGTTCTGGGTCCTGTCATGAGCACTTAGCGCACCAGTTTAGTGGAGAGCAAGGAGGTCCTACCTGCTCTGTGATAGTGAGCATGCATTTCAGGGTCTGAGAGGTAGCTGCACTGACTCTTCTTGTTGTCTTCAACTAGGTTATGTGGGTATGCAATTTATGTCGAAAGCAACAAGAAATCCTAACGAAATCCGGAGCGTGGTTTTTTGGAAGTGGGCCGCAGCCTTCACCCAGCCAGGACGGGACACTGAGTGATACGGCGACTGGGGGAAGCTCGGATGCACCGAGAGAAAAGAAAGCAAGACTTCAAGAGCGATCGAGATCACAGACTCCCTTAAGTACAGCAGCTGCCTCAACACAGGAAATTTCTTCTTCCAGTGTGCAGGCTGACCGTAGGAAAGGAGCAGAAGTATCGCAGCCAGCTATGGGCCCAGACCAAAAGCAAGTTTCATCAAGGTCTAGAAGTGAACCTCCAAGAGAAAGGTAATGCTTTCTTGTCTTGGTGGCACCTCAGAATTATAAATGCTAATTCAGTAACATTATACAAGGCTATCAGCTGGGCCTGTGTGTCAGCCATGTAAAAACCAAACAAGTTGATTTAGTGACTTGAGAAGGATAAAAGCTCACTAGCAAATACATTGTCTGATTTGGTCTGTGCAACAGAAATGAAGAAAAAAAAACAACCAACCAACTGAATTTTAACAATCTTTCGAGTGTACTTAAGTTCGTTTTGATGTACATTTTACATATAAAGTTGTAAGTTACTTCTAAATTTTCAATGTGAGAGGTGTTTTAAAGTTTTCAGACAAAGAAAAAGACTTCAACTTGATTAAATAACGTCCTAGAATTTAAAAAAACAAGTCTCCCTCAAAAAAAACCAAACCAACAACTAAGCAAAAAATCCACCCTGTGGAGTTTTGTGAGATATTCTTATGTGTTATTTTTGTATCAATGATTATATTATTTTTAATAATAAAGCAGGAACTATTAAAAGTGTTCATTTATACCTGCAAAGAAAACATCAATGAAGGACAGCAATACTACCATCTCGAATTCAGAGCAGTTTGTATGCAAGAATAAAGCCAACTGGAACCAAAATATTATAAGTGAGTAAATGAGTACATTCTTGAGCTCTGTTTGCTGTGATGAACGAGTTGAGGAGTAGCAAATCAAGAGAGGCTGATGTGACGAAGCACTTTCTGTTCTTTTGGCTGCTGCCTGGCAGATGGCAGAACAGTTGAAGAGGGAACCTGTGGCAACAAGACAAGAGTCTGACATAGAAGATTCTCCCTTGGCCAAAACAGTTGATGATTTTTTTTACAGCTATTGAATTGAAAATGGGTGATAAGCAGTGGTTAGTAACTTACAGTGTGGATGAGGTCTGTCTTGGTCTAACTGTACCAAAACTCAGGTTAGTGTTTCATAGATACGTGATTGAAATGAACACATTATGCATTCCCCTGATTCTGTTGACTTTTTAGCCCCAGCCCTAGGAAGGGCCACAGAGCAGCTGTCACTCAGCTAAAGGACAATTTTAGGGATGCAAATGCTTTTTATTTCTGATTGTCTGTCTAAAAATGAGCTGGTTGTATTAATTATTCAATAGTAATGTTTTCAACTTGTCACTGGGACGTTCAGATGAAGTCCAGAGGTTCTGAATGGGGAGCATCTTTGCTGAACTCAGGTCCTACTTCTTGCCAAAAATTCAGGAGGAGACAGGAGCTTAACTTGGGTCATATCCAACTTTACCTGTCCTGTCAGATACATCTGTGAAAATCTGTGATACATAATCTGAAGATATATGAGTTGTGGAAGGGGAGATTTAGTGCCACAAAACAAAGTCCTAGTGACTTTGTCGTGGTGCAGGTTCATCTAAAATACAGTGTACGGCTGTGTTCAGCCTTCTTCAAAATGAATAGATTAATATATGAGCTGGCAAACAAAAGAGCAATTTGGAATGAAGAGGGAAATAAAAATATATAATACAGGGAGTTTTTATGATTCTTTGGCTTGTTTATTCTTCCAAAACAAGATGAAAGAGGAGAGACCATAATTTTCAAGCAGCTTCATTATTGATTGTTTTGTACTTTGGCTCTACAGAGAAATAAATTACATTTTTCATCCTCTTTTATTAACAGAGAAAAGAATACCATTAATTTATTACAGGGAGTCAATTTACTTTTCTTTTTGTGCTTATGAAACAACCACTTTGTTTTAGAGTTTTAATAAAATAAAGCAAACTAGGTCAGATATTATTGTTTCTGGATATATTATCTTTTGTATTTCTTTATAGGCACATTAATTTTTTGCAGAGTGTCCCTGTGGGAGATACTCCTTTCAGTGGTATTCATATTTACACTGTCAGGGTACTGGAAGTGAATTGTGAATCTCCGGTTACTCTGTAACCCTTATGATTGCTGCAGAAAAAGGGAGAACACGCTCCAATACTCTCATTGTGCTGCAGTTACTACCAAAGCAACTTTCAGTCTTCCTACTTAACATTGGCAGATTATTTTTATCTGCATTTATCCATGTTAATATTCTTTGTGATTTCATTCATTAAGTGGAATACCCATAATTTATGTTTTTATGGACTCTGGAAGTTGTTTGTTATTAGAAACTGAAAGTACTACTGAAAGGATTAAGAGATTTAATTCATGTTAATGGATCCAGTACATTTCTGTATGTTTTGCCATAGCTTATCCTGGTTTATAATCTATTTACCATACATATTTTGCATCCAGTTCCTCAAATTATTGTACTCCTTTTCATTGTAGGAAGAAGACAATATTGGTTTCAGATCAGAATGGCAAAGGTGTAAAGAGTGAGCGGAAGCGTGTGCCAAAATCCTCACTTCAGAAAGAAGGACCAGCAGATGACAAGGAGCGTAAAGAACGGCATGAAGGTAGAAGGCTGGAGAAAGGCAAGTCACAGGACTATCCAGATTTGCCAGAGAAACTTGAGGAAGGCAAAGTACCTGATGATGAAAAACAAAGGAAGGAAGATGAATATCACACCCGTTACAGGAGTGACCCCAATCTGGCAAGATATCCTATAAAGCCACATCCTGAGGAACAGCAGATGCGCATGCATGCAAAAGTTTCTAAAGCACGGCATGAGAGAAGACACAGTGATGTAGCTTTGCCACACACAGAAATGGAGGAAGCGGAGGTACCTGAGAATAAATTAGGAAAACGCTCACAATTACAGGGAACTCAGGACAGAAAATCTCTTGTGGAAACTCAGAGGTCGTACTCTATAGACAGAACAGGTGATGTAAGAATTTCTGTTTCTAAACAATTAACTAATCATAGCCCACCAACTCCCAGGCATAGTCCAGTTCCTATAGAACACGTAGAATACAAGAACCACGATTCCTTTAAAAAACAGAGCCGCCTTGATCCTAGCTCTGCTATTCTCATGCGAAAAGCAAAGCGGGAGAAAATGGAGACCATGCTAAGGAATGATTCCCTTAGCTCTGACCAGTCGGAATCAGTGCGGCCATCCCCTCCAAAGCCTCATAGAGCAAAAAGAGGCGGAAAGAAAAGGCAGATGTCAGTTAGTAGCTCAGAGGAAGAAGGGGCATCAACACCAGAATATACTAGCTGTGAAGATGTGGAGATAGAAAGTGAAAGTGTCAGTGAAAAAGGTAAGGACCTTTATATATATTATGCACATGGCCATGGTTTGGGAAAAAAAAAATAAATCTGTATTTTTCTCTCTTTGCCTCTTTTTTAAACACATACCTTTGTTTTTCCACTTGCCTGTTGTTTTTTTTTCCAACTGAGAAGTGTATTGTACCTGTTTATATTTGGTTTCAGTGTTTCCTTTTGCGTTCTTAGATGAGGTGGCTACAGGTAGCATCAGCTCATGAATTTCTTATTCTCTTCACTCTTTCGCTTAGAACTGACAGAGTTTAAGGGTTCTAGTTTATTCTTTCAGTGGTATCTGTGCTCCTTTGGTCATTGCTTCATCGTTTTGTCTGTATGCAGAATAGTCATCTGGGAATGAACTGAATTTGAAAGTGAGTTCTGTACTAATAGAGCATCATAGTCTTACAGACACCTCAGCCTTCAGAGATGCAAAATTTTACTACATTTAATAAAATATCAAGGTTCTGCCAGAGATCATTTTTAACAAAGACAGGATATAGGGCAAAGGAGAGTGTTATATAGGAAAGGAATTACTATTGCCTAACTTTCTGTCTAGATTAGTTTGTTCCCAAGCTTAAAAGTAAGTGTAAAATTTTATTTTTCTGTTAACTGAAATCCAATTATTTCATTTTGTTTTCATCTATTTACAGTAACTGTTAGCAGTAAGGAGTAAGTGTAGCACACTGTGTGCTTTTAAACAAAACCTTTCTCCTGCCTGAAGAAGTTAATCAAATTTATGAATGGTGAACAGATAAAATAAGCATCATCAGAAAAGACTGTGGTAGAACCTGCTAGCTGTCTTATAACCCTGATTTGTTTTTTAAGTGACACTAGAGTGAGCTGAAGGCTTTTTGTGTCTTCGGAAGTAGCTTTTAGTGTTTTACTTGAATTATCTGTGTTCGTAACTTGAAAGTTTACTTCTGGTGTTCGTAACCCAAAATGCCAATGGCTTGTCTGCATTGCCTTTTAGTTCCTCAGATGTTTTCCTGATGTCTTTGATTCATGTATGCTAACCTGTCTGACTGTCTTTATCTTACGTTGTGGTCTCCTGACATCCCTTAATGCTCCAGGTACATGTATAAAGAGAGACAACATATCTCTCCTATTGAATTCAATAGCTTCTCGTTTTAACTTTCTAAACATGTATTTTTCCATTCAAAATATGAAAACTTGCTTTTCTGCTCCTTTTTAAAGAGAGATGATGATCATGCCTCCTAAATCTTAATCCAGATGCCACTTGAACATAAACAGGGTTGTCAAACACTGGAACATAGTACATAGAGGCATTGTACAGTCTCCATCCTTGGAGATGCTAAAAAACCAAATTGAGAATGCCCTAAGCAATCTGCTCTGACTGACCCTACTTTTGAGAAAGGACGTAAAACTGGGGACCTACAGAGGTCCCTTTCAGCCTCAGCTATTCTGTCTTTCTAAGAGAACACAATTCTTTCCCTTATTTTGTGGCCATGTTTTATGCTGACATTTGGATTTGTGTAATTTTCCATGACTTCCTCTGTTGGTAGTAGAAGCCTATAAAATAGCATTGCCTTTCTATCTTTGTTATTTGCTTTCATTTATATGCATCAATTTGAGGTTACTTATGAAGGAGAAAGGATTTCTCATACTCAAGGAGGGATATTGTGATAAAGTGGAAGTTCATTGATCTGAAAGTCATTCATACTGATATCGATAAATTGGTGCAGTTTGCTCTGTCGTTGGCCTTTGTAAGTAAAACCTTCAATGGTTGCTTTCAGCATTTGGCCAATTTCATGTTATATATTTAAACTACTAAGGGTGGGACTTTTTTCCTTCAGTGTTATGAATCCCAGAGCATCTCAAATGTCACCAAATGCTGATATTCTCAGTAATGCAATCAAGTTCTTGGTTGCTTCTGAGACAGATCTTTTGGCTCCCCCTTGAGACTGTGGAGGTCTTGGTCTCTATTGTATCACAGTGCTGCCTCACTGTAGTTGAATAAAAATTATAGATAGGAGTATGACATGACCACTGGGAGCTGCATAATTGGTTAACACTGCTGAGCATTTCTAGAGACCGTATCTCTCTGCTTGTCAGAAAGTTAGCACTGTGTTGTTAATATGTATATACACACAGGCATATATATGTGTATATATTAATATATATGGGGAGATATGCAATACATTAATTCAATAGCTGTGAGATTTAGCTGGTTTTGTTTTACATGTGAATACAAATAGAAAGCACAAGTTTATTTGGTAGTAAAGTATCAATGTTTTAAATTTAATTTTCATCGGTACTTGAAAAATTCTTGAGTATTTTATAAGAATAGATGGAAAAGCAGGACATTATATTAACCTAAGAAAAATTTCTAGAAATCCTTCAATATTTTAAAAGAAAAAATGTCACAGTAAAAGGGGGAAGTGTTAAAAAATAGATAAAAATAATTAAAAATGTCCCTATTGTACCTCAGGTCAGAATCCCATTCTTTGCAATTTAGCAGTATTATAGCAAACAGAATTTCACCCACATCAGTGCTTTGTTTATAATTCGGGAGAGACACTGTACAGTTCCCTAGTTGTAGGGCTTTAGTTTATAAGCCCAGGAGGGTCAGAAATCTATCCTGTCTTACCTAAATATCAACTCTGTCAAAAATCTGGTGCCAAAGCAATTGAAATCAATCTACAGGGATCATTAGTGTAAGTAGATTTTTTTTAACTTTGAACAACCTTACCAAGAAAAAACAAGATCTTAAAATTAATGTTCACATTTGGTGAGTGACAATAGAAAATAATCAGCAACTGAGTAATAAAGATGTACTCTTTTCAACTCTCTATTGAACAACTAAAAAGAAGTTTGCAATGGAAAAAACCTTACAGAGATGTTTAAAAGAAAATTTTGCCCCGCAGATATCTAAGGTATAGGTAAAGTAGATAAGACTGTATTGAAAATCAATAGCCAGAAATTACATATAAAGTAGATACTGTGCAATAATTACTCTTGACATTTGTGTTTCCTAGAAACACTGTTCAGGATTGCATTGCCCTGTCTTCTAAGCACAAAAATATATTTTAATAGTGATATTCTTAAATATAAGGTGAGCTAATTTAATAGACATCCCCTGCTATTTACTGTAACCATTTAATATGTATTTCTTCAAAATTATTAACAAAATAATTTACAGTCACTAGAGATATTTTCTTTCCATAAAATAAATGTCTTTTGCAATCCACTGGGATTCTGCCTCTTTGGCAGAGGACCTGATAATTTGGTTTGAGTTGTTCACATGCTGAGTAAGTCTAGAGAAAGAACTTCTTAGCAGTGTCCAAAAACGTAATCTCAAATTCCCTTAAAAAAACCCCAACCCTGCACCCTTTACAGGACACTATTACTGACTGCAGGTAGTTGTTTTCATCCTATTATTAATAGAGATTGTAGGACTTGTTCTGAAATCTGTAACAGTTGAACATGAGGTGGATTGAGTTTCTAGTGACAACAGTGTCCTGGCAAGGCAAAAGGAGTCCTCTTAGAAGGTGTAAATTGCATTCATACTTGCTTCAGAGACTTGCTAGAATAACATAAACCAGATTATTACAAATGAAATCCAGACCTCATTTCATAAGCTTCTGCCCACTGCCACCCAATGAAGAATGCAAATTAGATTCAGGGAAAATAAATAAATAAATAAATAAATAAATAAATAAATAAAAAGTTCAAAAAGAAAAATTGTGTAGAACCAGTAGATTTGTGTGCAAATGAGGTTGTACCTAACTTCTTTTATCCTACGACAGAGGAGAGATTCTCTAGATTTCTGTCATGAGGTCTTTGAACCTGGAAGATAAAATAATCTTGGAAATTGGCAAAATGTGAGGAGATACTGAAAGCTGCTCATATACCGTTATGTGAATAGATGTGCTAATGATTTTACATTTGCATACTCGTTCATACTTGCCTAAATGTGTATTTTTTTTCACACCATTTAGGCTTCAAAATCTGACTAATACATATTATCAGCAAAATGGTGAAAAGCAAAACTCAGTTTATATACTTGCTAATGGATTTTATTGGAAGTGAGGATAGAGTTGGTGCATTGTTTCAAAAACACCTTCTGAGAAAACATTAAATTTTCTTCTAGTGAAGTTGAGATTTTTTCATTCATAATGACTTTCCTATGATAACTGGGAGAGAGACCTAATTTAATTTCATTCTTATGGTATCACCTCTGGCTAGAAAGTGTTACTGGGCAAGGATCTTGCTGGGATCTTGGTGTATGCACGCACAGGTGTGAGGCAGGGGGGTAACCAGGAAGACATGACCTGGACGTCACAAGGAGAAAGAGACACTGTGGTTTGCTTAGGAATGTTTTGCCTCCAGGAGGAGGATCTGACCCCTTCCTCCATTCTTCTCTGGTGTTTTGAGTGCTGCTTTGGGTGCTTGTGCTTGAGAGTGCTCCCAGGAGAAGGAGAACATAATTGTAATTTAATCTGTTCCCCCGTGATTCCTTCCACATGCTGTAGCATTGCTGGCAAGGAAGGCATCTTGTGGGCTGAGAGAGAAACCACACACATGCAACAGGATGTATAAGTGGATTGGAAGAAAACATCAGGAAAAAGCTATAGAGGAGAGGAAGCTGGTTTAAGATGGTTTTGCTTAAGCTTTTTCACTGAGATATTTTAAATCTGGCGTGTAGGCAAGTCAAGTTGTACTGTAACATCTGCTAGCATATTTTAACATCTGTTTGCGTGCTAAGCTGGGCATGGAGTTTTAAAAAGAGCTGGATTTGTTTAAAAACGTGTCTGAGCTTTAACTTAGTGTAAAAATAAAATACCTTTGCTAGCAAGATTGTTAGTTCTTAGGCATTAGTTCCAATTTATACTCCAGTCCTTGTGAAATAATTTAGATCTACATCTGATTCAGATTTTAATGAAAATTTAAGATAAAATGGCTCTATTTTCAGAATTGTAGTCAGTGCTCACAGTATTTAATGCTATCATTATTCAGTGCTTTTGAGTAGCTGAAATTACTTACAGTGCTTGTGGAGTTGTAAATAACTGCTTGTTAAATTAATGTTAAGCTGTAAGAAATCTTTTGTGTATATGGAATTACGTAAAGTTCATACATGCATATGCAAATAAAATAAGCTGAGCATGAGTGGGAAAAACATCACACTGTTCCAAGAAATCCAGCACTTTGCTGATATATGTAACTACATAAATGAGGATGTTATGGAAGATACATGACTGAATTATCCTTTAAAATCCTGAGAAACTCTTTCTCTTGTTTACCTTAAGAAGGTTGTGAATGTGCTGGAAGGAGTTTGCAGAAGAGCAGTGAGGTTGACCGAGGACTTGTGAAACATGATGTGTAAAGAAAGGTGGGATGCATTGAGGTTAGATAGTCTAGAGAAGAAAGAAAGGGGAAAACGAAAAAAAGACTGGGAAGAAGGACTTAAAATGGGAAGAAAAAGTTGGAGTGGGAAAGAGAGTGAATGCTTCTCTCAGCCCCTGCAGGGTTAAGTTACTGCTTGGGAGGCTGAAGCTTGATGCCAGAAACTGTGTCGTCTCTGAGGACAGATAAGCAAAGTTATGGACAATTGTGATCATAATCTCTTACTCAGTTGAAACAGAAGATTCATGGAAATAAAAAACTGTTTCCTCGTAGCCTGCACTGAAACTGCTCTGTGTTAGAAGTACTGTTCTGTGGCAGGCTCTTGGCTGAGGTGGGGAAATCTGAGGCTAATTCTACAATACTTCTCACTGTAGCTTATCCTTTCTTGTCACACTTTAAGTAGTGATATTTGATATCGATTTCCAGTACAAATGTATGTAATGACAATCTGTTTTTTGAAAAGGAAAAAAAGAAATTAACATTTTGACTTATCAAGAGGCACAGAAGAAGTAGATGTCACCAAGCTGTTACATCTCGAGTTCTTTCTTACACCTCTGCAGTTGGCAAGGCATGAAGGCATTATGTGTCATTACTCTTTATGTGCTCTGTCTTCTGTGATGCTTGATTTTTCATATGTTCATTATTTTATTGTTTGTTTTTTGTCACTCACCTTTCTCCTGCACATCTAATTAATAAAATAGCAATGAATTTGTCCTAGTAGTGATTTATCCAGCAGTAAGTTGAGTGTTGTCATTACAAAAAAAAGGGGATACTAAAGCATGGAGGAATTAGGATCATATGTTCAAAGAGACTTAACATTAGACAGGCATGGTAGCTGTAATTTCAGGAGCTGTGGGGGGTTTTGAACCTGTAGAGAAACCCAGGACTTCTCTAGGTTTCTCTATGAAAGACCAATTCTCAAGAACATTGAGCCGTCAGTTTCTTTTCTATACAAAAACCACTGGAGGTAGCAGATGCAAGGAGTTGTAGAACGTGGAGCAATTTTAAGAGTTTAAGAGGGAGCTGAAAGCTTTTGAAAAACTTGCTCTAGTTTTTGGTGCTGAGTATTTTTCAAAATGCAGCTATGCAGTGAAATCGTTTCAGGTGACCTGAAGCATGGCATGGCATTACAGCCAGAGGATAGTTCTGTCCCAAGCTTTCTCCTACTATTGAGCATTTAGTAGATACGTATATTTTTTGTATACCATAAAAATTAATGTGAACTGCTACTCAAAATTTGCTATTATTCTTTTGATCTGAGAGCTTAGATAACTGTGAAGGATGAACCAAACTGTTTGGTAAAGCAGCATAACTGTGGATGGTCTGTGCAGCATTTTGAATGACACGGTTAGGTCTTGGGACTGAAATGCAAACCTTTTTTCCATCTGTATGGGGAAGCTTCCTCCCTTTGGGTGAAAAGTGAAAGCATGTGAAACAAAAAGGTAAATTAATTATTAGCTTATTATAGAATAGTACATGCACTTTTAAAATTTTTGAGTTGATTATAGAGTTAACTAGAAACAAACAAGCATCTGATTATGTGGTTTTCTGAAAAAGTTCATTCTGTTTCCTTTTCTTAGTTACAGGGATTCAGAGTATTCATTCTGATCATCCTAAATCATAGTGAGTCCAAATGTAGGAGTTGTACCATACAGTTTATTTCTTTCAGCAAAACTTTGAGTAGACAGACTGGCCTATTTGAGCTTTCTAAAATTAGTATGTTGATAAATAGCCTCTAGGAAGAACTTGATGGTGTCAGAAAGAAGGTTAATAATGATGAAATATCTGTCTTTTCTTTGACCACATATGCATGATTTCATCCTGTTCCAGTCCATTCTGAACGTCCCTGTGAAGATTTTTTTCCTATCTTTGCTCATGTGACTTTTCATTGCTCTAATGCTTTCTTCCTTCTTTCTCCTTCTGTACAATATGTGATCTTCATAATCAAGGACTCCCCACCTGCACTTTGTAATCACTGAAGTTGATTCTTGTCTCCATTTCACCCACGATACCAAACACAAGGGTTATGTTTTCAAATATGCATGTCTCCTATGGTCTCATTGGCTATATTTGCAATACTAGTAAATTAAACATCCTCTCTTGGACATCTTTGGCCAAGTAACAAAACACAGCACATTTTCATATGATGAAGCTCTTTGTTTCATCAAGAGAAAGGCTGCATGGAAGCTGTCTATGAGGATTTATTCTTGGCCTGTCTCCTGCCTAGAAATAAATGGGAGAGAGCTAACTGACCCAGGGCACAATTGTTCCAGGAACTACTCAATAGAGCAAGAAAAACCATGCATGTGGCACTGTCTAATACGCTAGTATAAATGTAGTCACTGTTTCTTGTTTGTTTGCCTGCCTGATTTCTGTCTGATTTCTTGCCTTGCATTTAAATTGTAACTTTACTGGAGCTTGAGGTTTCTTTTTGTGTTTGTACAGTGCCTAACATAGCAAGATTTCAGTCCTCGACGGAGACTCCAACTTGCCTTGATGATAATGAAATAATATTCTTATTTAATACAAACAAATATCATTAGTAGATGCCCTTTTATCCCATTTATCAGCATCCAGCAGAATTCCATATTATTGTCAAGCATACTCCAGCATGCCTGCATTCTCTTGTGGCTAACTGGGGCTTGCCTACCATGAGGCATTCAGCTGAGCCTATTCCTACTCTATAATTCCTATTCTCACTACCTATTAATTTGCTGTTAATCAGCTAAATTACCCTTTTGTTTGCCTGCTTGCTTTTCCTATCAGGTAACAAAGTGATTAATGTATGTATGCTGCTACTGCTTGTAAAGAAATTGTGGAGGTATTTATTTCATATAAAAAGACCAGATTTGCAGACCTTGCAAGCTCTAAGCTTTTGGTTTGGATTTTTTTCAGCTTGGGCCTTTTTTTTGGTGGTTTTTTTTTTTTTTTTGGGGTTTTTTTTTTTTTTTTTTAACTGGTGGAGCTGCCAATAAAGGATATGACAAATAGAGGGTTCTGTAAATGGAACCTTGCTGCTCTGTTCCTTTGTCATTGGTTACTGCCTTCCTCTCCCCAAGTTTTTAAGAGCTTAATGTAAGTGTTATGATAACTGATAATTTTGCTCTTCTCGTCCAATAGATGTTTTGGTTCAAAGGGAGACAGGTTTTGGCTTGGCTTGGCCCTCCACTTGAAGACATGTAAGGACAGGGCAGAGTTTCACAATTTTATTTTCAGATTGATAGTTGTTTTTGCTTTTTATGCATAAGTTAGCTGTGAGGACAGAAAGTCTGCAAGCAGGATATGCAAAACCTAAGGCAACAGTGATTATTTGTTGGCTAATGCACATAGTAAGCAGCTAGGACCTATATCCTGCTAGCCTAAATGTTTATAGGTTCACTGCCTCCCTGTGCCCTAATGTTAAGAAAGAAGAGTTGAATTAGTTAATTTTTGAGGTGCTCCAATGCTTGAAATCTCTGTATTTGTACATGTATTCCTGCATGAGCATGAGTCCCTAAGCTCATTCACTTGACTGACTGGAAAAACAGTATATGAAAAGCTTTCTAACTGTTAAATACTTCCAACCTTAGAGGTATTTTGTGAGTGTAAGTCTTGGAGATGCTGTGGTGCTATGTAGTAATTGCATACCTACTGAAGTATTTTTCTGGAGCCTCAGTATTATATACTTTAAATACACTTTTTTTCCAGCCCTGAAGCAACTTCTAGTGATACATTTTATTTAGAATGTTTTCTTTTCACATTTGCTTCCTGTCTGTAAACATGAGCTTTTTTGTTTTAGAAAAGCAATATCAGTATTTGTTACTTTGTGACCCGTGGCTTTGACATACTTTGTATGCAAAGTGAGCAAGTTGATGGATGTGCAGGGGCACATCCATGTGTGGCTCATCTAGACTTCTCAAATCCAAATAATGCCTTTGAAGGAAAAATGAGCTGGTATTGCAACATTAGATTGAAAAGGGTGTTTAACTTAAGCATGTATTGTTCGCTTTACTTGGGCTCAGATAGCGTGGGATTATTTTGCAGTTAAAGAATTAAAGCCTGTGTTTAACTTTCATTACACATAAGGTATATATAGCTTAATATATCTATGGTATTACTTGTGGGAGCTATGTGAGGTGGGGAACAAGTAAAGTGAAATCATTATATTCCTTGGCTATCTTTCAGTCATGTGTGTAGTTTACAACAAAATGTTTTCAGACATAGCATTTGATTTTAACTCATGCACTTTATGATGTACTCACATGTACTTTTTACTTCAATTGTAAAATCAAGTGAACAATGTCTAAAACTTTACCATTATTATAAATTAGCTAATTTAACATGTAAAAATATGTACTGACTTTTATGGATTTAAGTATTTAATTTTCATGAAAATTTATTTTATTGTTTGAGATAATTTTTATTTTATGCTATTAAAAGATCCAGATGCTAAGAATTTATTTTGCTGTGTTGCTCAAAGAAGCAAGCACCACACATGGCTCTTTTTAAGCCATTAGACCACATGTTCTTAAGCATTAAAATTGTGCTTAATGAACCACTAGATGGAGCAGTCAAATCTTTTTTTTCTGTTTATGCAGACAATATCTTAGAAAGGAGAGAGTTTGGAAATGCAGACACACACTCCTTCTCAAACCAATAATTTAAGAACTTTTTTCAGATCTTATCTCTGTGTTCATTTTTCTGTAGGCAGATTTACATTCTCCTGTGGGTTCAGTGTTGGACATAGTGTATGGAAAGTATTCTATATATGAAAATAACACTGGCAAGGGTAGTTCTATGGAAGCAGTTATTTTTTAAATGAGTTGAGTCCTATCCTCAGAAAAATAAACATACAAATAAAAGGTGCTCTTTTTTGTGTATAATAAGCCAGATTTTCAAAAATTTTAGGAAGCTTAGAGATACATATTTATAGATTACTGTGTGTTTGTGCTTAAGAAGTTTTGCTGATACTTTTGGTGAAGATATTTTCTTCCTACTTACCCAAAGCATATTTCCTTCCAACCTAACTTTTATTGTGACCGAAAAAAAATTGTTTAATAAGAGCACACTGTATTACCTGCTTCATGAATAGTCCAGTAAAGTAGGTTCACAGCAGTGTATGTGAATGCTTTCATATTCTTTATTTTATCGTTGTTTCATGGCATGGACCTATCTATGAATATAAAATTCTGCAGATTTTTATTTTATTCTTTGCCTTTGTAAAGTATTTGAGCTACTCTTTTGCATTAAAAGGTTATCAGCAGGTGTCAAGAGAAGAAATGCTGATCTGAAGGGGATGGACAGAGTCCTCAGCCCTGCTCATCATCATCCCACATCTTAGGAGGGAATTGCATATCTTGGCACTAGGTTTCTGAGAGTTTTGGGCAGAAGTGACAGATAACTTAGCAGAGCAGAGCTCTCATGCTGTGCAAAGCAGCAACCCCAGCTGACTCCTTTCAACCTGTGTGCAGTTTATTCATACATTTCTCACCTGAACTGTGAGATAAACATTAACCTCTGCTCAGGCAGTGAATACTAATCAGTGCCAGGAGCTGAGGGGCTAGTCACCAGCCTTTTTTTACAACTCCTGGGTCACTCCAAGGTATAACACTGGTTCTTGCCTGTTGTGCTCTGCAGCTCTATCACACCAAATTGGTTTCAGTTCTCAGCAAAATACATGGAATATCAGGTAATTTGGTATTCTATACTGGCTCAGACTTTATTTAAAATCTAGTGTAAAAATGATTTGCACTTGCAAATAAAACTGAAGGTCACAAAAGCAACTCGCAAATACAAATGTAAATAGATGTAGATTTTAAAAACTTTCTCATTTTTGCTATTTCTGCCAATTTTTTGGTAACAAATGGAACCTGGTCAGTGTACTCAGGCGGGTTCAGTTATCTCCCAGGGGGCAGGTGTTACGGATTTGCCTGTACAGTGAAGTTGTCATAATCTTTAAGCAGAGACTGCCTGTGAGAGGGCAGAACAGACCCCTGGGAATGGGAATTGAACTGAATGCTTAGAAATAAATCTAGTTGTGTTGCTGCAGGCTTTTTTTCCAGAGAAAACTTACTCTGAAATCCATTATACAAAAACCTGATTATTTCAGTTACCCAGTTTTACAGCTCATTGCCACGGATGCCTTAGGGAATGGCTATTCCTCTAAAGCACTGAAAGGAGACACTTGGGACAATGTTAATTTTTACCAGTGAGCAGATTTCTTCTTTTTGTAAAAAACAAACAAACCACCACAAATGTACCATTCACATGTTGACTTCTCCTCAAATGTTTCCTTTAAAATTCTAAACTGTCAGCATCCTTTCCCTTAAAAAAAACCCAACCCAACAACAAATAATGATATTAACTTAAGGCATGTCAGACATCAGTTGTCTGTGCTGTTGTGAACCTGATCTTACTTTGGCCTAGAAAATTATTGTAAGAATCAGGAGCAAATTTTCTGGCCATACTTAAACAACATGGTCACTGTTAGAACTTGGGTTTAGATATGAGGGAGGGGGTTTGTTTTGTTTGGGTGGTTTATAACATTCTTAAAGTAATAGAAAATACTATTTAATAGAGGTTGAGCTTTTTAAATGGTCAGTATGTATGGTACTGCTGCTCTAATTTCTGTATTAAATTTTGATCTTTTTAGAGTTAAAGGGTCTGAGAGGAATCTGACTTGTAGGAGAAAACCGTGTTTATGCAGACTGAGGGAGTAAGGAAAAGAGGAGAATGTGAATTAAGTTGTTACAGGTGTCCTGAAATAGACAAATAGAATGAACCAGTGACACATAGATGTCTATCCCCCTGCTGTATAACCTTTCATTTACAGCCTGTACGTGAACCAGTTCAGGACATTTTCTTTTGTTACATTTTATAATAGGGGGGGAAGGTTTTGGAAGGAAAAAAAAAGAATTGTCGTAAGGAAATTGGGTATGGTGATGTAGCTGGATTAAATAAGAATCTGTAATGACATGGTCACTGTAGGTTGGGTCTCCTATTTTTTTCTGTAGCCCAGGTTTAAAGATGATACTTTTTGCTTGACTTCTCTTTTGGCAGGAAAACTCAGGAAGCAGGTCAGTGGTCTCTTCCTCCAGGTAGTGACATTGAGCTGATTCGAGCAGTTTAATTCTCTAAGTTCAAGCCTGTAGCTGAGCATGGCTATCAAAGGTGGTGCTGTCATACCACCGCTTCATCCCAGCTTACCCTGCATCAGGCAGGGAAGAGACTTTGAATGTGGGTCTTCCACACCCACCATTCTGTAGAGCATGAGAGTTGGGAGAAGTCTGTCTATGGAGACAGTAGGACAACAATTAGAAACAACAGGCAAAGTTTGGAACGAAAAGAATATTTTGATACTATTGGTCATTTAATTGAAAAGTTGGGGTCTACATAACAGTCACCATTTCACTGAAGGCACCTGGCTTTGGTTAGCAGTTGAATAGCTGAGCAAATTGTTTCAGTTAGAGTTTGGTTAAGACTACGTTTCTAAAAAAGGCTATCCAGCAGACCTTTCATAGATACTGTAAGTTAATTTGTTAAGTATTGCCCTTGTCACAAAGAAAAATACTTCAAAAATTCTCTTTTCATACAGAGGTCAATTCATCATCCTGTGATGTTGGAGGAATTCCAGAAGGCATCTCTAAATCTTACAGTGCAGCAGTGATGTTCTCTGTCTTGATGTTGGTAGATACTCTTCAGTCAAGGTCAATTATTAAAATGATCAACCTGAGGAGATAACTGTTTTTTCTAATAGATGAAGTAACTCAGATAAACACATTGCAAAATTACTGGATCATGAAGGCTGGGTAGCACAAATCTCAGCCACTTCATCTATGAGACTAAAGGCCCAATGTAGGTTTTCTACTGTGAGCATTCTTCACTGCCTGGGCTGCAGTGATCACTCACTAGAGTGATCACTGCTAGAATTCACAGTGCTGAGAGATATGGGTCAGGCAAAGAGTAAAGTCAGGACCCTGAATTTTAGGAAAGCAAGCTTCCAGCCATTTCCAGCCATCCTTAAGACCCCCTGGGAAACCTGCTTAGGGACAAGGGATCAGAACAGAGCTGGCAGATCTTTTGGGATGCTTTCCATAGAGTGCAAGAGCTCTTGTTCTCCAAGTGTAAAAGGTCAGGAGAGGAAGACAAGAGACTGATATGGCTGAGTCAAGACCTGCTGGTTAAACTAAAGGGCAAGAAGGCAATGCAGAGGCAGTGGAAGCAGGGACAGGTATCCTGGGAAGAGTATAGAGACGCTACTTGGTTGTGTAGGAATGGGGTCAGGAAGGTCAGGGTGTGGCTGGAGCTGAACTTAGCAAGGGATTCAAGGAGTAATAAGAAGGGCTTCTACAGGTATGTCAGCCAGAAAAGGAATGTCAAAGAAAACGTATCCCCCAGTGAGCAAGACTGGCAAACTGGTAACCATGGATGAGGAAAAGGCTGAGGCACTCAACAACTTTTTTGCCTCAGTCTTCTCTGGCAACCTCTCTTCCCACACCTCTTGAATGGACGGACAGCAAGGCAGGGATTGGGGGAGCTAAGTTCCTCTCACTGTAAGTGCAGATCAGGTTCACGGCCACCTGACAAATCTGAACATAAATAAGTCTGTGGGACCTGATGAGAGTCATCCAAGAGTCCTGAGGGAAATGGCTGATGTAGTTGCCAAATCCCTTTCCATGATTTTTGAAAAGTCGTGGCGGTCAGGTGAAGTCCCTGATGACTGGAAACAATGCATCCATTTTAAAAAAGGGTAGAAAGGATGACCCTGGAAACTACTGACCAGTCAGCCTCACCTCTGTGCCTGGGAAGATCATGGAACTGATCTTTCTAGAAGCTCTGACATGGCACATGGATGATGAGGATGTGATTTGAGACAGCCAGCATGGCTTCACCAAGGACAGGTCATACCTGACCAACATAGTGGCCTTTTATAATGGAGTGTCTACATCAGTATGCATGGGAAGAGCTACAGATGTCATCTATCTGAATTTCTGTAAGGCCTTTGACACAGTCTCCCACAATATCCTTACCTCCAAATTGGAGATCTATGGGTTCAGTGGGTGGACTGCTTAGTGGATACTGAACTGGTTGAATAGTCAGATCCAGAAGGTAGTGGTCAAGGGCTTGATGTCCAGATCAAGATCAGTGTCGTGTCCCTCAGGGGTGCATACTGGGACCAGAACTATTTAATATCTTCAGCAATGGCATAGACAGTAGGATTGAGTGCACCCTCAGCAGGTTTGCAGATGACACCAAGCTATGTGGTGCAGTTGACTCACGTGAGGGACCAGATGCCATCCAGAGGGACCTGGACAAGCTTGAGAAGAGGGCCCATGTGAACCTCATTAGGCCTGCTTGTATGGGGCTCTAAGCAACCTGGTCTAGTTGAAGATTTTCCTGCTCACTGCAGGATGTTGGACTAGATGACCTTTAAAGATACCTTCCAACCTGAACCATTTTATGATTCTATAATTCTTGTTTCTTTCCAATGTCACTGTAATCATCTTCCTCAGATGAGTCAAGAACGAGTCCATCAGGGGTGGAGGATAGGGAAATAAAACCTTGGTGGTGGCACAGTGCTAAACAGTTGGCTGTGGAACTTGTAAATGATGAATACAGGATCAATAGATGATGGGGTGTTTCTTTACTAGCTCTTGTAAACCTGGATGCCTAAAGAGGCTCCCATTGTCTGGTTGTGCAGCAGTGCTCTTCTGTCTTCCAGTAGTCTTCCAGTCTGCTGCAAAACAGTGGGTCATATTCTGTGAAAATAACCTTAAGGACCTCTAGGAGCAACTTGGTTAAGCCACTTGTCTGGGATGCTGAGGGTGAGGGAGGTGGGTGGGCACACCGTAGCCTGCTCCCAATATGTGCCTTTGCAATATATTTTTCAGACAAATGCCAAGTTACTTCACTTCCACTTTGACTGGCTCGGATTGAGGTTTGAACTAAAAGCTGTGGAGCAACAACAGATGACATTAACTTAGCCCAAACTAAATAAAAGGCCACTTAGTAACTCCACCATGTCCCTCCATTGATGTGACTACATCATTTCTGCTTTGGTGTTTTGTCAGCTGTCGAAGAATATAAACAGAATATGCTCATGCCTGAATTAAAAGGAAAATTGATGAGTTCTGACAAGTTTGATGGGTGTTTGAAGGCAGACAATCATTTTAGGAGCTGTGTGTCTTTTTCACTACAGTCATCTCAGTTCTTAACCTCTGATATTTCTCAGTAGTTATGAGAGATGACAGGCCAAGCTACATCAGTCTGTTGAAAAGAAAACCACCTCTGTATGTGTGGATATATGTATTTGTATATTTATTTATATGAGTCTTTATCTTCTAAATGGTAAATGTTCAAGAATTATTTTTGCAAAGTTGCAACTAGTTTGCCAAATAAACTAAAAAAGACATAGTCCTCTTCACTGCGGAATACTTTACTGAGGAGAAGATGCACATATGTTGCATGAGTGCACTGAGAACAGAAGTGTTTTAATTAGCCCAGTGTCAGCCAAACTCTGCACTTAAGCCTATCAGAAGCAACTATGTTTTCTCTACTGAGTTTAATTCTGAGTGCATAGCCAAAAGCTACATCCAAGTTTTCTATGATCCCAGGAGAACAATTTGTGGTCTGGAGTGCTGTTGCTGAGCAAAGGAAAGCCTTAATTCCTTTACATAAATCTTTGATTTGGTACTTTTTTACATGCCTAACATTTTACCATGAGTTGAACTTCTGTCCTTTCACCATCACTTGACTGAAGTTGTTTTGTCAGTTCTCCACTTACCTTGTTCTTCACCAGTCAATGCATATTTCTCCCAGCTACAAGGATGCTGGGGGAAACTTAGTTGAAAGACTCGCTACAGTTACATTAAACAACATCTGCTCTCCCCTTGTCTGCAGATGCAGAAATCATGTTGGTCAGGCATGATTTGCCTTTGGTAAAGCTATGCTGATGGTTCCCAGTCTCTTCTTGGGCTTTCATGTGCACAGGACTACCTTCCAGAAGGATTTGGTCCATAACCTTTCCAAGGACCCAAGGTTAGACTTTCCCACTATAGTTTCCCAGGTCCTTTTTCTTGCCTTCCTTGAAGAGAGGTGTGATGTTTGTCTTGTCCATTCACTGTGAATCTCCCACAACAGTCAGAACCTTTCAAAGTGGATCAGACAGGGCTGTAATACTAAATGTCACATACAATATCTAATAGTAAATCTAAGACTCCTGCCATTATATTGAGCCTGTTCACCACTGTAATTTGGCTTTGGGGTCTGGAGACCATAACATAGATTTTTTTCTGTTGCTTCTCTTCTTTCCTAAATTAAAGTCCAACTTAAAGCAAAGGATTTTTTGTCCCCTGAATTTCTCTTTCTCTGTTACTGCATTAAGCTTGGGAATATTATCTGGCCTTCTTATTAAAAAAAAAAAAAGTTATAAAATTTCTGGTTTAGAGGAATGCAGAAGGTTCATACATGGATTCAGATCTAGAACAGTTATTAGCAGGTAGATTATGAAGGAGTTAAAATATGATGGTCAAAATCTAAGTGTGAGGTACACAGCGTAGTGTGTCTTGGGATGGTGGCAGTAAAATAATAATAATAAAGGGTAAAAACTTCCTGAGATTACATAGGCAATGTTACACAAAGGCTGAAAGTGTGCCATAACTTAGTTATGGGTTTTTACTGCAACAATGGAATGGTAACCATATTTCCAGTTAGGTTCCAGTAGCTTTGCTACTGGACATGGATATAAAGGTAAATTGATACAAAGGTAAGTTGATATAAAGGTAAATAAACCAACTATCAGTGTTTGATCCTCAAACTGTCAGATGGTCCTTTGTGGCAGCCAGAAAGGCTCTAATTTGGGCTGGGTGGAATGAAAACCACCCTTCAGGGTGTGCAGTGCACACTGCAGTTGCTGGCACTGTCCTGTCTGCAAAATGCTCTTTCTGACCTCAGAAAGTTCATCTGTTGCTCCTCTCTTCCTGTACTTTTTATCAAATACTTGCAGACACCTCTGCCATCTAAAGCTGAAGCTGTTAGACAGGGCTACTTAGGCAGAGCTTGGTCAGATCTCATGGCTAGTGAGAGCACTGGGTAAAATTAGTGTTGAGACAGGTTGTGTTTGTGTGGTGTGTAGGGGAATGGGAGACTGAGAGAGTTTCAACAGTACCATAGGGCACAAACAACCTTTCTAAATACATTTTGGAGAACAGATTATTATTTTTTTTGCAAACACATGCATGCTATGGGAATGACAGGGACATTGTGGAAACTGAGGGAATGGGCCCCACACTGTGCAGTCTCATTTAAAAGTTCCTAGGTTATGGGAGTAAATATTTTTCATATGTTGAGTTGTGTTGTGGCAAAATCTCCTGCCTTGTTTAGAATGTTGTGCAAGGAAAGGAGAGCATTCAGGATCCAGGTAATGTATGTTCTGGAAATGAAGCAAAGCTCTCAACACCAGCCCTGCCAGAGAAGGACAAGGTCCTTCAAGGGTAAGTGCAGAAGGATCAGTGGGAGAATGGATATTCTGTGGAAGTGCCAGGCACTTGACATACTCCGTCTTTGGTCCCTTTTGCAAGAAATGCTTTAGGAGAAAGCTGAGTGATGTTTCCTAGTCAGTAGATGTTCACTGTCCAGATGGTCACTGTTTCTTGTAGTATGTGAAGCCTGGACATTGTCTTCCTCTAAAGAATCGCCTCCTAACAAGGACATGTCAGTGAAAAGCACAGATGGAGACAATTCTCTTTCTGCTAATACTGTGCTACTGGGGACACTGAGAGTCAGCAGTGGTGGTGGATGTCAGTTGTGGCTTTTGCTGTTGACTGGTGAGATAGTGTGTGAAAGGCAGCATCCAGTACCTTGGTTTTGATCATGTGATACAGAATTACAGGGAAACAGCTTGATTAAAAGTGTATTTTCATTATTGCTGATAGGTCTATATATTATTAAAGTTGAAAGAACTGTAAGCTGTCATTAGCTTAATTATTTATATTTTATCCCTTACAAGCTTCTCTTTGAATGGAAATTTAAATTGATTATTTAGTGCTTTGTTTTCTCACATTTTAGTTTCCGAACAGGCAGGGTTTTTTGTTTTTCTGAAGTCCTGCAGTATCTAGATATGCTGCAGAGAAACATTTTTTACAAAGGAAGACTCTGCCAAAAAATAGTTTTATTGTTGTACGGTTTGGACGTTACTAAATTAGATTAAATGCTTTATAAAATGTTATTAGCTGTAATTGTCTAATAATTTAGCTTTCCCAAATATCCTGGTATACAGGTTCTACTTTTCTCTTTTATCTTGAACATGTGATTTGGAATACAATATTTTATTTCCAGTTTTTAATGTAGAATATATTTTTCTTCTATAAAATTACATGTCCATGCACACATTTATTATGTAAGACAAGTATTATATCATCCCATTACTTTGTAAAAAATGGTGTGTTTTCAGTGTTCTAAAACTAAATCTACAGCTTGTGAAGTTTTACATAACTTAGAACAGCCACATTTACTTTACACGAATACTTCATTTATGCAGCTCATTACAACTTTCTCAGCTATTGATATTGATATTGATATTGATTACTTAGGTGCTTGAACTTGTGTCTACTTTGGCTTTATAGCACTCAGACATTTCTTACCTGTTCTATCTGGAGTGAAAGGAGCAATTTTTTTTTTCTTACCCCCAACATGTTTCCTAGAATTGTTAATTCTGGATTCCCAAAATCATTAACTCCTTCTAGAGACTGAAACTCCTTGTCATTGCAGTGAGCATGTATGAACTAATGCAGTGATCAATGCTTGCACTACACTGCAGAGATTTGTTTTGATGACAAGAGCTCTTGTAGCCCTGTTTGGTGTCCCCGGTGTTGAATGTTCGGTGCTGCAGAATAATTTGGCTTAGAATCAGGACGCAAGGACCTTAGGGACTTCTTTGATATCATCTCCTTCACACTGAAGTGGATTTTTGCTTGCATTACGGGTTTGCTACTGCTGCAGGCTGGAATTCAGCAACCTACTAGATGCCAGTTGTGCTTTTTTAACTATTCTCTTGCTGATTCTGCTATGTTTGCTGGGTTTCTTCAGTTTCTGCTCCATACGTTGCATTCAGGGACAGGTAAAGAAGTGCTTATATAGAGCTAAGATTTTAGTTTTATTTTCATATTTTATATTTTAAGAAATTAAATATTTTTATAAATGGATTTCTTTAACTGTGCATTTTGAGTGGAGATATTGTGTCCTCTAAATGTGAAGTATTAATTGTAGCAAATAGTCAGCTTAAACAGGGAATAAGGAACAATTTTTCTTGTAAGTCTGTGTTTCAGTTATGTTTATATTTTGAAAACTCGTGTCAAATATAATTTGACATTGTTGATGCTATATGGCACGAGTTTTTAAACAAAAACCTGTATTTTGAAAGCACACATCCAAGTGGGTGTTTCTGAAAAGGTATAATAATACTCTGATTGCATTATGATTATTTTGCATTTTGGGGATGTCATGGATAAAGAATTTAGAAATTTACTTCGGGAAACAAGTTAACATTCCTGTGTATTATTTCTCTTTGGTGGGAGACAAATGATGTGTCCTTGATCCCCTGCATTGTGCTATTGTTAGTAGCTTTAACAAGTTCAGAATGTAATATGAGTCTGTTACTTCTATTTTTGTGTGTTGTTTTTGGGAAAAAATAATCAAATCACCTCCACAGAAAAATGATATGTTGGTTTAGCATAATATACAGTTATGGTTATAATAACATATAGGTTATAGTAAGTGTACAGTTATTTTGTATATATCTCTGCATCATCATACTGATGCATTGTACTTTCTGAATCAAGAAAGGACATCAGCCCTCTCCTTGGGGGGATGAAATACCTGTACTTGGAATAAGGTCCTCGGCAAAATCACTAAAGGATTACAGGGGAAAGTCATAGGAAGGATTCACAATTGCAGATTCCTTTGGGGTTATACAGTATGTTGAGAAGGAGAAAGATCTTAAAATCTTCTATCTAAGTAGTTGATAATACAGTCTGTAAAAGTAATTTTGAAAAATAGGGTTTTTTTACTAAAATAATTAATCTTAAAGATTGTATGATAGAGTAAGTCATGAAAGAGGGGTATCCCCTCAAATATTGCAGCTGTTTAAGTTAGCATATATTAAGAAATCCATGTGTGAAAATAATTTGGTTTAGCAGAATTTAGAGGAGAATAAGAGTGTACTGCGGGCAGAATCTGGAGAGATGTGTTGGAGAAAATGGGGTTGAGCAGCAATCAGAACAGAGATAGAAGTGACACTGCAGTAGGATTACCAGGAAAACAAGATGCTGCTAAGGTTGGGAAGAGACAGCAGTCAGCCTTAGCTCTGCATGGAATTTAAAGGCTAAGACTGGATAAAACTTTTGGTTAAGATAAAAGCTGTGAACTCTCTCTCACACTTAACAAGTTGCTTATAGCTACATAAAGAAGCTAAAACTCCTGTTTCTTCTTCAGGGTACTCAGTATAGTCAATACCCGTAAACTGTCTTCCAGAGACCTCTTGCACATCTCAGGATAAGTAGATGAAGGTGGTGAAGTAGGGTTGGGATGAAGAACGATGGAGTTGTCGCACCCTTCTTTGCAGAGATTAAAGGCTGTGCTGTGGGCAGTGGCATACAGCCGCAGGTTTCCAGCCTTTGGAATAGTATGGAATTGGGAGAGCTAAAAGTTATTTTAAGATCACATTAGCCCCGCATTCCCTGGTCCAGTTTTGGTCTCTCTTGAGAGTGTTTGACGTTTTTGTGGAATAGACTGTGGAGTTATAAAGGTCTATTAAATCAGACCACCTATATCTCTCTGGCTGTTAAATTTAACTTGTCTCTCTTCCATAAATACACTTCAGTTAAGCTAAATATTCCTCTCCAAAAATATAACTATGTGCTGCAAGGAGGCAACCTGGAAGACTGAGCTGTCATCAAGATCTTTGTCATGTCAGGGCATTGGTTAGGTGCAAAGGTGCTCAGAAGACAAACCATGATGCAGGGTAAAGCAAAATCAGAAAACAACAATAAACCCCTGATTTCTCCACCAGTTCAGAGGTATTTGGTGTTTGGTGGCAAGTAGTAGGCAGACCCTGGCCTCTGGCCAACTCTGCTAACTCAAGAGCAAGGGTTGTGTTTTTTAGACACCAGCCTGGCTAGTATGCTATCTTCTCCTCATGCCACTGTGATAGAATATGTCTGCTTCATCATCTGCTGCACAGCTGGTCCTTAACTGGTTAACTTCATTTCCCTGTTTCTACACTTTCTTGTTCTGATCTGAGTGTGGAGCCATTTCCTTGTCCACTCTGAACTGGGTTCTCTGTTTACCAGTTTGTCAGGATACCTTTGAATTCCAGTCCTGGTCTCCTGTAACTGGCCATTCCTCTCCCCTTGGGGTCAAGTCACCTACCCATCCAGTTTTATTATCAATAACAGTAATGTAAGTGTTGACTATTGTCATATTCCAGACATACATGACAGACCCTGCTTAAGGAATACTTCGAGGTCTGGTTTTTTGTTTGTTTTTGTTTTTGTTTTGTGGGTAGGTTGGGTTTTTTTGTCCCTGTTTGCTTGTTTTTTGTTCTGTTGTTTGGGTTTTTTGTTTGTTTGTTTGTGGTGTTTGTTTTGTTTGGGTTTTGTTTCTGTTCTCTTCAATTGTAGCTTTTTAGAATATGCTTTTCTAAACAGCTTTTCACCTTGTACTATTTTTACTTAGCCGCTTTTTCTGGTGTGACTCTGACATGGCATGCTCATAAACAAAAGTCCTGCTCAGCTGAAGTTATTTGACATCTGCTGGTTTTTTACTTACCATACTGCAGTGGTAGGGAATTAAATTAAGTTATTATTGGCAGGTTTTTTTGTAGGTCTCATCTCTTCTTACTGTCTTGAAGGTGATTTGTTTTGGTTTAGCATTTTTTCAGGAATTGCGACTAATCACACTGGTCTGTAATTTCTAGCCCCTCTCCCCCTCCTCTCTCCTCTAAAAATACGTGTTATGTTTGCCCTTTCCCAGTTTTGTGGAACTTTATCCATACTCCAATTATTCTCATGAAATAATTGTTCCTGGCTATGAGATATCTTCACACAGGTCTCCAACTAGTCCAGTATTAAATGAATTGGCCTAGTTTATAACGTACAGCCTAGACAGTCTGACCTCTTCCTGCTTTGGCATAATATCTAATTTTTATGCTACAGACATTCTTAAATTGTTGCTATGCGTTTTACTTGAGTTTATTTTTAGGAGAACTTATTGGAAAAAACAACCCAAACTTTGCTCCCCTGGTATAATTTGCTCATAGATCCAAACGATAGCAGACCTTTTCTGTAGTATTCTAGAATGGGAGGTACTTGGTACTAGGTACTAAGTATTAGGGACTAAATATTTGCAGAATTATCTCAGTTTTGAGCTTTCCATTGATTGTTCACCTTCTTCTAGAAAATGAAACTTAGCTGTTCAGTCTTTGCGTTTCTCCTTCCCCTGTATTGGTCTGGTTGTGTTCTGATGTTGGTATTATGTTTTTGAATGCTCCCATGATTGCTGGACTCCTATTGCTGTTATGATTGCTTCCTTATTTTCAACAAGGTTGGGGTGTTTTGCATTTGTTTTGGTTTTGGGTTTTGATTGTTGAGGGGTTTTTTGCATAAAGGTTTTTGGTTTTTCTTCTGCTCAGCTTCCTTCTCTTTTTAAAGATTGGAGAGTTTATTCACTTTCACGTTCTTAACTATTTCCTCCCTCATAGTGAGAAGGAAAGTTCTAAAGGTCCTTTTGCTGGTTGCTTTCCTAGTTTCAGTGATCTCTCACTGTGTACTGCAAGGATTCTTCTTGCCATATTCACTTCTGAACTGGAGAAATGAGAATCTTTAAAACCTCTCATTATTTTCAAATGCAGCATAATGGAAAATTCTGCTGAATGCTTACAAAAAACCCAGAGCTCACCAGACTCATCTTCCTAATTTGGTTCTCTGGAGTAGGTCCCCATCTTGATACTGCTGAAGTGCTTTTCTCTTTGATCATGGTCCAGAGAATTTCATCTGCTGTATTTCCTGTTACAGTCCTGAAACTCAGGACAAAAAAGAGCATTTTTTCCTCCTCAGACTGTCCTTTTCATTGTAATATTTGACATTAATTATCTGCCCCAGTTTTCATGAAAATAAAATAATAACTTTGATGATGAAACATAATCTTCTCGTTATTTCTCAAGTGACTTGTTCAGGTCCCCATGATGACTCTCTGTGTTTAGGTTGGACAATCAACAGAAAGGATGACTGTCTTCATTCCCATTCTTGTAGTCCTGTGGATAACAAGAGACCTTGCTCCCAGTTGCTGTTGTTTCTATCAGCATGTTTATAAACACTGTTTATTACCTTCTGTATCCAAGGAGAAATTACTTTCTTCTTTCCCCACAGTAGGACCAAATGTATGTTCAAATAAGCCTTTCTGGGCATAGGCCATTTTGGTCACCATATTTGCAGCAGGTGCTTCCAGGGCACTGATAACTCACTGGACATTGTATCAATGGGACTTCTAAGGCACTGGCTTCTGTTTCACTTTTTTTTTTTGGTATGTTTATCCTTGTTAAAATTCCTATCTACTGGCAGTGTAGAAAGACCCTGGGGTTTGAGGAGAATTTATTTTTGAACTTTGATTTTTAATTGTTCACAATTGGTCTTTAACAAATGCTATGATAAAAAATATTCAATGAAATATTTTTTAGAATTGTCAGGAGAAAAATACCAAAAGACCAAGATGAAAATATTACCTACTTTTGCAATTAACACCTACTCAATTTGTTTAAATGTCCACAAGAAAAAAAAACCAACAAAAAACCATAAACCAGCTCACAACGGCTGAAAGCTATTTTGTCTGTGTGGAATTTTAAAAATACTTTCTCCTACCTCTCCATAAAAGGCAATCAAGCCAAATGAAAAAAAAATACACGGAAGAAAAATTGTCATAGGCTGGAGAACAGCACAACATACTTGAAGTGCTAGGAATTCCTTCAGAATTCCAGCAGAGAAGTTACTAAGAGCTGGTCAGGCTTTTACTGTACAAAGAGAGCTGTGTGTATATCTATCTATCTATCTATCTATCTATCTATCTATCTATCTATCTATCTATCTATCTATCTATCTATCTATCTATCTATCTATCTATCTCATGGGCTTGCTGTACATTCTGCACACTTCATCATACACTGATCAAAAATATTATTAAGAGATCATGCCAAAGCTAAAATAATGTTAATTATATGAACTCAAATATATCTGTTAAAACAAGTTAGTGTCAATATTGAATTGCAATTCAATAAAAATAATAACTTTATTCAAAGAAACTCATACATTTTTAAAAGATCTCCATCCATCTCTCCACCTACAGAATTAGCTTCTACTCAAGAGAGTAATCAAAGTCATCAAACTCAGTATTCAGAGCTAGTCCTGAGACAACAGAACTTTTTTTAAGTCTTTAGCTATCACAGTATCAAAAATCAATTAAAATATTTCCTGCTGGTTTGAAGTTCTTGGTAGTTCTAGCCATTTTTTCTGGTATCCCAGATAAAATATTTTTAATCAAGCTTTTAAATAACTGTTCAAATTAATGAGGTTGATGGACCTTACTAAGTATTTTACATTTCTAAGTTTCTCCAGGTTTTTTAGCACTCAAAACAGTTTCTGAAGACCTTACAGAATGTTTTGCGGGCCACCCCTTTGTGAGCTTTGTGGATCATAAGTATTCTTGGGCTCACATGCTTACAAGAAGGTGCATCCCCAGAATAACATTTTTGACAGTCTCTGAGATAAAAATAAACATCTAGCTGGAAAGGGTTGATGAACTCTCCAACACTTTTGGTGTTTGAGTGAAGAAACAAAATGTTGGCTCAGGACGTCTCATGAGCAGACTCCCTAGACATTCAGGGAACTTATAACAGCTTCCTTTTTATTTTTCTTGTGTCCATATTAAAAGTTTTAGAAACATCCACAAATCCTGCTTCTTACTTAACTGCATAGGTTGTGATTTTGAGTTCAAGTTTCCATTAGTAAGATTAGTAATCTTTACTTCCAGTAATTTATAAAGCCTACTAATAACACTGAGCTAATTCAGATAGGAAGTCCACCTTGTGAACATTCAAATGGGCCCAGTTGTTTTTGTGTCGGAAGGTCTTTTGCAAGTATATGTTTTGAGAAACCTTGAGCCATCAATGAAGACAAGGCCAATACTTTTTTATAAAAGGGTGAGTGTGTAAACCATAGTCCTCATTTTAAAAAATAATTACAATCCATAAAATAAAAAAGCATTTGCTAAATCTTTTGCTAGTCTTTGGACAGTGGGATTGAGTGTATACTCAGCAAGTTTGCTGATGATTCCAAGCTGTGTGGAGTAGCTGACACTCTAGGAGAAGGGATGCCATCCAGAGGGACCTTGACAGCCTGAAGAGGTGGGCCAACCTCATGAAGTTCAACAAAATCAAGTGCAACGTCCTGCACCTGGGTTGGAGCAATCCCAGGCACAAATACAAGCTTGGGGGGAGAATGGCTGGAGAGCAATCCTGAGGAGAAGGACTTGGGGGTGGTAGCTGATGAGAAGCTCGACATAAGCTGCCAGTATGTGCTGGAGCCCAGAGAGCAACTGCATCCTAGGCTGCATCAAAAGAAGTGTGGCCAGCAGGGCCAGGGAGGTGATTCTGCCCCTCTACTTTGCTCTGGTGGGGCCATGAAGATGATCAAAGGGCTGGAGCACTTCTGCTATGAAAACAGGCTGAGAGAGTTGGGGCTGTTCAGCCTAGAGAAGAGAAGGCTCTGAGGTGACCTTATAGTGGCCTTCCAGTACCTGAAGGAGGCTGGGGAGAAGTCATACAGGTTTTTCTTTTCACTAGATGTGGTTTAATGCTAGTGTCCTTCACATTCAAACAGAATCATAGAATGGGTTGGGTTGGAAGAGACCTTTAAAGGTCATCTAGTCCAACCCCTCCTGCAATGAGCAGGAACATCTTCAAATAGGTAAGGCTGCTCAGCCCCATCCAACCTGACCTTTAATTTTTCCAGAGATGGGGCTTCTACCATCTCTCTGGGCTATCTGTTCCAGTGTTTCACCACCCTCATTGAACAAAATATCTTTCTTATACCTAGTTTGAATCTACTCTGGTTTAGTTTCAAACCATGATCACTTGTCCCATCACAACAGACCCTACTAAAAAGTTTGTCCCCATCTTTCTTGTAAGCCCCCTTCAAGTACTGAAAGGCCACAATAAGATCTCCCTTGGAGTCTTCTCCAGGCTGCACAATCTCAGCTTTTTCAGCCTGTCCTCATAGGAGAGGTATTCTTTTCCCTCTGATCATTTTTGTGTCCCTCCTCTGGACTTGCTGCAACAGGTCCATGTCTTTCTTGTGCTGAGGAAATAGTATATATACAAATACACATGCTGTGTATACACAATATATATGCACACACACCCCCCCCACCCCCCAAAAAGAGTATTTTGCGAGTCCACTACTTCCTTGCCTAATTATTTCTGGCTTTCCGGTTTGCAAATACTAATTAGCATTGCAACCTGTGCTGTGCTCACAGTGTAACTACTATTTTAAAGCTGATTTTTAAGCTGAGGATTAAAAAAAAAAAACAAACTGAAGTGTTCACTTTATATGAATAAGAGTATGAATTCCATATCTTCTAAAAAGAAAAGTAAGGAATAAACATTTATTTTCAGCATGTGCTGGATAAGCCCTGGTTGTCAATGACCTAGAAGCCTAGTACTTGGTAAAGAAAGCCCCATAGACTCTTTTTCAATTATTTTCTGTTACTCAGGAATGTAACTAAAATATGGAAAAGCAGTTTTGTTTGTCATCATTATGTAAAAATGCCTAAATAAATATTGAATTGGGAGAACAGTTTGTGATTGGCTGTAGCTTTGGGAGCTATAGGTGTCATAAGCATATGTGTCATCAGGTTTTTACTCCAAATGTGAGTATTAGGTATGTGTGAATTGTCACTTCTGTGGAGTATTAGTCTTTATTTTAGCTCTGGAATCTTACAGTATGTTTTCAGGACATGTGCCAGAAGGGAATTCAAATCCAAAGCAATTATATATTTTCTATAGAAAATAAAACCTAAACATCACAGTCATGAGGTGCATTCTTCCCACATACTGCGTGAGCCAGCCTGTCCTTGAACTGTGTAAATGGTAAAAGACAGACCTCTTTCTACAAGGCTTTAAATTCTGAAGTGTAGGGATCTGAAGTGGGTTGATTTCAGAGCAAGGAGATTATGAGCATTTTTGTGAAGCTGTCTGTAGCCATATGCAATAGGTAGCTTTTGAATTCTCTGCTTGCCTGTCAGTTCTTTCTCTTTATGTGGGTAGGTAGCAGCTTGACTATAATGATTTAAACATACATTGTTTATCTGACATGATAAAGTTATTAGCATCTTTTTTTTTTTTTTCTTGGGCATGCAAGCACTATTTTGCTTAACAATATGACCTAACACATCTGTAACAGCAGTCAGATGCTTTTGGTGGTGGTAAGTACGCTGAAGACATTTACCGAGTGAATAGCATGTAGAGAGATCTTCTAACTCAGGGAAGCTCAGGCTATGAAGGACATGTCAAAGCAATCAAGTTGATACATGGAGTTTCTTTTAATTTGTTTTCACTTTCTGTAGGTTAATATATGGTTTCTATTGATTTTTGACTTTGGAAAGAATTTATCATTTTGCTGAGATACTGATCCATTTCCATCTGTGGAAAGCGTAACAGAGGGTGTTCCAGGTCTTTGATAAGCTTTATTGTCTGTTTATTGCAGGCTATATTTGACCCTAAAAATTTACAAAGGTAAATACATAAATGGATGTTGCATGTGTTAATTAGAGGGATCTATTTTGACTGTAGAGGAAGCAGGTATGCACCTTAATTTTAGATGCAGGCTCTGAGAAGAATTGCTTACATTTCCTGGTTATGCGATAGAACTGCTTCATTGATGAGCAGCTATATGTTAGGCTCAGTTAAGTGCCTAACATGGACTGCCTGACTCTTATCATTAGACTGTCTGCTTCTTGTCTTAAGCAACTGCTGCAAATCTGGGGCAGCTGGATTTGAGCAGAACACCAGGAGCGTGTTCTTTGCTGAACATCAGTAGTCTCTGAATACAGTCTGGATTCATCTAGGGAAGCATCTTGGGGTATTTTATCTCCGGTATTCAAGGCTCTGGAAATCAGCATGATTGGTCATACATGATAACAGACTTCCTTGTATTTTGTGCTTGCTTTCACTTTGCAAGAGACAACGCTGTCATTTCCAGCACTTCTCAGGTTTGCGGGATTTCATTCTAAATTGCAGTGTCCCAGCATTAGCTTTTGGTAGGGGCAGTGCTGCTGAAGATTAAGTATTTTAGAGAAAACGTGGTTTTGGTGGTGTGAATTTTGCTTTCCCTTCAGCAATTTACTTACTCCCCATCTTACTCCCCATCTTTAAATTCGATCAAAGACTGCAAAAGACTTCTTATGGACAAAAACTCAACGCATTTGTGTCTTGTAGCCCTCTGTGTCCAAGAGCAAAGCAATCAGATGGTTAAGAAACAGGAAAACTACTTCATTGCTCACAGGACACAACTTTTGAATAATTTCCTCAGGAGGAAGGGTTTTATAAATATATGCTTGTTTCATTCCATTGGTCTTAAGTAAACAACGAGTTATAACTGTAATGCATTTTTAATAATATGCTGTAAGTTCAAATATATTTTTTATGTTTTAGAAATATATAAGTAGTGTACAAAAATGATAGTACAGTATATGTATATTTTCACAGGGGATTAATATTTTTAATATATTTATGTTTTTTAATTGAAATCATGCTTTAGAAAGTGTTTAAAAGCATTTTAAGCCTGTAAATCATTTATTTACTCCTTAGAAAAGTTGTTTTATCCTCTCCATAATGTCTTAAATTTGTCTTATTTTACTAATTATTTTTGGTGGTGTTACCAGTAAAGAAAGTACTCTGTGTGTAGGTGGTTTTTGTTTTGTTTTGAGTTTTGGTTGGGTTTTTTGGGGAAAATCTGAAATTCTGGAACTACACTTAGCCTCTTTTTTGCATGTTAGTGATCTATTACCAGATGTCTATAATACTAGTTCAGTGACAGTGTTTTGTGTAATAAAATGAATAATCAGTTACAGTATGTGGCAATGCAAGAATGGCATAAATAAGTATTAAATAAAGAAGCAGCAATGACATAGGATGATCAAGGATAAATTATTTTTAAAAATACAGCTTTAACAGAGTTCTTAGCTGCCGATATCAAGACAGTAGTGTCAGTATTTGTAGCATAAATTACTTCTAAATTTCATTTGGGGATTTATTGCTTCATGTTTTAATTTTTATATTCTATTCTATGAGTGTTTATGAATGTGGATTAACTGGCACTTTCCATTGTAAAACCCTTTTTACAGTTGTAGATTTGGCCAAAAGTTTACATGCCAGTGGTCTATTTCATACTGAATTTCAATGGGAATTTAAAAATTCCATACTTTTTCAAGAATGTGGACTTCTTTCTTTTTTTTCCCCAATGCATGCATCTTTGCAGCTTTTAAAATATTTGCCAAATTGTATGCCTGTCTTTTAGTCAAGAATTTTTACCTGAAAGCTACTTTTATGTGTTCCTGGCATGTCATCCATGCTCCAGCACAGTACAGCTGGGTTTGCACTCCAGTTCCTACTCTCAGCTTCTGAGAGCAGAGGGCAAAAGGACCATGGCCCTGGCCAGCCACAGTGGATGTGGCTACTGCCTTGGAATTTACCAAAGTGCAGAGCAGACAGAAGAGGAGAAACGAACAGACAGCTGAAGGTTTATGTGTGGGAAGGAGAGGATTGTTAGGATGTAGCTTATTATTGAGGGGCTTGAGGGGAAGGAAGAATTAAAATATGTAACCTAAAAGAGGACAGCAAAGCCAGAAGTAGGAGACAGAAGATGGGTGTTGGCAACAATATGGACAGAGAAGAAAGGCAGGGAGTGTAGGTAGTTGGTGAGAAGGGAGGTTTAGTAGGCAGGAGCCAAGGCAGAAGACATATGAAAGGATCTTCCTACAGCAGGAATTTAGTGGGGAAAGATGCTAGATGTGTGAGTCAGGTGGTGACATGTATGCAATAACCAGAAGGAAGAGCAGCAAAGAAACTTGGACCCAGATGCCAGCTGTGGAAGGAAGAAGGGAGAGCAGGAAGCAAAGGGGACAAAAGCAGAACTGTCTGTGAGCTTTGGGGACACGCCTCAGCATGCTGGATCTGATGTTTATTCCTGTCTGAACGTTTATCATTGAGCAAATAGCTGTGAAACAGGGAGGCAAAGCATGTTGTCTTTGTCTGTGTCAGTCCAGCTCACACAGCACAGATGCTGTTTGGTGCCACTGGTGAGTCCTTTACTGAACACAGGAGAGCTCCGTGCTGCAGGTCACAGCTTACTGCCAGCACTTGGGGTGGCAGTCTGGTTCCCAAATTTGTTGTTCTTGTTGCAATTTTGAAGTCTCTGAAGGTGCAAGAAATGATGCTAAAAATAAAACAGAAGGTTTTTTATGTGAAATTAAGCTCTCCAAAATTGCTGAAACATGGTTTGTTTGGGCTTCTGTTGGATGCCTATTTGCTAGTAAGAGTAGTCATCTAGCAGTACTATTATAGAGTTGTGTTTTCTGAGATAAGATCATGAAGACGTATTGCCCAAAGTGTAAATATAAAATACATTTAAGAAGACAGAAATCATATCACGAGTGCAGAGGGAATTGGCAATAAGTATCTGTCTTTAATAATAAAGTAGATTTTTTACCTGGAGGCTATTAAATGATTGGTAAAGAGTTTGCAGGAAAGCTTATGAAAAAAACACCTAACTCTGGGACACAATAATTTAAAGACTTGAAAAAAAAACAATCTTGTAAATTCAAAACCTAATACTATTAATCTGTTCCACTAACGTATGTCAAATGACCAAGGTTCTCTGCTTAAGTGAGTCTGAAAAATGCCTGGAGTGCAGCTATGGATATAAACCTCAGTGAGAGATGACTGTACTTCCTTCAGGATCTAAAACTAAGCTCTGAAGTGGTAGTTTAGATTTGGTTTGATAGGGAGGTTGCTTGGTCATGTGTTTAAAGGCATTGCAAACTAAATGGCAGAATCAGCTGAATCAGCTCAGGTAAAATTCGAAATTACCTTTTGGTTATTTCATATCAAACTTTTCTATACTACTGTTAGTGTAAGAGAGCATTACAAAGAGTTGTTCTCATTTCTAATGACACTTGAATTTTTTTAATACACTGTTTAAAGCCGTGACTAGCACAGAAATACTTCAGACTTGTTCCTGCTTTATCATTCTCACACTTATCCTTCAGTTGGATCTATTCTAGCCTGCATTATTCTCCTACAGCTTTCCCAATATCACCTGTGCCCTTCTTTTTTGCAAGGAAAATTGCACTCTGAATTGTACTGCCTGATATTGTTCTTGCAATTCCTGCCTCATCCTTTTCCTGCTGGGAGTGCAGTTACATCAGTCCTTTATCACAGACAACTCCCAGAGAAGTTGGTAGCTATTTTGCTACCAACTCAGCCTTCTACAGCTGTAATACATTAAGTCAAACTACGTTTTTTCTTACATACTCTCTGTGGTGTTACACTGCCTTTTCTTCCAGATCCTACCCACAGTTTCCCTCCTTGGCCCAGGGGGCTCATGACTTCTAGACCACTGTAATTCATGGGTTTATTCTTTATTAACATAGTACATAAGTTTGCCCCAAGTGAGATGAAAGATTGCAGCCTCTTCTGTGCTGTAGGCACCATCTGCTCTATTTGTGTGGCTTTTCTGCCTGGTGCTCTATTTCCCTTGACCAGCTCCCATGCCTCTCTGTCTGTACAATGCCCATTGTCACAACATTGATCAGCTACTTGGCAGATTCTTCAGTGTGGTTGACTGTTCTGTCCTTAACTGTAGCTAAGTTCTTATTGTGTGGTGTATTCTCTCGTGTCACCATTAGATGTAGTCCTGTGTTGGTTACACAGACGGGGGGAGGAGAGCTCTGAATGCCTTGCATTGGGGTCCCTTCTTGGGAGATGACTGGGCAAAATCAAAACCAACCAGAGTGCACAACTGATTCTGAGGTGCAATTCATAAAAAAGCAGAGTTCCAAATAAATGTAGTATTATGTGGTTTTGGTTTTATATTAGTAGGCTATATTGTTTTCAAATTGATAATTTGAGTAATACAGGTTTTGTATTTTCTTCATCAGACTATTGCACATTAAAATTCATGCATGCAGAAGTAATATTTCATACATCTTTCTCTTTTTGAGAGATTACACATTTCTTTCTATTCGTATTCTTCCAGGTGACTTGGATTATTACTGGCTGGATCCTGCCACGTGGCACAGCAGGGAAACATCCCCTATTAGTTCGGTAAGAAATAGGGAAAAAGGGGTTCATAAGTATGAATTAATACGTTTGCTGGTTATTTAAGTTCAGCATAGATGCTTTGTTGTAAAAATTATTCTATACAAATTATATGAAAATTTGGTTTTGTGGATAATGGAACTTGAAAACAGAAGTTTTTATTGAAATGTATGCTAGTAAAATTGCCTGAATTTTAAGTAAAATGTAATTGTTTTATAGACATGATGCTAGATTTTACTACATAACACAAAAGCAGCTGTTAATGTGATGCTGCTCTGGGAGACATTAGTGACATTTTCTATAGAATTGGAATGGGAAAGGATCATTTGGATTTTTATTATATACTGAACCCATATGGTAGAGCTGTGTAACATGTATAATGTTCTGAAGTACATGATTTATCAATGCAATTTTAAAAGTAAATGTTTAATTTTATTACCTGCATTATGCTTTAAATGTTTAATTGTATTGAACTTTAAATTGTGGTATAATTCTACCCACATAGTTAGTGCTGAGATTTTTTTACAGTGGGCATAAATATTTGATGAAGCTAGAGTCCAACAGATACAATAATAGAAAGCTTGGGTGCCGTATGTAACACATCTGAAGTATGTTTGTGTCTACTGTGACATAACGATTGAGAAATATTGTTGGTTTTTAAATGTGCATCTAAATACAGGAAGATGGTTGCACTTCTTTAATTCTGCTTCTTTAATTCTTTAATTCTGCTTTAATTAAGAATTCTTTAATTCTGCTGCCTTTTTTTAACAGCATCCAGTAACGTGGCAGCCTTCTAAAGAGGGAGATCGCTTAATTGGGCGTGTTATTCTTAACAAGAGAACAACCATGCCAAAAGAATCAGGTGCATTATTGGGGCTAAAAGTGAGTATTGCATGGTTTATGTGGTAAATGAAAGAATCTTCCGCTGACCTTAGACCTAGAGGTCTAAGGACCTATCTTAAGGATATCTTAAGGATAAGGACCTATCTTATCCTTCTTTGCAGTCTTCCACTTTCCCATGGCAAAGGAGCTGAACTGTTTTGATTAAAAAAGTGTATGTCTATTCAGCTTCCTGTCTGCAAGACATATCCTGCACATTGCAATGCCCTAATGGAGTCCTGCCTTTTCTAGCTCTACTGTTTGCATTTCAGTCAAGTAATTAATCTCATAATCCATATATATAAATGTCATCAGGTGCAAATGTTTGCAAGGTCAGTGTTTAAAATCCACACAGGAAAGAGAAATTCTGTAGAATGACACTAAATGTTTACACAAAAATTTGAAAAAAAAAAGAAAGCCCTTTTAAAACATAGTAGAGATTATAATAAATGTGATTCCACTTAATCCAGTGCCTCAAAATTAAGATATTGGCAACACTGTCCAGTTGATTTAAATCCCTGAATTAGTGTTTTGTAGCAGACAAAGGTTTTTTTTCCTAAATTGCGGGAGTACTTTTAAGAAAGAGAAAGCTGCTATTGAAACTGGTGGGGAGTACAGTGTGCCACTTCAAGAATTTCTCACTCCATGTGTATTTTTCATTATACGGAGCTCAAAAGATGACTGAGGGAATTTAACTTGGGTGTCTTCTACTGAGAACAACAGAAACAATGCCACGTGTGGAACATTCCCATCCACTTAGTCTGCTTGAAATGGCAGGGATGCTGAACCTCTCCTTGCATGTAGTTGTCTGATAGTACAACCCCTCACATGTGTTGGAGATGTGGGTTGTTGATTCTGCTCGTCATGGTGGGAATTAAATCAGGAAAATGCCTTGTGAACTTGGTAATGGCGTGTCCTGGGTAAGAGATGTTTATCCACCTGGAAGTGAGGTGGTATGGCATGGGAATACAGAAGATAGGAGCAGCTTTACTCTACTAAATCTCTGGTAGTTTGTAGTACAAGGCTGATTTTTGCTGACAGGAAGCATTTTTATTTTTTATTACTATGTGAGGAAAAGGTTGGTCCAAATAGGAAATGTAGATTGGAGAGCTTCTCTTCAATTTTTCAAGTTTCATTTTTGTATGATATGAACTAAGGCCCCCACTGATAAGTATAACACATTATCTTCTGACAACCTTGCAAGCAGGTGAGCTTCTCAGTCTTCTTGGATATATATCTATATTAAAGCTCCTAGTAGTTGTTGGGATTGCATCATGGGGAAATAATACCTAATGAACCAGTGTTCCACTGTTCCATTTTATTCGTGACAAAAAAATTCTGAGCAGAGAGTGTAAGCTAGAGAATGCTAGCAAGTCAGCAAGACTACTTTTTCTTGCTTTATATTTTATTAAAGATTGAATGTCTTGAGGGCACCTATTTTCTTGATTTTCCTGATCTCTGTATCATTCAGTCTTCTTCAAAAATAACTCTCTCTGGTTCTGTTAACAAAAGCCAGAAATTGATGTTTTGTCCTGTCATGTGCTTGGATGAGGAGGCCTAGGTTTTAGCAGTAGCAATGTTCTTGGGTACTGTTAGCCCACGCTTCACAGTAGTTTATTTGCTAAGTTGCTGATTGCTGTACCAATTGCATTTGGGGATTTTCATACATTTGGTTTGATGTGCACTTGTAATTTAAATCTAATAACATGACATCTCTTTGCAAGAAGTACATCTTATTGGTTATTTATTAATTTCTTTTTGCAACAAATTGAGATGCTTAGCAAATCAAACACATAAAAAGGAATACCTTTTTGACTAATTCTGTGTCAGCTGTACTTTGTTTCAGGTAGATCTGGCCTTTTTCTATCTTAACTTTGTCTTTAAGCCTCTGTAAAGCCTAAATTGAGAATAGATTTGCCTATGCATATTTTAAGTTTAAATTTTAAAAAATGTGAAAAGTGATGTGCCTATGGATTTATACTTGATATGATGTCTGGTTTGTGCCTTGGAAACTCACAATTTTATCATTAACCAGGTTGTTGGAGGGAAAATGACAGAATTAGGACGACTCGGTGCCTTCATTACCAAAGTGAAGAAAGGTAGCTTGGCTGATGTGGTGGGGCATCTCAGAGCAGGTAAATCGATCACTTCCATAACAAATATTTTGTGTTTTAATTATTACTTTTTGTAATGGTGCTAACATTTGCCATGTGATATCCTAATATTTTTAAGGACAGGACAATACTGTGAAGTTATTATGGAATACTACAGTTGCCTACATTGCTCATTTATTATTAACTCAAATTGCTTGTCTGTATGAGCATAATACAACACCCTCCTTATCAGTGCTCGTTTCAGGACTGAGTGTCTCTGGTAAATTTTTGCTTGCTAGCTCAGGAGCTGCTTGTGACAGAATACAGTGCAAACATTTAAAAAACCTGTTTAATTGCAAAAAAATAAACTCACTACATTTACCTTACTTGCATTATACTGTCACTTGAAATACAATGCCCTGCACACACAATGGACTTTATTAGTGCTTCTTTCAATGTGAATAGTTACAACTAGAAATGGAAAACAGCTCAATAAAGTTATCTTAAATATTTCATTTATATAAGATGTATGGGCAAATATACAAATAAGTGGCTGTGCTGTTGGCACTTTTCAAGCTTCTAAATGAAGCGAGAACTATGCACAGCAATTGGTTTTCAAAATCACTTCTTAATGGTTTGTATTTTTAACATGGCTCTAAGCAACTACTTTCCAAGTGTTTTCTTAGCAAACTAAAGCCTGTCCAGAAGCTACAGTGACAACTTGTATGAATTTAGGATAATTGTATGAAGCAAATAACAATAAAGAACTAGAAAACATGATGAACCTCTAAAAATATCCTACTTTGTTTTGGTATTTGTTGTTTGGCTTTTTTACCGAGGCAATACACATGGGGTTGATAACAGCAATTATTATAGTTGTCTGTAGATTTTAACTGTAGATTATAATTACACATAATATTCTGTCCCCTGTTCTTGAACTATATGACTAGAAATATTAAATTTCTAGTGTCTTGTCTACTTTGTTTTTGAAGTCAGAAGCTGTTTTTAATTTCTAAAAATACTTACAGAGCCAAAATAATTTCACAGAAAAAATGCAGTTTTGTGTATGTTTTCAATGAATGAAAGTATATTCATTCTATTATATGGGACTAAAACACAAGAAAAGGCATGGGTGAGTCCTTGCTGTTAGGAAAACACGCTTTTTCATCTTTATGAAAAGTCTCCAAAATTTGGCTAATTGATACATCTTTTGAGTGATTGTACAAACCTCAATACATTTCAGCAAAGGCAAATATGAAGTCTTGCATCAGTAACAGAATAACCCAGTGCAACAATAGGCACTAGGAGCCTGTCAGCCAGGAAGCTACTTGGCAGAAAAGTGTCTGAAGGTGCTGGAGGACAGTAAGTTGTACATGAGTCAGCAAAGTGCCCTTGCAGTGAGCACCAGTTGTGGACAGGGCTGAATTAGCAGGATTGTCACCAGCGGGTTGAGGGACCTGGTTGTTCTTCGCTGTTCAGTGCTTTTGAGGCTGTTTCTGGACTACAGTGTCCAGTTGAGGTTCCTGTAGTACTGAGGTACTGACAAACTAGACTAGGTTAAGCCAATGGACAGAAAGTTGATGAGGAATCTAGAGCATGTGGTGTACAAGAAGCTGAGAGAACTGGGTTTGTTCAGACTGGCAAAGAAAAACTATAGGAGGGTCTGATGTTTTTACTTGGCTACTGGGAGGCTGTAGAGAACCTAGAGCTGTACAGTTCTCAGGGTTGCACACTGATCCCAGTAGAAGCAATGTGCACAAGCTGGAATGAGGGAGATCCTGTTTGAGAAAATCTTTTTTCTGATATCTGGAGAGTACAGTTAAGGCTTAGAGCAGGTTGCCCAGAGGAGATGTTGCATATCTTTCCTTTGAGACACCCAAATCTCATCTGGTCAAATCGCTGAACAATCTGGTCTATCCTTTGATGTTGGCCCTACTTCGAGAAGGTGTTGACACGAGCTGACAACCAGAGGTATCTCCCACTCCAAATTACTGTTTTAGAAATAAAAATTAAAAAAAAAAAAAAAGAGATTTGCAACATAAGTCTGAAAACTTTCTATCTGCTGATCATTCCTCAGTAAGTGGGGGTAGAATGCGAGATGAGTTAGTATCCCTTTTGAGAGGAATCCTAGATATCCCAGGATATATGTGTCACTAGCAGCAGTGGCTCTATAAGGGTGCAGGTGTCCTGTAGGTTCTGCCAGCGAGCTTTGTGCAGATATCTTGGTTATCCTAAACATCTTCAGCATAAGATGTCCAGCAGCTCCTTGACTGACTAACTTGCAACTCTGTGCTACTACAGTGGGACTTAAGACTGTGGAATTCATCTCACCTCATTTTGTAGCAGTGTATCACTGGATCATAAAATTATTGAGGTGGGTAAGGGACCTCATGAGATCTAGTCCAACCCCACTGCTTAAGCAGGGTAGGCTAGAGCAAGCTGCACAAGACCATGTCCTGTTGGGTTTTGTATATGTCCAAGTTCTGAGTATCAGGATGGTCTTTTCCTGTTTCCATGCCTGTAACCAAGAGCAGAAATCACATTGTAAGTCTTATAGGCAGCATCTTAGGTGAAAGTGGCAATGCAAAAGGGCTTGGCTGGTCAAAAAGATCAAGAACCGGACAAGTTGAGCAAAAGATGGATGGTGGTCATCTGGTTAGAACAAGCAGAAGTGCCATGTCATTCAAATCTCTATTTGGATCTAGTTTTCAGTAACACCAATAGGAGCCAGTTCTGTTTAACATTCTGATTATGATGATCCTAGATTTAATCATCTTGGCAAATCTTTTTAATTGTTCCATCTCCTCGTAATTTGCAAAGTGCTGCTTAAGTCCTTTAAAATAATGATACAGACACATTGCATGTTCCATTTCAGGATTCTCAACCATTTGACTTGTAAATTTATTAGATTAATTGCTGTGTAAATTAGGTTTAAATAATGATTTTTAGTGTTTCAAATTTAGCATATGTCCCTGCCTGTTACTGCTATTAAGTTACAACTATTGCTAAACTGACCAGATCTTGTTCCTTTTAATGCCTGGGATGGTTTTTTAAGTTAATCCAATTGTCTCTAAAGAAATCAGATTTTATTTTAGGGAAAAAACAACATGTTAGTTTGTAACAGTTGTTATCTCTAATTTACAGTCAGAATTACAGAAGAAACTGAATGTGTTTTCACTGAGTTATATAAATTTTAAATGAAGTTCCTAGGCAATATCTAATTCCTCTTTCTCCTTGACATCAGAATCTGTAATAAATACATCAAATATTTAAAACAGTTCCAGCTACACACAAAAAAATATTAAAGAAAATTAAACTCCTGTCAGCAAGCATTTATGAAGCCTGTCATTAGCAAGCTTTTATGTTTTAAAGAATACCAAAATGCTTTGAAAGCCACTGGAGTCCTTTCTTAAAATACTAAAGTATAGGCTGTTTGGGAAAAAGGACTGACAATCGCTGAACATGAAGAGAAATTGAAGCCATGTGTTTTGGTAGATACAAGTTCAGTTGGGATAGTTTTCCTTGGCTTATTAATAAACACAAGCTTGATCATATAGCTTAGATCTCATCAGAAAGGAGCAAAGCCAGCAGCTGAATGTTCATTCCTGGCTGAATCTGATTAACAAGAAATCATTGTCAAGAAAGAAAGATAAAATCATGGTCAGTAAAAGTTATTTGTGAATTCAGGCAATGCTTGTGAAGTTCTGACTGCTGCATATGATGGGATATGCGAGGGTAAACTTACCCTATGGTTCCTGCAGCTTAATTGTATATATTGGTTGTTCTTTAGAAGTTGTACTTCAAGATTTCTACCTTTTTATAATATTGCAGAAGTACAATATAAGGTACATACTATTTAAATTCCAGAAATGGCAAGTTGAAAAAAGAAATTATCTGAATAACTTTCACATAATGTTTTCCTTTCTCGCCCCACTAAGATCCTCAGGAGATAGTGACTCACTCCTTGCTTTTGTATTTGATTTATTTGACACGGACAGTGAAGACTGCCCTTTTTATAGAAAAATTGAAATGCACAGTATGTAAATTGTAATAAAATATAATTATTTTTAAAGGCTTAGCAGTAGTTATTTTTCATTTTTTAAGATTAACCTATTTTCAAACTTCAGTGCTGGTAGTAAAAGATCTTTAAAAAGTCTCTTATTTTGTAGCAAAATAACAGGTGCTGTATTATTTTGGAAATATTTAATGTTTGTGCAAGTGGTTTCTTTAATATGTTTTATGTGTACATATTGTAGCTCTCTTCTGAGAAAGGAGTCTTGATAGTGTCTCAAAAGCCTTTTTTGGGTTTCAGCATAGCTTTTTAATTGATTTGTGGCAATGCTTTTTGGTTGTATAGATTTTATGAATGTCTTACATGTCTTTTTAAAAGAATATGAAAATCAGATAAACTTCTTTTTAAATTCAAGGGGATGAAGTTCTAGAATGGAATGGTAAACCTTTGCCTGGAGCTACAAATGAAGAAGTTTACAACATTATTTTAGAATCAAAATCAGAACCTCAAGTTGAAATTATTGTTTCAAGGCCTATTGGGTAAGTCTAAAGACGTGCTTTTTAAGCACGGTTATTACTTCTATTAATGGTACTTTTAAAGGGACTGTTAGTGAGTTCATTATGATTCACTTTCTATGTTTTACGTTCTCTGTATTTCCATTTCTTCACTGCCATTTACAATCTTGTTTCTTTGCAGTCATAATATATAAGTTTAAATGTTGTTTTCTGTGTGTTTAAATTAATGGCAAGATTTTTGCCCAGTGGCGAAGGAAAGTTGGTGGATTAAGTGGGCCTGTGCATGAAAAAACTCTGTTTTTCAGGCTTTTAGCTTCATAAAATTGAAACAATTTATGCAAGTATTCATAGGTAGAAGGAAATATCAGCAAACATGGAGCATTGCAGGATTTTATTCAGTCAATGCTAGTAGGATTTTAAGCAGGCCTTCTTTAAAGAGATAAAAAAAGGAAAACCAAAACTCTTAATTAGAGGTTGTGTTTAGCCTTAAATGATGTTGTTGTCAAAATAAAAAAATGGAAACAAAAATACCTTCATAAGTATTTAGATAATTTGTTTCATAAAAAATAAGCATTAGCGTGTTACTTTTTATTTATTGTAAATCCAGGTTTATGGGTTTGTGGTAAGGATTCTTGTATTGTTAATTTCCCAAATAAACATTAGGAAGCTAATAAAATCTGTTTGAACTGATAAGATTAGTGTGTTTGGCCCTGCATTTGTCACAATGTAGTGGTATTGTTGTGATGGTATTCTACACTCCTTCCCTGAACACACAACTCTATTGGGACCATTTTGAGCTACGTTTTACAGGATTAAATATGAATAATAAATTCACATTTATATTGTGGAACAAAGTCACATGATTAAAAAGTAACTCTTGGCCAGCTTAAAAAAAAATAAAAATATTAAAAGGCTTTACATTTCTCTGTAGTTTTTCACCTTCCCAGAGTTTATATGCTCTCACTGTAAGACTCTAAATACTGCTGTCCTATAGGTAGATGGTAAACTGTTTCCTCCTTATTAATACATGATTATTTAATTTTAAATTTGCTACATTTCATCCTATTAATAATTTTTATCTGTCTAAAATAAGTTTTCAGTTTTAGAGACAAAAAAGACTATTCATTTTCTTTCTGACTAAAACGTTCTGCTTTTACATTTATTTAATACCAGCTTTTGATGTTTGACTTTGTCTGTATTGTGCAAGTGTAGCTGCATTTTGGAAATCAATTCTACCTTGCTAATAGCAAGCACTGTTAAAACCACTTAAATAAAATTAACATTCATTTCTAATTCCAGCTACAAGTTTGACCTTGTAATGAAAAATGAAAGATTAATGCAATAATAGTAGTTGTTTGTAGCTAAAATTACCATCCAGGTGGAGACTGGGGTGGAGTAGAAACCTTATTTTAATTTCTTTAGTTGGATAAATTAGAAGATGTTCCTAACATAAAATTGAAATACAGTCCTATGTCTTTTTTAGTTAAAAATAAAATTGAAGTGTATTTTTTTATGTTTAAATTGGCAGAAAAGAAATATGTCCATACTAGACCTCACTTGAACTGTGTGTCTGAGCTGAGGAGAAACTGGAAATTCCTTTGTACAACTGAAGGAAAAGTAAAGTGCTAGATTAGTATTTTAAATAACGAGCTTTATATATATTTACTGCTATTTGCAAATGTTTTGTATCCTTAAGCTTTTGAGAGAACTTCATTATTAAACTGTTGGAATTAATTTAATTTATGAATGTGATGAATCTAATAGCTTAAAAAATTAAGTACAAGGTGACCGTGTTCCAGTGACATGTTCTTGAAAAAACTGAGAAAAATGTCATAACTGTTCAGTTGAGGCATAGGATGTGAAATGCATTCAAAATCAAAGAATCTGAATCTGAGCAGTAAATTTTATACTAAAAAGATTGAAACTCACCTGTCTGTCATCTTAGAAGAATAAAAAATATTAGATATTGTACAGTGAAGGGAATCCTCGTGTTAGTTAAGGAAGAGAACATAGTGTAAATGATTTTATCTTTCTTCTTTAATTTTTTTTTTTTTTTGTAAATAATTATAATCTATGTCAGTTGTGTTACATAATGGAAAATGGTTTGCTTGCATGAACAGATTACTCCCCGCCTTCCCCCCCAGCTTCTCTTTGTCTTGTTATGCTAATTATTATTGTTTCAGATTTGTGCTAGGGAATTTTATTTAATCCAACAAGTGGTATATCCAAGTTTTGTGTCTACTTTAGGTGCTGACTCAGCACAATCAAAGCTGCTTGATATGGCATGAAATGATAATCCATTACACCTAAAATTCCTGTGAGGAAATAGGTTCCCGAAAGACTTTAAGAATTCTTCTTCATCTGCATAATTTAAGTGTTTCCATCTCTCAGTATTAATAATGCAAATAATGTACCAGCACTTTTAATGGTCTCTGTTTTAAAAGTCCTAGCATATTAGGTCTAAAAAGCCCAAATACGACACAGCTTGGCCTTAGGGAATAATGGGAGGACTGTAAATCCACAAATTAGAAGAATGCCAGTTACAAAATTAATGTCTAAACAATGTGCTCAGTCTTGTAAATTTGGATGTCTGTGTCTACCAGCAAATGTAATTTTGAGTAATGGATAATTATAGGGTGTTCATTAGAGAAAAATGTGAAATGTGTAACACTATTAGCAGCTGAAAACATAACAATAAAGAGTATAATCATAATAATACCTTAAAATCTCTATAGAAACTAATTGATGCTAATGATTGCAATACAAGGTAGATAAGAATCCTATAAAAAGTAGAATTAATGGGTTGGCTATCTAAATATGAGGGGAAGAATTACCTATGAATATGCATATAGCACGGGAGGCGGTTAAGATAGGACAGCATGGAAAGTCCTCTGGCAGTATGAGCAGGGAGAAGTCTGGCATCGCAACTAACTCACCACCTTTTGTGTGCTCGGGTGAGCTCTGTGGGATAGTGCAGGTAAAATAGACTTTTCTTCTTTTGTTTCTGTTGGGTTTTTTTGGTCAGATGCTAGCTTTCATTGCTTGGATTTCCACAGATAATATTGCCAAAATTGTTTCTCTGGTATGATTCAGTGCAGGGACTGCAGCTGTGCTCTAGGTCCGTGTGAGGAGCTTGAACTTCCATCCTAAATGAGATAGTACTGAATTCCAGAGAGTCACACAACTAATGCAATTACTGCAAACTACAGATTGTTCTACAGGTTCTGATGATTTACAAGGAGGAACTGTTTTGGAAACAGGAGGGTGAGCCCTTGAGACAGGAACTCAGAAACTCTGAAATCTCTATAGGGTGTAGAGGATGATGCTTCTGTCCGTAGAGCAACCTAAGGAAGTGTGGGTTACAACAACATTTGCATTTGGTTTGTCTTGACTGTAGCCCTCAGGGAAATTACAGCTGTGCCTGTACTTTACAAAATAGTGACCCTTACAAACCATATATCTTTGCAGAGTAGTCTCAAACTAAGGTATAGTTTGGTTTAATTTATGTATTCATTTAGGTTTGGAAGCATCAGACATATGATAGTCAGAAGACAAAGGTTGATATCAGCAGCTCTTTACTGGAATGTGTCTGACATTTCTGACGTTCATATTGCTCTGAAAGCAAGTTTTTGTTACTATTTTACTACTTACTTTGTATTTACCATTTGCTTTGACTAGTCTAGTTTTGAATATTGTAAGTCATGAGGTTTCTACTATTTCTTCTGAGGATTTTTTTTTGTAAATCATGGTGTTATAATATTTTCTGCAAGAGCAGACTAGACAAAACTCATTTTTTCCTAGCAAGTTTTAGATAATAGTTTCTTTAGATTATAGTTTCTTCTTGGACTTCTTATTCTTCCATTAAAATGATGATGTTTAAAAAGCTCATGCATTTGATAAAGTCACCAGTTATTTTCCAGTGGGCATGTAGAATTTAAGAAATTATTATATATTGTAGATTATTGAATTTGTAAGAAGTTTAAATATGGACAGCAGCAATTACTTCATGTCCATTTTGAAATCAATAGCAGAAAGCAGAACTGTTGCAGGGTTTGTTAGGATACTCTGCCATGAGTTAGGTTTCAGCACTGTATTGCATACTTAATTTATTGGTTTCTTAGCTTTTTGTGTCTTGCAGTTGTGTGTGAAGCTGTATTTAAACAAAATAAATGTATCAGGGAAGAGAAGATTTCCTAGCAATAATTATATATATACACACGTGCACATATATTCCTACATTTACTGTATGTATATATGTCCATTGTATTATAAAGTGAATGAACTCTAATATGGTGAGGACTAATATGGTGGGTGGGAAAGCTGCCAAGTAATATTTCTAATGCAAATCATGCATTTTGTTGGGAGATGAAATTTATACTATAGCTTCCAGTGCTGCTCTCAGTTTTTTGTAAGAATTACAAGGGTTTAGAAAAATACGTTGAAAAATTATACTTTCAGTTCTTTCCTGTCCAATGAGTAAAGTATTAAGAAAGATCTGATTATTTTTGTCATTTATCTTTAGTATCACCAGCTCTAAGTGAGGAAAAGGCTATCAACTTGACAATTTTTTCAGCCACCCGGGAGTAATGAAACTTGACAGAGTAGGTTGCACTATACATATTGAAACACTCCTTGCATATAGGAGCCCTCATTTAGATATCCTAAATGGGATATTGTTCCAAGCAATGCTGTACTGCATAAAAGTGTTCTTATTCTAGCACAAGGAAGCATTGCGAATTTAATGTTGTGTTGAACAGAAAAATCACTTTGAATATGCCAAGTAAATATTTCACACTAATGAGATTTGCCCTGGAAATGGAAGGGAGAACAAGTTAAGAGGAAGAAGTCTGTGCAGCAACCCTACTGTGCAACACATCATTCATGTTTGTATTTTTGTGAAGTAGCACTATGCCATGTCAAGTATAAGTAATGCAACTACATTTCCATGAGTTTGGAGAAGCCACATTACTCTTGAATGAAGTAGTCAAAGCCAAGAGAAGCATGTTCTTGTGGAGTGACACATGATGTAAAATTATGTGAGACATTAATAGGGAGCTGAAACAGGCTTTTTTAAAAGAGATGCACCAGAAGTTTAAATTGCAGGATGTGAAAAGCAAATCTAAGATGAATTGATTAGGCACTGGTACATTCCTTTTAAGTGTCTCTTTCTGATAAGTGACTTGTATACACTTGGGGCTCTTATTTTTATTGACTTCCAAGTCAGTAAGATAGTGTTTCACTGAACAGAGAAGAGCCTGAATACCTTAAAAGTGCTCAGCTTTAGACTTAAAATTTTGTAAATGTTCTTCAGAAATGTTATTATAGCTCCAATTCTGGATTATTTATAAAGATGAAAATATTTTCAAGTAACTCATTGAAGAGCTTTGTTTCCATTTTCCTGCTCTGCTGCTTTGCTAGTGTTTGTACAATAACAGTCTTTCTTGCTCTTGCAATGATGGAAGTATACATTTGTTGATCACTAAATGTTCATAGATAAGTGTGGACTTAACCGGTTTGATGCTGCTTATACATGTATATGCCATGCGCATGTGTATGTCAAAAACTGTCCCCACCCAGTAGTAATGTAAATTCATTTTATTTTTTTAGCATTTGAAGATATGCATTATTTTTTGTTTCTTTAAGATTGCTAATGTTATTTGCTTTTTCTTTTTATTATTGTAAGACATTTTCATCAGTTTCATTCCGTGAACTCCTTGAGACGTTTATATAAATACTACTAGTGAGTTAATCTATGTCTTACTTTTTGGATTTTTTTCCCCTCAAACAAATAGTTGAACCACTGTAGCTAAACTACCTTTTAGCACCTTTCTCTTCCTAAAAGCTCTCTGAGTGTTGTTCTGGTTGTAAAATTGTCGTGAAATTCATCCCCTTTCTTTCCTTGTAACCCATTAGAATGGAAACAGATTTATATTTCTAAAAAAGTGTGCCAGAAACATATTTATTACAGCAGAAGGTCATCTCTGTTGTTCCTAATTGCTATTTCTATGTTCATGTTTTAGTGATATTCCACGGATTCCCGAGACTTCTCACCCCCCATTAGAATCTAGTGAGTACACATCTAGTTCCTTTCACTAAGCGTGGTCCTGTACCCAAGACAATTGTTTGAGCTATGAATTTTCTGAAAGATGAGCACTGGTAGACTGCATGGGCTTCAAGGTTTTTCTGTGACAAAATTCAGTGCATTTTGGTCATGTGTGTTAAATTTGAAACAATATAGATTTGATTAAAAGCTATAGAGATTTCAAATGTTAGCAGGATTTTATTGTCTTCTATATCTTGTATTGTTGATACCATACTGGTATACATGCTGTGGCCCAAAATGGTAATTTATTTGACCTAATATAAGAGAGAAGATACATTAAAGGGATTGCCAAAGGTGCAAACAGTGTCAGGGTTTTGCCTCATGCACCACCCAGTGTAAATTCAGTGTTCTTGTCTCTGTTTTACCTAACAAGGAAATGTTGGTTAGGTGAACTGTTTTCGTACTATGCTTTTTAACTATCCCATTTGAATGGAGTCCGCTGGAGTTTGTGAGGGCTGTGACGCCCAGTCATTTCTCATCTGAGCCTTGTCTGAGATGCAAACAGAAACCTTCTCTGGGACAGGGTCCTGTGGGGACACCAAGTGCTGTTACAGCTGTCACGAGCTCGTGTCATTTGTGACGGCTGTGTTTCACTGGTGGAGAACTGCTCTCTATACCAAATACATGCCCTGCATACATATGTTCACGTGTGCAAGTTCCATGGGAGTTAAAATTTCATAAGCTACAAGGAGTATAATCTGTGCAACAGATGTGGGTTTATTCAACTAAAATTTGAGATCATAGAATCATAGAATAGTTTGGGTCAGAAGGGAGATTTGTAATTCTGTCAGAGGACAATATTTTATTTAAAAAATGTCCTGCGCTTTGTCTCTATAATATGAGGAGCACATTTTTGTATGTTGTTTCAAAAAAACTCCAAAATGGCAGGCTTGATTCTGGGTAAGGGTATCTAGACATCTACAGTGGTTTAAAACTTTCTGTAGAGTTTAAAACTTTCTGATCCAGTTATAGTGTGTATAAATAAAAGCTTTATACAATTAAAAGAAAAAGCAATTCCTAAGTTATCCAAATTAACTTAATTTTTTTGAAAAGTTCCTGTATTTCTCAACTATTTTTAGGTTCAAGTTCTTTTGAATCTCAGAAGATGGAAAGGCCTTCTATTTCTGTTATATCTCCAACCAGCCCTGGAGCCCTACGAGATGCACCACAAGTCCTACCAGGGCAGCTTTCTGTGAGCATACTTTGTTTTTCTTGAGTTGTTAATGAAAGCCTATGAAGTGCTAGTCCATCAGCCCTCCACATTTCCAATGTCTGTTGGGAGGTCAAGAGAAATACTTGCTGTTGGTGAAGACTAACATCTTCCAGATGTTTTTTAGGACCGCCTGTACGCATTCACAAACCTAGAATCATAGAATCATCAAGGTTGGAAAAAACCTTCAAGACCATCAAGTCCAACCATTCACCCTGCAACCCCTAATCACTAAATCATGTCCTGAAATACCACATTTTTTAAACAGTTCCAGGAACGGTACCTCCACCACCTCACTGGGCAGTAATCACAGCAGAAATAAAAAATTGTTCTTTTTCTACACCAGTGCAGGAATTTACCCTGAGAGGAGCCCATATAAGTGCCTTGTAACTTGTCATCCTTTGCCCTGTGCATAGAAAATGGTTACTGTTCTGTACATGCCCGGTAATCCTCAGATAACAAGCACAGTACCAATTTGTCTTCTTTATGGGAGCATGTAAAGAGCTGTGCATATGTGCATTTTGATTTAGATACACATTACATCCTGGAACTGTGTGTAATAGTAATTGAAGCTGTGCATATTAAATATACTGTGAGTAATAAGACTTTGTTTTGTACATTCTTTTTTAATTATTGATCATTTCAATTTCTAAGTATAGAGCAGGCTCAAAAATGTTCTTATGATTTTTCTAAGAAATTATTTAACTGTATTTCATACTTCTCATGCAAAAATTTGCAAGGTGAAGAATCAGAGCAAATAGATTTCAGCTGTGTCTTGAGTTTAACTGCAGTCAGGACTTCCTATTTGAATATAGCTCTTCAGGTGCACAGTGAAGACATGCTGGTTTAAATGCACTCACAGACACAGGATTATGCAGTGAGTACCAATAAACTTTCTAAGTAGAATCAGGCACCAACATCTTATTCAGCAGTGGTAAATATGAAAGTCTTTGGAATATACCATCATATTTTCCATAAGGCTTAATTAAATAGTGGAATTTGAAACAAAATGTATTGGATTATCTCATGGAAAAATAAGTGGTTACTTTTACATTGTGATTAATGTAATACAGTCTGAAAATTCTGGGTTTTCTCCATTTTCAATAATGTTTTCTGGTAACTTGAATCCTATAGGTTAAACTGTGGTATGACAAAGTGGGACATCAGTTAATAGTAAATGTTCTCCAAGCAACAGATTTGCCATCAAGAGTAGATGGACGCCCCAGGAATCCCTATGTAAAAATGTACTTTCTTCCAGACAGAAGGTAGTAGTTTCTGTATTTAGAAAATTGTGTAGAAATTTACCATGTATTGCATCAACTTTGAAATGAGTGCTTATGATGTAAATTACTCCTTTTAGTAATTTTTTATAGCTAGTGTAATTACAATAAACATGTGCTCAGATTGTGCACGTCAGTATCAAATGAACTTTGTGGACTTTTGGATGAATGAGATCCACTCTACAGCAGCTAATTTTCTCTTTTAGGCCTTAGCAGATCAGAAAGAATGAAAACAGTGAGGGCTGATGAATGGATGAAATTTTGTGATTTATTTCCACAAACTTATTAATAACAAATATTTGTGTTTCAGTGATAAGAGTAAAAGGAGGACCAAAACAGTAAAGAAAAGTCTAGAACCAAAATGGAACCAAACATTTATCTACTCCCATGTACATCGTAGAGATTTTAGAGAACGAATGCTTGAAATAACCGTATGGGATCAACCAAGAGTACAAGAAGAAGAGAGTGAATTTCTTGGAGAGGTGATACATACAATCACATTTCTCCCCAGTTCTTTTTTTGCTGTTGTTGTTTTGAATACATACACATATATATTTTATGTGTGTGTGTGTGTGTGTGTGTGTGCCTTGAAAGTAAAATTAAAACCTGATGATTTTTCTACTAGATTCTTATAGAGCTGGAGACAGCACTTTTAGATGATGAACCACATTGGTATAAGCTACAGACACATGATGAATCTTCACTACCTCTGCCTCAGCCATCACCTTTTATGCCAAGAAGACATGTTCATGGTGGAGAAAGCACTAGCAAAAAATTACAAAGTAAGTCCAAATTCCACTCATGTCTTTCAAATTTGAAATCAGAAATGCTAGACATGGTGTAATGGTTTTTAACTTCCAGCTACAAGATTCAAGTATTATTTAATAGTCTTGAAACATAGTGAAAATGTATTGCAGAAAAGAGGTGCAAATTATAACATTAGGACATTGCAACCTTTCACCTGTAACACTTAACTGTTAAGTGTGTGAAACCTGTTGGAATAGGTTCAGTTTTCAAACATATGTTTGCATACTTTTCTTTTAAAATAGAAACGTTAATTCATTATTACTGGAAACTTTTAAAAATAATTAAAAGATTTTTATTTAAAAGAAAGTCCTTAAAGAGTTATGAGGCTTAAAACCACTTTTCATCATAAAATTAGTCTCAACCTCCAATGTGGTCATTATACAATCAGATGAGAAGTATACTTTTGCAACAGAGAAACTGAATACATGTATTTGGGAGGTACAGTTATTTTGATGAATCTGATTTGAGGTTTGTATGAGGTGTATTAAAATAATTAATGTACTGAAATATTGAATATTGTAGCTTCTCTGTTAATTTAAATAAATTTAAGATTTCTTTAGAAATACGAACATACTTTTCCAAGCTATTTTTCTGTTTTTTCTTAAACATGGAAGTCATTAATTCCAGCCAATGCATAGGAAAATGGTGCAGAATCAGGAATGAATTATAAAAATGTGATATTACTGTTATTGCTGCATGAGGATATGTATAGAGTGAGCAAATTAAAGGTTAGTTTTTGTGAGATATTTGAAACTAAAATCTGGCAGTGCTGTTTCCTCTTTCCCTCTTTCACCATATGTTGCCACCTCTCCTTTCCTGTTCAGCAAGCTGACTCAGCTCACTCACTGAAATAGCACAGAAGTACTTTTTCTTTGAGTTAACTTTTGGCTGGTTTAGTGAGATAAACCATCCTAGTAGAGGACTACTGAGGACTTGAGGGAAGGAGAAGGGGAGAGGAGGCTGCAGCAGCTATGAAATGTTAAATTGGCTCAGTCACTTCAGTTTAGTTCTCCTTCTCTATTGCTTAGACTTAAAATCATAACTTTAATTACAGTAGTATGTTAAATTAACATATTTTTACATTTTGTAACTCAATCAGATGTTCAGGTATTTGTTTACCTTACTGTTGTGCAGGATCTCGGCCAATCAGTGATAGTGACATCTCAGATTATGATGTTGATGATGGTATTGGAGTTGTTCCTCCAGGTGCGTGGGTGAACAGCATGGTCCTGCTTTCTTCTTTTTTTTGCTTGTTTTTATTTTCTTTATAACATTTCAGAATATTGAGGATACTGGTTTTGGAGAGTGCATTGTGAAAAAAGACACAAACAATTTTCCCTGTTATTTCATGGTACTTGTCCTAAATCATGGTGAATTGAAAGATTCTACTATTCATTCATTGATATTTCTTTTACATATCATTCTTCATATGTGAACCACTGGATGGTTCAAAATTTTAATTTTTTACCATGAAATGTTCCAAGCCTTATTTAATATAAACTAAATTCCAGAAATATTTTTAAAATAGTAATTAATGTTTCAGTGTTTATTGCAAGCATTTTTTCATTTTGCATTTTGCTTGAAACTTGAATATAATGCAGTCTCCCATGGACTTTATTGAGCATGCATGGCTATAGATTAAGATGCATGTAGCATGGCTGTATATTTTGTAGTTCTCATAAGCCTTCATTAACTATCATTACCTAAGTGTTCATAAATATATACTTGTGGAGACTATTGTGATTTGAATTTTAGTTCCAGCATTCCTTACATACTGAAATTCTTGAGGATCATTTTACATACCACATTTTTCTATTTTTATTGGCTGCCTCAAGTCAGATTAATATGTTTCCCAATTGTCCCAAACTAACTGAAGGGTCACTATGTCATTGGCAGCACTTAATCAATTTTTCTGTGGAAAAGATGAAAGTCCTGAATTACATCATAGTAGAATTCAAAAAGCTCTCTATCTTCCTGGTTGGTGTTTTAAAAAATCTACCAATTTATTCATCTGTTATATATCCATAGAAATAAGTTATGTATTTTATTAATGCAATACCATTTTGATGTTTGCTGAGCCAAATTCTTATTCCTGTGATGTTGATTGGGTTCTTTCCTTTAATACACTTACCACATGGTTTACTAAGAGGGAAATTTTTACAGCTATGTCTAGTAATATTTGCTTTAATGAAGTAATTAATTTCTAAATCAGCCGAGAGAGTGAACATTTAAAGTTAAAATAAATCATAGGTTCTAAATATTTCTTTCTGTTTATTATTTCATTTATTTAGTTGGCAGTGCAGATAATGACATATCTGTGTAGATATGTACTGGCATATCTGGAGATTCACATATTAATTTCTACCCTCCCATCTAACCTTCCTTACTTACCACATTGCTAAATCTGAGACTTTTGACTGCTATCCTCATTTACCCTGAATGAGTATTACAGTGTCTTCTCCATCTAACAGTCTCCTCTGTTACAGCTAAGTTGCATGCAAGTTCCTTGTGCTCTAGGGTCTTTATCCCTGCTCTTCTCCTGCCCCCATACACCATGGACCTCACCAGAGTGCACTGCAGCTCTTGTCTGGTCCAGATTCCCCCCACGTTCTCCTGCAAGGTGTGCGCGTGGGAGGGAATGACACGTATCCATATTTCCCCATAATGTAGGATGATGATGCAGCTGAGGTGCACTGTTGAGACCATTTTGGCTTAGCCTCTGTTGGCTTTAACTAGATTACTCTAGGATTAAGATATTCCTTCTCAACAGAAGCTAGAATACAAAAACTGAGTTTACAACACGTGACACAAAAGAAAATGTTTCGCTTTAAAGCATCTTTTCCTTCTTTTACCACTTACTTGCCAGTGTTACCCACCATGGTGCTTATATATGATAAATAATCTGTCTTTATTAAAGATGCATTCTTACAGTTGTTAATTTATTCTTTTTCTTGAAATATTCAGAAGTAAAAAAAAGTTATTTTGCCTTCTTAATATCTCAAGATTTTCACAAAGTGTGTTGCTCATTTTCTAAAAAAAATGCCCATAACTGCAAAATGCAGAAGCACAAAACCTCACTTGATCTCTACCATAAGCTAAAAAATTAATTATTAAAATATCATGGCTAACTTAACTAACATTGGAAATCCTTAAAACTGTAATTTGAAATGTTTTACCAGTCACTAAGGCAAATGCAGTATTAATATCTTGTCATAACAGAAAATATTATTCTCCTAGAGGTATGTGGTATGTCCACATCTATACACATGAAGAAAATTTTACTTTAAATCTCTTAGCCTTTCCTCATATGAGAGATGCTCCAGTATCAATTATCTGTGTGATCCTGAGCAGGACTCACACCAGTAACTCCATGTCTGTTTTGTACTGGGGAGCCAAGTACTCCAGATGCGGCCTCACTGATGCTAAGGATATAGGAAGAGTCGGTAAAGGATAAGTAAAAGATTTAATAAAAACTGAAAAATGTTTTGATGCATATCTTTGTGACCAAAACTACAGTAACTTTATTAATTAAAAAGAAAAAAAGCTGACATACAGTTAGCAATATCCCAAAGGGTATTTTTAATAAGCTGTACTGCTTATGCTATGGGTAACTCTTCAGAACATTTTATTTTTCTATCGTAAGTAATCTATATAAATGGTTGCATTGTTCTGGTATCAAACATTTGCTAGAACCGTTTTCATCATCTCCTCATCTTCCATTTCATGCCATAGCTGACAGTTTCCCATGAACAACTGAGAAACTCCTTCTGCATAAGCTACCATAAGCTTGATTGCTGCTATCATGCTGGTCCACGCAAAAAAAAATTCTTGCTCACTTTGGAGAGCACAGAGCCTTTGTATTTGAGGACATGAGGAAATGCTGCTGTTGCTGTCACTGTCATGGTCACTATGGAAGTATAGATGTGATCTGACCACCTTGACAATACTTGAGCTAATACTTAGGATAAATGTGAATTCTGGTTCCTCTGTTCTGTAAGCTTTGTGTACACAAAATGCAAAAGTTTCAGATATTGTTCCCTGGATAGCTTCACTATGAAGAATATATAGGATAAAATAATCTTTCTATATCAGATTTTTAAGTGTACAGGATAATCCCAGTTGTATTTTTAGGCAGACTAGAGATACTATATATTTTAAACTTACATTTACATTTATTTTTTAATATTTAAATTATATTTATTTCATTACAGTTGCCTAAGGCTTGGAAAGAAGTTTTGGATTTCTTTGATTTTAGTGTTGAAAAAATGTAAACTAGTGTTCCTTCTGATAGAGATGACAGGATTTAATCTAAGAAAACGTTGTTTGGAAAATGAATCTTTTAAAACATACAGCTTAGACTTAATTATTTTGGGAAAGGGAACACATACAGCTTTTGTTGTGACAACACCTGTGACAATAGGTGTTGTCTTTTTTCTTGTTCTGACCAAAAAATCAGACATTTTCTGCAGCAACTTTAGTACATGAGATGAGGGAATCTATGCTGAAATCTGAGGGAGTCCCTGGTTTTGCCTCAAAATTTGCACTCAGTCCTTGTCCTGAGATGAGGACCTTGTATTTATTTCTATTTTTATTATACAACTCTGAAACACTTTGACAGCAATTAAAGTACTCTGGCATCACAGTGCATCAAAACCTTCAAATGTTGGAGTCCTGCTTTGTTAAAAGGTTGATAAATCTTAGTAGATAGTTTCATGCGTGACATCAACTTTTACTGATCTATTTTGCAGTCTATACTCAGTACACCATTGATATTAAAAATGGCCAATAAGTGACAAGCATTTGCTGTTTATGTAGCTGCTAGTGAGGTCTCCCGAAAGTTTTTTCTATATGTCCTTCTCTGGTTTTCACATGATAGCCCCTAAACTCCCCATACTTGAGTAATGTCACATTTTACATACGAAACTGTATTAGAAACATAGAATCATGGAATAGTTTGGGTTAGAGGGAACCTTAAGGATCATCTAGTTCCAACCCCCCTACCATGGGCAGGGACACCTTCTATTTGATCAGGTTGCTCACAGCCCCATCCAGCCTGGCCTTGAACATTTCCATGGAGGGGACAACTTCCCTGGGCAACCTGTTCCAGTCTCTCAACACACTCACAAGAAAGAATTTCTTCCTAATATCTAATCCAAATACACCCTCTTTCAGCTAAAACTGTTACCCTTTGTCCTTTCACTAAATGCCCTGGTAAAAAGCTGCTCCCCATCTTTCCTGTAGGCCCCTTCAGGTACTGGAAGACTGCTATAAGGTCTCCCTGGAGTCTTCTCCAGACTGAACAACCCCAACTCTCTCAGTTTATCTTCATAGGAGAGGTGCTTCAGCCCTCTGATCCCTTTGTGGCCCTCATCTGTAATTAGCTCTATGTTGTTCTTATGTTGGGGACTCCAGAACTAGCCACAGTATTGCAGGTGAGGTGTCACCAGAGTAGAGGAAAGGGAGGCAATGACCTCCCTCAACCTGCTAGCCATGCTTCTTTTGATGCAACCCAGGACACAGTTGGCTTTCTGGGCTGCAGGCACACCTTGCCAGTTCTTGTAGGGCTTCTCGTCAACCAACAAACCCAAGTTCTTTTCCTCAGGACTTTTCTCAATCATTTTTCTGCCCAGCTTGTATTTGTGCTTGGATTGCCCCAACCCAGACTCTGTATATGTGCCACACTTTTAAGAGGGCTATAATCATTTAGTAGAAGATCAGAGAGCTTGATTATACAAATAATACAAAATATGAAAAAAAACCCGAACTTGAAACTCTATAACAAGATCCTTAAAAAGTGCAACTTATTTAAGGTATCCAATTGACAACTGAATGACTAAATTACTGTTGTTCTGCATGGAAAGAAGATTGCTGATACAGACTGCATTTTTAGCTGAACAAGATAGTACATTATAAGAACTTAATATTCAATGAATTCAGAGAAGCAGCAAAAATATTATTTTGGAATCTAAACAATAATTTCTGAAGTCATTAAGGGATAACTCAAGGCATTATCTCTTCTATTACTAAGGGATTGTCTGTCCAGGGATTTTTTAAATTTAATTTAAATGTCTAGAATTGAGCAACTGAAGTCTGAGCAAATCTCCTTAGGTGCTTTCTGAAAAATAACAAGGCACCTTTTGAAAGATGTTCCATCTTGTTGAGCTTCATTGTCTGTCTTAGGGTGGGATTCAAAGTGTGTATCAAGACAAATAATGTGCTACATGGAAGACAACATAGGAATATCAGTGCTATAAAATGTACTAACATTCTGCTGATTTTTTAAAAAACACTGTGTAAGAATGAACTACGAGAAACTGCAACTTCTTCATAGTATTCAGAAAAAATATTCTGCAAAGTATGCAACACCCAATTTTCTATGCAGTATACCCTGAATGCCTATAATTTTTGAAAGTAGGTGACTTTGACCAAGTTCAGTGGAGAATATATTTGTATTTAACTTAAATTAGAGTCAGAAGGTTGCTTTATGTATGAGAAAGTCATGGATGAGTCTGTACTGCTGTACACATGCACACCTTCTCCATGTGTTGGGTGAGGTGAACCTACACTGCTTGGATTTCTTTCAAATATGACAATTTGGAAGCACAACTTACTGTGAGTACTCTTCCCCGAATCAGATAACTCCTGTAGTCCTCCACATCTTCCAGTATGAAAATCATCTCAGATTCTCTGTCTCTTGTACATGTAGACATTTAAAGGTAATGCTTGTAATTTATCCTGGCTGCATGGTAGGTCAGGATGTACAACAGTTGAATAATGACTGTAAAGATGTGTAAATGTTTAGATGTGTGTTTCTGGAAGGACTAGCCATCTGATTTCTTTCCAAACCCAGTCTTTTTTTTTTCTCTAATTTCCTTTTGTTGCCCTGTTGCCAGTAGGTTATAGGTCTAGTACTAGAGAAGGCAAATCCACAACGCTAACTGTGCCAGAACAGCAAAGAACAACACATCATCGGTCACGATCTGTATCTCCTCACCGCGGCGACGATCAGGGCAGGACCCGTTCACGTTTACCAAATGTGCCATTACAGAGGTAGGCAACACAAGATGGTAAAACACTGTGTGGTTTCAAGTTCATATAGTCTGTCGCTACTAACTTTTGTCCAGCAATTTTTCACAATTTCAAAACTTTTTGTATCTCCATTTAATAATGTAGTATTTAACTTGATGTGTGCTTTTATTAATCATTCAAGCACACCCATGAGATTAATCATAACTTTTTAAAACTTACATCTTATTACTGGTAATTTTGCTGTGATTCATCATCTGTGTACCATAACTAATATGTAGATATGAAAATATGTTTTCAGTCAGTGGCTGAATCTTTTACGAAGCCACTTAAGTGTAGGATAATAAATAGTAGCATGTAAAAATTGTGTAATAACTATGAATAATTTTGAATTAACAGCAAGCTGAAATTACCAATTGTATTTATAATGTGACACTTTTAATGGAAGAAAAAAACCAAAACAGAATCAGTGATTTATAACCCTCTATTTTCTGCATTTACTGCTTTTAATAGACAGCCTATTGATAGCAGAGTGCTTTATTAGCTTTTAATTTGTGTGCTTTTTGCTTTTTTTGAATAATGCCATGCAGACTGTTTAAACACAAAACTTGGCCAACTTAATTTTGCTTATTTTATTGTGCAAGGCAATAAGCTTTTGTGGCAGCCTCTCATGGAACCCTAAAAATCTGCCAGTTTTTACCAGCTTTCATTTCCTCCAATTTCTAGGAAGCTTTGTTCTTTAATTATCTCAAAAGCTAGAAGTATTGGATTAGCAATATCATTGCCCACTAGCTGTGATTGTTTTCTGAAAATACACCGTTCTTAGATGAATTTTGTGTACAAAATTCTTTGCTGCAGTACTGTCCTTATCCATCATTTCTGTGTTGGTTTTTTTTTTGAGTTCCATTACTGGTCATTTAATAGGAGAAATCTGATGTTTCAAAGTGATGCAATATTCTGGTAAAAACCAGCTTCTTCTCCCAGTTGAGAATCCTGATACTCTTGCTTTTCTGCCTTTCCATCCTCTGTGCCATATATGGTGTTCTTATGCATTGAAATTTAGTGTGCTTCTTAAATCCCTACACGCATCTGTTACAACAGCTCTTGACAAATGAAAGTGTTTCACTACCCATGGTCCTACTGTTTTACTTGCTGTTGCATTTTTCAGTAAAGCATCCTTAAAAGATAAAGAGGATGGGTGTACATAAAACAAACACTAATTTTTTTTATAGTAGAGAGAATGAGAGCTCCTCATTCTGCTTCTGCATTGTTTGTCTCAATGTATTTCTATCTACAAGCACAGCGCACAAATTAAATTTTTCATTGTCAATTCACCCATCTTTGTTTTTTAACTTTGAAAAGCTAATGTGTCTTGTTACAATGACAATTATTAAGCTAAAGAAAGGAACTTCCCTTCAAGCAGTAGCTTCTTTTCTTGTTCTTTTCCACATGAAGAGAGCTTTAAAATTACTGACATGGATGTCAGAACCTACCTGAATTTATAAAAAATCTTTCTGTATAACACTTAAAACCAAGATTGATAAATTCTACTTCATGTTCACATATCCTATCCCAGAATTTCTTAAAGAATATTTGGAAACAACTGCAAAAAGTTGACAGCCCCAAATCAGCCCTTCAGAAATCTGACTATGAATCTACAAATGCATAAAAGTTATTTTATGTGAGGTATGATCAGTTCTTGTGTTATTTCAGTGATTATTTAAGGACAGGCTTTGAAAATGCCATTTCTGGATCCATCAGTGTACAAGAAACAGGCATGTACTTCTAAATATGGTAGAAATGGCTGCTTTCTATACTTCGAGGTATTTTTTTTTTAATCTTAGGAACCAATATGTTTTTAGAAATCATATAGTAACGATTTACTTATTAACAGCTTCCTTTAACCAACTTGTACTGTGATGCATTAAGCTGTGTTTTTGAGGAAACAAGATTATCATACGTATTTCTGCCTTTCCAGGAGTTTAGATGAAATTCATCAAATGAGAAGATCACGTTCTCCAACTAGACACCATGATGCCTCCAGAACTCCAGTTGATTACAGATCCAGAGATGTGGATAGTCAGTATTTGTCTGATCAAGAAAGGTACATCGTCAGTCTGAAACAACTTGGAAACAAGTTTAGATATGTCTTTGTTGGCTTGCCCAATTTTCAAGTATTCAGTAGAAACATGACTGAAAGTAATGGGGAAGGGAGAGAAATAATCCTGACCGAAAAATCCAGTGCCATGGTTAAATTATCTAGGCCTCTTGTTTTGGTAAAACTGTGCTCTGGATTGACAATAATAGCAGGTATATAGACCAGCGGTTCTTAGGTTTTTGTCCTCAAGTATTCTGCTCTTTGTTTCATGAATGATGCCCAGACATTTTTGCTAGAAAACCATAAATCTACATGTATGTCCTCGCAATTCTTTTAACTCAGAATTTATCTGTTACAGTAGTCAGCAAAATACCAGACATCAGTCCCTACTAGTTAGGAATTGCATATGCTGTGATTGCATTCCTATTCTTACAGATTTTGGACATCTCACAGCATCTTATTACATCTTATGTAATATTCTGAACAACTTGGTACAGTACCCAAGCATAGTAAGGATAACTGCTGTGCTTGTAGTTAGCAAAAATCTCCAGTCTGTGTGTGACATACACATCTCTCCCTGGAATACATGCAGTGGCTACACTCCTCACAGAATGCTTGGTCTCTCCTAGTAGGCATGATTTTTAGATATCTAAGAATATATTCTAATAAAATGGAAGAAAATGAGTATTTCTGTGTAGTATATACCTGAAAAAAAGTTTAAAAAGGTAATTCAGTTTGGTATTTTGGAAGCATAATGATGACAGTCACATAAATTACCAATGGTTTAGCATTGTTTACATAAAAAAACCCTATATAGCCAAACAGTAATGGCAAACTTTTCCCCTTCATATAAGATGAATTGTCTTAGTAGTGTCTTTGGATTACTTTTTTCAGTAAGATACTATTTTTTATGAGTAAGCATGACAAAACCTTTCCAAAGTAAATTCCATACAGAACATACCTTTCATAGTGATGTGAAAACGTGTGAAGAATAAACCATAAAAATCTCTGGAACTCTTTGTCCAGTTTTGAAGCAACATAGCAATTGAATAACAGATGATATTTGCAGTTAAACTAGCTCAGTTTTGTATGTGAACTTGTCTGTTTTGCTTTTTTTAGTGTGGTAACATACATATAGGAATTAATGAGTTACTTGGAATATTTTAAAATTCAGCTTTGTAGGCAAGTATGTACAGAATTGTCTAAGTTGAATTGTTGTACTGAACTTATTTCAGAGGTGAATTGAAATGCTTTTTAATAGTATTAGGCAGTTTTATAGTTAGGGTAATTCAAGTAATTTCCATTTGTTGCAAATGTTTTGTGTTATTATTTATTATAGGTAGTGATATATTTAAAAGATTCCTGAAGATATTTGTTGAAAAGATTTCTTTTTTAGCAGATCTGAAGAGGAAGAGACATAAAAAAGTAGCTTTTGTCAGTAATAATAAATCTAGACAGATAATTGTCTAGACATTTTTTTTTTTTGCAGTAAAGACTCAAATCATGGTATAAATGATGATATATGCATGGATTATTCCTGGAGAGCAGGGCTTGCATTGAGGCTGTCTTGGAGATGAGCCATCAGACCAGAGCCACAGCAGCAATTTGCTGCTGCATTTGTTCTTAGGAGTTAGACACAACCTTCAGTTATTTTCAATGTCAGAAAACATGTTGCAGAAGTTTAAAGATCAGATGTGAAGGATGCACATGGCCTATTTGCAGGATTTAAAGATGGGCCCATGTACTTAGTCTCCTTGAGCCTTGTCTGCACTGGTCTCCTTTTTCCCCATTTTCCTTTTAATCTTTCCCCCAGATTTATTCAGTTGTGGAGGCTGTTTAACTCTTGCAGGATTCACTGTCTTTTAGTATGTAAGAGCAGCATCATAGGGAAGATCAAAACCAGCTTTTTTTGAAGATGATTCTCTTCACATCCAAGGATTTTTTAAAAAAATCATTCAGCATTAGGTATTTGAATCAATAGTGGTATAAGTATTATGTGTTGTTCATTTACTGAATCCTTCATTGTAAAAGTGCACGTAGATGCCTGACTTAAACTTGGTTTAAAAGATTAGTAATTACCCAATAGTTACATGGCAGAAATTGCAGTTGCTAATTACTTTTAATAATTCTCTCAAAAATCTGTTATTGGACCCAAAGCAATAGGGAAAATTCTGAATAGATCTTTGTAAAAATAGTTATTATAGTCGTCTTGCTAAAGCATCTGGTGTGATAAATTTCCAGTGGAACTAATTTGTTCACTTTACCTTTTTTATATATATTTATATACATATATACACACGTGTGTATGGATGTATAAATATGTTAGGAAAACCTTTTTATTAGGAAATCTGGCTAAGCAAGATATTTTCTCTGAATTTAGAATCATAATCCAAGTTTCAAGGGCATGACCCTTAAATTTTTTTTTAGTGTTTCTTTTATTCCTAAATAAAATCTGTTAATGTGAGTAGAAAGCACTTATTTTGTAATACTGATATTTATTTTAAATATCTCCAAACCAATCTTAATTTGTTATGGAACTGTGGATATCTTCTTATATTATTGGTAGGTTACTGTGATGGATTCTTTTGCTTTGTTTTTTGTTTTTTGTTTTTCGTTTCATATTACTTTTTGCCTTGGGGCAATTATAATAGATGCTCTTTGGCTCAGCACAGGTTGAGTAAATATTAAGAAGCTTATGATTTGGTGTGGACTTTGCATCTACTTTGCCACTCTTAAGAAAGTGATAACTTTTTTCCTTAGAATACATGTTTATTTGTAATTTGGAAACCTGCATATAAATTTTGTCAGTCCTCTGAGCTTATGAATGGAAGTCTTGCTTAAGAAAGACCCAACAAAAACCCAATTGAGTTCATTATAATGAATTTCATGATAATGAATTCATTATAATACATTTTGTTGCATCAAAATCAGGCTAGTGGTTCCAGATGCAAACTTAAATCTCACACGTCACTCACAAGCTGTTGTTTCGAGCTGCCTAATTTAGAATTGTAGGTATTTTCTCTACTACATCAATTAAATTGGTTATTTTATAATGGTATGAAGCACAAAACACATTGAACTACTGCTGCCTTATCTATTTTGTAATGTTTTCTCTCTTTGTCACCATAGTACTTCATATGATTCCTTGTTTTTTTTAAATAACATGTTTCCATGTAGCTTAGCTTTAATTTCATATTTATGATAATAAGGAGGTTTAGAGCTTGATCTTTCCAATTGTGTTGAAGGGCATAAAACTACAAGATTAGTTCAAGGGATATTTCATATCATGGTCATATTTACCATAGGCATAAATATGTGTTTATTTTACCATCTTGCTCTGTATTGTGTATGGTTACAGTAAATTAAAAATAAAATTGACAGCTGATTTTCTTAATTGGAAACAATAAGAAAAATCTGATGGCTGACTAGCAATATTTTAATTCCTTTAGTATTGCATTACAAAATACTGTCAAGAGCTATGAGTCAGAATTTATATTTGTCCAACAGTAATATTTCCATTGAACACATATTTTTGTTTTTTTCCCAGAAGGGTGACTAGTTACTCTTCTGATAAACTGATCTGCATCTGATCTGCAGTAAATTAGTAGCAAACCCTCCTTGCTTTTACTTCTATGTTTTTGTGGCTTAGAAAGGGGAAAAAAGAAATCCCAAACCAACTTTTTTTTTTTTTCCTAAAGTATTTCTTCATTAATTAGTTAATGAGAAAGGAGATTATTAGAGAAATATAGCTGTTTTGTGGATTGCTTTTGTCATGAAGAGCTCTGAAACAGTACGTCTTTTAAAAGGAGAAACCCTACAAAATTAGGTGCCATGCTAAAAGGAATTTGTTGAAAATGTAGTTATCAAAGGCTCATATTCTTTGAGAAGTGCAGTCTGGGTTTGAACATAATGAAACCATCTATCTGGGTGGATGCTTCTTGTTTCTTTTGTTTTCATTTGCATATCATTGGCATAACCCATGTCATCTAATGCTTCATGATTATATCTGTTTCACTCACCACCCATCCTGTCTGTGCAGTGAGCTTCTTATGCTGCCCAGAGCAAAACGAGGAAGAAGTGCAGAGTGCCTACATACCATCAGGTAACTACAGCAATTCGGTAACCAGGAACGCATCTGGTTAGTTGTCTATACTTTGTCTGCCCAACTTTTTTCCATAGCTGTATTTATTCTCTGTAAGTAAAGATCTTCCTAGTACGTTGTGACCGAGGTGTCACTTGTTCTTTTCTGTTCGTTTGAATTCGTACTGAGATGTGCATATATGTTTGTGAACTTCAGTAGTAGAGATTAAAGCAGGTGAAGAAATTCTGATTTGGCAGTTGTTTTTTGTGGTAGATATTCTGTCTAGTCACAGAGTCCTGATCTCCCAATGCATGACAGTGTTCTTTTAATTTCAAACATCCCTTTTTTGTTGTTATTGTATTTTCTTTTGTTTGTATTTCTATATCACAGCCATGCACAAGCCAACAATCTTTACTTGTGACAATCTCATACTGATTTTGGTCACCTGTAGAGAAAGAACAATAATTAATGAGGGCTCACTGGGAACCCCAGATTTGACGTGTCTCATATTACTTGATTTTATGTGCACAAATTGTGCTATGAATTAGATCCAGGCATAAACTTTGTAGATTGGACTTATCTTCAGTCTTCATTAATTTCTTGTTCCAAAGCTTGGAGCTCCCTGTGTTGAAATTTCCCAATGTTGTGAAACTAAAGTGGACTGAAATATCTTTATCTAGCAAATCTAATTCTACCCTCCTCCCCCTCCCTTTATTTTTTCATCATGTCTGTTAACCTTGTAAAAAATACATGTCAGATTGTGTAGAAAACCTTCCTTTTAGAATCATTATAATACAAGTTGAAGTATTGAATCATTATAATATAAGTTGAAGTAGTTAACCTTTGAACTACTTTCAAGATGCTGTGATGAGATTCTGTTAAAAGACATGATCGTATAAAGCTAAAACAATAAATACAAAAACTTTCAAAAACTCTGTGCAACAGTAAAGCTGTTAAATTAAAATTTAAATTTTATTACCAGTAGGAGTTTCATTCTTCATCTTAAAAAGCTTTTTCCTCAACATTTTAGGTTTTAAAGGTTAGTAATTTATTTCCTTCCCTGTTACTTTATGTCCATTTATTGTAATGTAATAGCAGTTTTTCCTGCCTCCTTCCTGTGGCCTTTCTCTTTCTGCTGTATCTTCTATAGCTTCATCTCCTTCTTGCCCTCAGCCCTGTCCTTGTTCCTTTCCATCTTAAAGATTATAATTTTATTAGACTTCTTCAATGACAGTGTTTAGATTCTCATTTCACTAAGTGTTGTATTGTGAACTTTTGATGCACTTTGCCTGGTCACTATAGATTTCCAGTAGTTTTACCAAACCTACTAACCATTCTGGACAGCTAAATAGCTAAAAATTGTGCATGGACAGCAGTAGAGTTATGTAAAAGCTACACAGAATTCAGAGAGTACAGCCTTTTATTGCCTTTTTCCTAATTTTTATTAATGCTGTTATTTTTTTTATTATCAAGAAAAGTAAGAAATTAACCCCTTTAAAATAACAGTAATAGTATGCTGTAAGACAGAATGGTACTTGTAATAATTTATTGAAGGTGAATATGAGGGCAATAGAAGACAAAAGACTGATTTTTCAGTTTAGCTCTGAGGCTTATAAAGCCTAGTCTAAGTTTGAATAATACCCAGAAAATTGCCAATATCCATCCTGGACTCAAAAGTCTCAAAAACCCTTTCAAGAAAAACTTGGTCTGCTTATTGGTTGCCATCTTTTGTCCTTTCTAACTTGGAGTGACCTTGCATTTATTCATGTTAGAAATGTTAGAAGGCTTTATCCTGTTTTTCTAGACAGCTTGCTGAATATTTTTAAATTAATTGTCAAGACAGCTCCAGCATAAAATGGGAAAGAAATGCTATGGGGTTCATCTTAAATGAAAGAAATATTATTATGAAGTATCCAAAGCTGCAAAGTTAAGATACATGGTTAGTTAAATACACCAGTTAAGAATAATACTAGTCCTAGCTGTCTGACCTCTCTGTCTGTGTGCAGTCATTGAGTAGCAGCAGAAACAGTGGAAGGACATGTGTACCTGTGCTGTAGAACATGGGTTGCTCCATTCCATGTCTGAGGTCACACCCACTTTGATTGGCAATATCTACTAGTATGCCAGGATTAACTTCATGGACAACTATTTCTTTATTCCAACTTTGCAATATCACAGTGACCTCTGGTAGAGATGTCAACGGTGATGACAGCTAAACTTGTACAAGTAGGGTCAAAGCTCCTCTGTTAACTCCTTCAAGATTTTACAAACACTAGGGTTTTGAGATAGAGAGTTGTCTTATCTCTCTGTGGCCCAGAGAGGTTTGTAGTGTTGATCTGCTGTGCCTAGGTCCAAGCCTTAACAGGAATCACAATGTCCTTTTGGGACAGACTGTTCTTGAAGCTGCAAAATCCTTGATGCTGCTGGTTCTTCTGCTAATAGCACCACACCTGTGTCCTGGTAGGGCATGTGAAAGATTGTTAGAACATGGTTATTAGCCTTTAACCATTAAATGGTTGTGATTCCCCTTTGGCAGCCATTGTCTGCCTTTAAATGTCTCACTTGTTCATTGGGTAGAGTTAGATGATAAAGCAAACATCTCCTGTTCTAAAATCTCATGTACTGTAAGCGATGATATTAGACAGTTGTCCTATAGCATCTTGTAGTTGTGCTGTGCTGGCTGATACAGTAGACCTCCTACTTTTTCTTAATTGGCATATTATTAATAACACTATTAGATTTTGAAGCTTATACCCCACTTCAAAAAGACTTCCACATTCAAAAATGTCAGATGTTGATGCATCTATAATTGAATTTGTGATACTATATATCTGTATATATATCAAGCTTTTCAGGCTTAGCTTATGAAAAGGTTGAAGTCCCTGTAGATCTAAAAAGGCATTACTGAGAAAAATAAACAGCAATTTTAATAACAACCTAGTCCTTTACATCAGCTTGTATATTTTAATTTCAAATCTCTAAAAAGGGGAATTTAGATTACTGTCATTACAAGAAAATAATCTGAGCTGTGCTAGTATTGTCATGAGTTCATGGACTGTGTTAACAAAAGTGTAAATACAAGAACTTGTCCCCCAGACAGCTGTCACAGCAGCTGAGCTGAGAAAAACATATGCTGAGAAATCTACTCATTAGAGCTGTTACATATAGTAGAATATTATGCATTTATTTTACGTTCTGGTTGGTCTTGCCTTTCTTTTACCTGTTTTTATTTCTGGCATGTTTTTGTGTTGTTCTTTTTTCTTTTCTGTTCCACTACATTCAAGAAGTTCTGTTAGGCACTATAAAACATTGCCACCCAAGATGCCTTTACTAGCAAATGGTACTCATTGGAACCTATACAGGTAAGAATTTTTCAGAGTCCTCCTGAGGTAGTTAGATCCTTTTTGAAAAATAAATACTTTTACCTTGTTAAATAAATAAATAAATAAAATAATTGAAGTGCTTCATACAGTTTTTATAACTGAGAGTTAAAATATATAATCCTAAAATAACTTCATATAACTGTCTAAAATAACCCCTACATTACCAAAGGAAAAAAACCAACAAACACAAAACACAAACAATGTTGTTATAGGTAGAACTTTTTTCACTGTTAAAACTATGTGTTGCATGTTTTTTCTTTGTTATGTGCTTTTGTTTCTGTGTATTATTTTGATTACGTGTTGAATTTGTTTTCATTTTGTTCAAATAATTTTAATTTACAAAGCTCAACTCTTCCTGCATGTGCTAAGACCAAATCAGTGATTAGACAGGATATTTCACTTCTTCATGATTGCCTTAATTCACGAATACCGAAATTTGGAGATGATCTACTGGTTAGGTAAGAAACTGAGGATTAATTCCCCTCTTCTGTTTGGTACCTCATATGGATTTGCAGAATAAATGAGCTTCACTGTAAAGTGATTTCATATGCTAAGTAGTGTACCACATCCTTTTATGTTGGCCTTAGATTTACTGCTGTTAATGAGGATTGATATTTATTGTTTGGTATTTCTCATTCCACTTCCTTACAAGTAGGTGTTGGTCTGTCTTACTCAGTTTTAAACATTTCAATGATTTTAGCAAAAAAAAAAATTCTAGCAGTCTTTAGTTTGCTTTTATCTTCTAAACAAATCTTGGCACTGTCATCCAGTCAACTCTTTTACATTTTCTTTAATTAAGTCATTGTGATGCTACATTTTCTGTAAAGAGAGCATTATTTTATGAGTTAATATCTAACATTGTATTCCTTTCTTTGTTTTCTTTTTCTTTCTCTTCTACCATTGGATGCAATGCACTGGCACTAGTGAACTACAGCCCTCCCTTGACAGGGCTAGGAGTGCTAGTACCAACTGCTTGAGACCAGATACTAGTTTGCATTCACCAGAACGAGAAAGGTATAAAATAAAACCTTACAAATTTCTTGTCATCTGTGCTGGTGATCTTTATCAGTTTTGTTTTTCTTCATATGAGTATTTTACATTCTTGTACATTCATGTCTGCTTTGGTATTTGTAGACTTTTTTGCTCCTTTATTCATGTATGTCATGTAAATTGTGTGTTGGGCAAACTGCTTTTGGCTTCTTCCCTTGTTTTAATTCAAGCTGATGTCATTTTTCACAAAGTCCTCAGTATGCTGATAATAGCATCGCCATGTTAAGTATTTTGACAAAGCCTCACTTGGTTGTTAATCTTCATCATCATTTGCCAAAAATTGTTACATTTGTTTCTTGTCTGTTCTGTGGACTGCTAGTAAAGCGGTGACATAATTTATAAATTATGACAAAATCGTCATATTTCAAACCAGAATTTTAGTTTTCATAGTGATGCGTTTCCTACAAAATAGCCAAACTTCATTGATTTCCTAATCTGTTGCATCTACTTTTGCAATTACAAAGCAAAAATCACTCCATTGTATTTTTTCACTCTGTGACATTACACAAAGGCTCATGTAGGTCTTAAGAAGCCACGTTTACAATTTAAATTAAATATTGATGTGTCACATATATTGTGCAGACATTTTATGGATGCTTTCTGAATTTTTAGTATAAGCGCTTCATTTAAAATCTTAGGTGAACCAAATACTACTAGTTTTTTTGACAGATGGGATTTTTCCACACCTTTTTCATCACCTTCTATGTTTTTAGCTAAGAACTATAAGATTTTAGAGGGAGATTTTAGTTTCACTAAAGGCAGTAATAGGCTCCCATTGAGTGGGAATATGTTGGTATTATAATTTCTTCTGTACAATTCATATTTAACTGATGTGGCAGTTAATAATACAAAGTGGCTTTGTCAGTCAACCCACAGTGTGGTGGTTATAACAGTTGCATCATTTTTATTATTATGGGAGAGGACTGGTGAAGAAAGGCAGTAAGAATATACTTTTCTCTTTGAGATAAGATTTCTCCTGACTTTTTTGTGAAATTTCCCTTTCCCACTTCCCACTGTAGCTTGACTGAAACTTTACTCTTCCCAAGTTGTGCCCTCATTGCAGAGAAGTGACTAAAGTTCTGCTGAGAGATCTCAGATGGATCTACACTAGTTCATTCCTTTATAAGATGGAGGTCAAGATAACCATAGCTAATATATACATGGTTATTAAAAAAAGTATGAGAGAAATATGGCCACTCAGAATGAAGTACAGGATATCACTCTAGATTTTTTTTTTAAAATACTGTAGCATCATATTAATAACTGTAGATATACAGCTGTATTAATCTGCAAGCAGCCATTTAACGTAATAACATCCGGACATGAGCAGGATATGTTTTCTACTTTTATCTCAAGATGCCATCCATCAAGTTGAGTGTTCAATGAAACAGTAACTGCCAATTGTAAACTATTAGTTAAAATATTATACTCAGAGCTACACCTATCACTGATGTTAACTAGTTCTGTTATTTCTTTGTAATTCATGTCCAGCAACTACTGTCCAATAGGCATTGCACAAAGTCTGCAGCATTTTTCCTTAGCTCATTGTAAAGAAAAATGGTTAGGCTATGTCAAAGGTCTCTAGTTAAAAGTCTCTAATGCTAAAATGTGTAGTAAACACGTTTTTTTGCCAAATCATCAATGGACCTGATCTAGAAAATTTGTCCATCACTTTTACTTCTTTGCTTCAAGAAGTCCTAAATAGGTGCTTTTGACTTGAGATCCTTCATGGGGGTGCAGAAAAGCTTTTTATTAGGAACTTATGTTCAGATTTTCTGTTAGGGTTTTGTTAAAAATAATAAGAGCTGTGTGGCTCACACAGAGGATTAAGGACATAGAGTGTTTTTTTTTCTTTCAACGTAGATGCACAATTTTTGGAGGAAGATGTTAAATTTAATGTATTAAAACCAGCAAATTAATCTTTGGGGTTTTTTCTGGGGGGAAGCTAATTTTAGAAGATATAGTTCTCCACTGTTCGATGTATCTGCTTACACTTCCACATGAGGTTAGTGATCATTTGAGTGTCATGATAGAGGAGTCTTTAGTTTGAAGAATAGTTAAGTTCAAGGTATGTGGAAAGCAATTTGTTTCTGTTCTGGTCAAGATGAGAGTAAAGGATTTAAAGTACATTAAGGTAGGTTAAACAGTAGGAAAGCTCTTTTTGAAAGCGGATATAATGAAACACTGTAATAGAAGATAAGGAAAAGGTTGTCTGGGCTTCGGTATTGGAGACTAAGAAGAGAATAGACAAGGTGTCAGGTGTAGAGTTGGTCCTGCTTGTAGCAAAGAGAAACACTATATGGTTTTGTGAAGTCAAATCTATATAGCGCCACTTTATTATTACTTTATTTGAGGGATCTGTGTTGCAGGCTGTTAGTTGTTTTAATGATTTGCACATCCCCAAAGGAATTATAGACTTTATTTTAAAATTTAGACTGCTAGCCCTCAAAATACAGACTTCTAAATGTGATATGTATTTTCTTCTACAAGATCATGAGTACACTCACCTATGGAAAATTATTTCTACTTATTCCCCACAAACATTTTGTTTCAGAGGGTATAAATTAGCTTGTATTTAAGATCAACAGTTTAAATTGTCCACTTGAGGTTTTTTTAACAAAATGGCATTGGCTGTGTGTAACTGAGGGACGACAGACAGGACAGACCCTATTTCTCCATGTCTGTGTTTTGTTACAAATAGTTCTGATCCTCAGTCTCTACACAATGTTATTAATGTAATTTGGAGTGGTTGGAGGAGTTACTGGGTTTCAAGATGCTGCTTTGCCAGTAAAAGTAATTTTGTTGACCCACCTATGCTAGGAGAAGAATACTTTCAGCAGCATATATGAATTTGGGATATATGTCGTTAGTTGCACTAAACCAAAAAACCAAAATAACAACAAGAAAAAAGATGTCTTTTCTCCTGCTATAAGCTTCATCATTGGAACAAGGAAATTCCATATAACTTGACTGGCAAACTAACCTTGCTCTGACAGGGGCCTGACAAGGTATTTTTGGTAAATGGAATGATATGACACAGAACTTAATCCTTCATGTATTCCTCTTTGGCACAGTATGCTCGAAAATACAAAAAAAAATATCCAGCCCCTACTAATAGATCTATACAGTTGTACCATGACTTCTCTTTTTAAAAAATATGGGTTTTTTTTCCCCTTCCATTTTTTCCAAGACATTTGTTTTTTTTTTCTCAAGATTATTGTCTTGTTAAAATTCCTGTGATGATCTATAAGGCATATGTTACTTTATAATATAGCCATAATTATCCTTTAATGCCATTGAAAATGTTTTTGTGGCTACTACTTCCCTTAGTATGATTTTTTTTTAAATTCTTCTTTTCACTGTGTCTCCAAATTTCTGCTTTTTTTCTTTGTAAATTTGATATAATTTCTTTAGAACTGAGAAATTTTTTTTCGACCCTCAACCTTCAGTCCAGAAGGTGTGAGATTTAAATGCAGTGATTTCTCATCATAATAACATCTTCCCCAGGTTGATACAGAATTGCAGCCAATGGTACTTACTTAATAATACACAGAGTGGCTTTTAGTCTACCTTCTGATTTTCTTGTGTTACAAGCTATTACTGAGCATATTAGCAGATAGCAAACGAGCAGTTGTACGGATCAGTACTGCTGGTGTGCTTTGGTCCTGAGAGGTCAGTTAGTGGGAATCTGAGGAAATGAAACAGGAGCATGGCCCAGGGATTAGTTCATGTACAACAGGGCCAGCACATCTGCCAAATGCCGCCCAGCAGCTGTGGTAGGTTTGTTCTGAGGTGCTTTGCTGCAGTAGGAATCAAAACATTTCAGGATGTTTGGTATCAGCTGGTCATTACCACCTATACAAGATGCAAAGCAGTTACTTGTTACCTCAGCATAAATAGATAACAGAGAAGTTGGAGCTGTTGCTTGTTCCAGTTAAGACCTGTCCTGACTCCCTGTTGATTTTAATAAGGTTTTTTATTAAGTGTTATGATATTAAGTGTTTATATTGCAGGCCTTGACCAGTTATGTTGTTTATCTCCATTTACTTCTAAAATAATGTTTGCTTTAGGTATGCAATGTTACTGTGTTTCCAGTTCTTTTGAACCATGTAAAGGAATAGGTTCTTGCATGTTTGTCTACATCGTACTGTGGCTCATGGTCATTTAACATTCAGTGAAAGAAAGCATGTTCTCAAAGCTCATATTGCACGGCCTAGTTAATTCTGTCAAATGCTGTTTAATATTTGTAGCGGATATCAGCATATTAAGGGCTTTGACTGAGTGCATTGATGCATTAACATTTTCTTTAACTCTTACTTTGAAGAGAAAAAGAAACTAACTACTAACAACTTGTTTCATCTTGAAACTTCTGAAAGATCTACCTAACTCTGATCTCCTTGAAACCTTTGTTATTTGCATGTTCCATAAATCAAACCCCTTCCTTAATAAATGGACTGGAAGAATGCCTCAGAAAGTGAAATATTTTATATTAATGCAGAATTTTTGTGAACATCTTGCTGCTTGTAAATTAATCAGTATTTTTTGATTTTGTAAATGTTGTACATACACGTTCTATTACAGCCACATAACATCCCAACAAAATAAGCAGCACAAGCTTGTAGTATAGTATATAGGATTCTAAATTAAACCTTCTTTTTCAAGAAACAAAATAATGTAAGACACTAGTTCAGGTCCTTTCTCTTAAATTTAATTATATGACATAATCTGTTGGCCTGTACTGCATGAATACAGAACAGGAAGCTGCCTGCACACGCTTTCAATATATATTTTTAAATGAGAAACAATTACCCAGGACTTGTACCCAAATGTGTGCTGCTAATTAATTTACTTTTACTGTCTTATTGCATTCCAGAAAAAGGTCACTTTATACCTTGGAATTTTTCTGGTAATTCATAGTGCTACATTTTTTCTGAGAATACATTTTTCCTTGCAAACAACTAGGAGAGATTGCCATAACAAAATAGCAGCCAGCAGTCAACAGAAAATGACCATGATATAATCTTTGAAACATTCTTCTCATTTGAAATTATGACTTTCTCTGCCAAGGACAGGGTTTTAGATTGTCTGGCATTTGAGAATATTTGAAAACTTAATGGTAAACTATGTAAAAGATTTATATCAGTCTAAATTCTGCATCTTTGGGAATCCATTCTCTTTGTTTCAGCTGTAATGTTTCTACAGTAAGCAGCCATAAGAGTATTATACTTGGGAATTGGAAAAACATTAGCAAAAATAATTAAATTACATATTTTCATTACTTTTTGGGGTATTTTTTCCAGTCCCAAATCCCGTATATTTAATTTTATCACAAACTAAACATCCTATTTTTTTCCTGTTTTATTGAATGGGCAAACAGGGGTAGATGGTCCCCCTCCCTAGAGAGGAGCCGACCTACTAGTCCCAGGATTCATATCCAGCATGCATCTCCGGAGGATGACAGGTACTAGTCAACTCCTCCCAGCTGAAAAGTGGTTTACTGCATCTTGCACTCTTAGAGGGGTATACTGAAATTTAAAAATATGCATATATGTAAAAAGAGACTTAAAACCTCCAAAAGCCCAAAATATAACAGCAGCTTAGATACCATCTCTGCATTATGCTGAAATGTTATAAAGCACCTGTGAGTTAATGTCAAGTTTTCTGTTTACCTGAATGGTCACAAACCATGAAATAAGATGTCTAATATAAGAGAACATCATCTGCGTTAACGTTCTGTAGCCTGTTTTTACTTGCTTCTGAAAATGTTGGTGGTGTTTTAACTGTGGTGCTTTATAATATGACAAATATTTGTTGTAGAGCCTGTTCTTGTCTAGGTGTTTTTATTTTTATTGTTTGTTTGTTTGTTTCCCTTTTTAAACAACTTTTCCAAAGGGGAAAAAAAAACCCCACAAACTGATGTGTTGGAAGTCTTGGTAACACTTGCTAGTTGATGTATGTAAAATTGGCTTTGTTCGTAAATTCTGTCCTAAATCAGGATGTTCTCAATGGAGCAGGTTTTCCTAACAAGGTAGGTTTTGTTCCAAAACACTGGTGCTTTAAATAAACTCTTATGATGAATACCACCTGTGATTATTAGAAGTGTACCTTTGGTTTTTTCTTGTCGTTGATTTTCTACTCAAGACAGTTTTGGTATTCCATTGGTTTGGCAGTAGTAAATTTTTATTTCTTTTTTTCCAGATAGATCTGGGGCTTTTTAAATAGGCACTACTGTTTCTACTGAGATGCAAATTCAAAATTTTATCTTACAACTTTTTGTGTTACAGTAAATGACAGAATACAGATGTTTCATGTAAATAATCTAAACATTTGTAAGCTCCTATGAAGTTACACTTGAAACTGTAAGACTGGTATATGCATGTGCAATACAAAATAATAGCCCACCTTGTAGGTAGAAACAGTATTAGTGAGGGAATCAAAGGTGCTTTTATGTTTGTTTTCTACTCTTTAAGTTTACATTCATTCTGATTCATTTCCCATAGCTTTGGTCATTGGTCAACACCACTCAGTTCTAGAATTTACACATTTTATATATTATTTGTTTTTTATATATATATATTATGTATACATTATAATATATGTTATATATTTTTAAGATGTGCTTCTCTCAGTTTGACTGCTGATGCAGTGAGTGTCTGCTGGATTAGCTTGAGTAACTAACTAGCTGCTTGTCACTGCTTTCAAATCATATTTTCACAGATTAATTGACTTTGACAGATGTCACCTTACTCTTAATTTGAGTACATGCCAGATTTAGCTTACAAATTGTCCCAATTTGCATATAAGCTGCAGTCCAGAAGATCTATTTCTGAACACATTTCTTAAATGTATGACTTTTGCATTCTTTCTAATTTTGAGAATTTAAATTCAATTTTTGCAACATGGTATTTATTGGTAATGATTCATAACAAATTTGAGTAAGGATCTTGTCACGATTGGTATTATTCTGGAATTCAGTGAGTTGCCATTTCAGAAGAAGTTACTTCTTGATATACCTTGACAAGATGAAGACCCAGGTTGTGTTATTTCAGTGTTAAAATTAACAAGTGTTTGGTTCGTATCATGTATTTCATTTAAGACTTTTGAATTTGATAGTATCATTGCTGGGAGGTATTTTTTGTTTTATATTAGCAATTGGAATCAAAAAGTCTCTCTGAAATGAAAAACTTTCTGGTAACTGGAGAACTGTGAAAAACTGAAATTGTAAGTGAGGATAAAACAAGGAGAATAAATGTTGAGCGTTTATGTAGGTGTGTTCTTTTTGAGAAGTCTGCATTTAATTTCAGCATATAACCAAGACCAGAAAAGGAAGCCCTTAAAAAAATTAATTCTCAAATGCTTTCCATTAAGAGATGCAGCTTCTGTTTCATTCATGCATCTGGAAGAATGCTTGTCCAAGTACCCTTCTGGTACTTTCACAAAGATAACTTGAGGTGTGCTGTGCATTGCCGGTGGCAGAGTGTTTTGGCATGGATCATCCCTTTGTGTCTTTCCAGCAACACTATGTGACTTGATCAGGGAGGCAATTTTGCAAGATATGAAATGCCAGGAGTGAGTGTGAGGAGCTACCAAGCCTTGAGGGTAGTTGTGACCTCCCAGCTCACATACTTTGTAGATCCAACCCTGCAGAAATATTCAGAAAAAATCAGAAAGTATAAGGAACATGACATTCTTGATGACTATAGGGCTACATAAATGAGCAGACTCACTGCAGACCCCTGGGGTCTCTTGTGCAAGTCAGTAATGTACAATTTCAAACATTAGATGCTTAATTTTATTAACCACTTTAGGAGTAGTAATTTTTAATTTTTATAAGAATGTTTTATTTCTGTATAGAAATTTTGTTTGCACTCAACAGTGATAAGTATTTTCAGGCACATGGGTCTTTGGAACATGAACTGTGAATAACTTGTCTGTATATAGAATAAAATATATATAGTACTTGTTTCTTGTGACAGTTGGTAGATCTATGACCTTAAGAGAAATGTTAGCATTTCTACACCATAATGGAGGTATACATAAAAATTTATTACAGGTTATTGAGATTATTGAACACCTTCAGCGGAAAAGAAAATGATACAGAAATATTCTGAAATTTATTTGAATCTTTTTTTAAAAAGCAAGTCACCCTATTTTGCTATTGAATTGTTAATTATTACTGTATCAGACTGGCTGGGAACAGAATATCAAGCTTTCATCAAAATACCTGAAATCATGAAATTTAGTTACATTTTCAGGAGAATTCCACAATATAATGACAAAGTACACATTTTCCGTATTCAATTTCTGTGTAGGTTTATATGTTGATCTAATGAACAATATTGTAGATTAAATCTTAAGAAGGATAATGGCTCCTATTAATGCACAGTGCTTTTCTTCAGCATGTAAAGTATAAATTACTTTTAAAAATAATTGTTGTGACTTTATTGCATCTTTGATTGTTGCTATTATGTCTAAAAATGTTATCATTTCCTAAATTGTATGGATTACATCAATACCAGGGAAATAAGAAATATAGCCTTTCTCAGCAGATAGTGCCCTAATGCTTTTGGTTTATGTATTTGACTGCATGTCTGCACCTTCACTGCATGTGATCATTTCTTGTTTCTGCTCATTCTATCAAATTCACATCCATGATTCCAAATTTTGTGAAGAACAAGGACGCTGGAGTCTTGCATTCCAAAACAGGACAGTGTAGACCACCTAAGTGCTAAACCTGGAGCAGCACAGAGGTATCCTTATTTGCTCAAATTATAGTTCCAAGTAAATGAGGCTTTGGTTGTAGTAAATTCTTCATGTGCTCTGCATAATACTTTCACATCTGTAGTTTTTTTCTCCTTTTATTTGTAAGTACATATATGCATGTATTGTTTGTAGATAATATTTAAATGCCTTTAACATATATTTAAGGGGTAACTTTGAGTATGACATGAGTGTTCTTATCCCCAGTGCACTCTTTGTACATTGTATGTGGGCATGAAAGGACGCCTGCCTGTTAAAGATGTACCTGTCAGTGCCCAGAGTGTGCCCAAGCTGAGCCAGGACTGAGTGCTGAAACAGGCTGTTGAGCTGTATGGAATTGTATACAAGCAGCATGATCTTAGCAAGAGGAATTGAACAGAAAGGAAATAGTGATTTTAAACCTCTTTCTAATGTGTGCTGATCACAAGAACAGCACAGAGAGAAGAGAAATAAGTATATTCAGCTCACTAGTGCTAGATATTACTTTGTCACTTTTCACAGGAGAGCATGTCCTACTCTCAGCTTTTCCATCCTACAAAGAGCAGCCACTATCTGGTCTTTTTAGCCATTGCACATACTGTGACAATCTAAGCAACTGACATAAAGTGTAAGAGGAAAAAAAGCCCCATAACAAACCAAACAGAAAATGAAGAGCAAGACATCATTTGAGTGATAATGCTGCTGTGTTCAGTGTATCTAACCATGACTTTACATACGTTGCTAACCTTAAGGTTTTAAGGAAATCTGCTGCATTTAATATGTGTTTCCCTGCATCTCCACCTTGTATTTCTCCTGGTAAAGAAAAGCATTTAAAAGTAATGAGAATATTAAAAAATAAATAGAAAATTGTTTGAGGACAAAGAGGATTTTAGTTTTTAATCCAAGATACTACTTTTTGGTTAGAAAATACGGTATTTTAAAACCCAGAAAGCATCAGATAATGAACTCTGCAGATGCAAAAACATTTAGTGTTTTGCTGCAGTATTTTCTTTGTTGTGGAGGATACTGCATCACAATATAATTCTCATCAAATATTGCAGTGGGTACAAATAGTGAAAATCCACTGTGATTATATTCTTTGGGTAGAATTTGCTGTTGCAGCTGTTTACGTATCTTCCAATTCAGACACTGGATTACTCTTTATAACTACAAATATTTAAAATGAAAAAACAATTTTTGAAAAATACTGGGTTTATCTATTTGTTTTGCCCACAGTAATTCTTTTATGGCTTAATAGATGATATTTTTTATACTATCACAAGTTCCTATGCATGTGTCTTGCACCAGTGTAAGATATAGGTTTGAGTGTGTCAACATTTCTGGTTTATCAATGAATAATCATCACTCCCTGGTTTTGACCACTCTTGAAATACTGTGTGTACCCTTTGTTCTATAAAACTAATATATGCTAATGGTTATCAGAGATTTAAAATTGTAAATGCTCACATACTATGGATAGTAATGAAAATTTTGGGACACACAACACTTGCAGAGATTTTCCTAGGCTATTTATAGTCTTGGGTCATAATAACAAAACATGCTTTAGCTTGATATTACTTATATTAATTATATTACTGTTCATTATTCTTATTTTCTATCGGAGTAAATTATTAGATTGTCAGAGGTAATTAATGCCTCACTATCCAAATGCAGATGAATTTGAAAAAAGATTTATGTGGGGAAGGAGTGAAGTAAACTTCCAACATATTTGTATTGACTAGAAAAAAACAGGATTGTTTTAAAATGTTTTTCAAAAGCTTTAACAAGTTTTAATACAGTGAGATTTTTGAGAAGCCAAGTTTTTATTTAAAAGCAATTTTAAATGTTTAAATAGTATTTTCTGCTCCTTTCTGCAACATTTTTTTCCTTCTGTCTGCTCTGCAATTTATTTTCAAAAGTGTTTTGATGTGAGTGTCAAGAGAACTAAAAGGCCTCTGAGGAGGCATTGTTTCTAATTACATACAGCCTATGAAGCAGGAACTACTTGCACTGTTCAGTCAGGATTAAAATTATCTCTTCTGGTTTAGTACCTCATAACTTTCGTACCATCAGCCTCAATCAAACCTAATCAGGGCCATGTGTCTTAAACCTTGAGTCACTAGCCTGTTCATGAAGACACTTGTTACTTTTTCATCTGTCAGCCATTTCTGTTACTAGTTTTACAAGACATTAATAAATATATAACCTTCATTTGTTGGTATTCTTTTTCTTTTTTGTTTATTTCTTTTCTGACATGTCATTTCACAGGCAGTCCAGAAAAGTGGAAAGATATAGCAGCCAAAAACAAACTAGGAAAGGCTCCACAACTGAAACAGAAAGGTAGGATTGCTGATAAATGAGTAAACATCTCTTACAATCAATCTGATCCCAGCCTTTGGAATATACCTCTAATATGACTTTTGAAGTAGAAAATCCATGACAGTACCAAAAGCTATGTTGTTGTAATTTACAGTATTACTTACTTTTTATCTCTGTTGTTAGCATTGCTTGCTGTGTTGCATACATAGGGATTTTTCCCCATAATTGCAGATAACCTCAATGGTAAAGACTTGCAGTCCGTGCATTTTTTGAGTCAAAATCTGAGACCCATTGCCAGTATCTTAATCTCTGTAAAATATAATTCAGAAATGTGTAGCTTATTCATTAGCATGGGACTAACTGAAATACTTATTTAGCTGAAATAAGAGCAGTGAGGAGGGCGAGATCCTGCCTTTGTCAGAAACAGATTTATGTTATCTTGATTAGCAGAGGAGCAATGTACATCTGTTTACATTGTGAGGGTTGAAAAACTTCCATGAGCAACACAGAAACATTTTTATTTTCGATGAAAATGCACCTTATGTAGAAAAACTTCAGAGGTTTTAATTTATTTTACTGCTTCAAGTCCCAGATTATTGTTCCTGATCCAAAAGCAATGGTTATATTTTCCTTGGTTTCAATTGTTCTATTGCCACAACAGGCCAGCTGCTTTTTAAATTTAGATCAGAGAAATTTAAACCAAGGACAGTTTTGCCACTGAGATCACTAAAACCATTTTTCTCCCGTTTTTGTTCTAACTTTTGATGAAAAAGAGGAGCCACTGGGACTGAGGTCCCCAGGGGCTCACGTTCTTGGTACCATTCAGACTGTATGATTAGAAAGCTTGGCATGAAACTGAGAAGGAAGGTAAGGTAGGAAAAAGATATTAAATAAATGGGAGGGGGAAAAGTGGGAGCATAAACATAACTAGAAAGTATGACAACAGAAAGGATAAGCAAGGAAAATAAAATATAGGAGATTCTTATGGCAAAAGGGCAAAGGCAGTGAGAGACAGTGCCAGAATACCAAAGAAAATCCCACAACACTTGCAATTGGACAAATAAGTATATCTGTCTGTGTTTACATTTCAAACCTGGTATTTCAGTCTGTGAAAGTCTTTCTTCTGCAGATGTTAAGATCGCTATATAGATCAAAAATGTATACCTCGGTCAATCCTGTTTACTCAAATTAGTGTTTTACACTAATCTCAATAAATGGAAGGTGTAAATCTTAATCTTGAAATACTTAGAATTTCAGACATTGCAAGTGTTATATGAAACTGATTTGAAAGGACCGTGTTTATGAGGTGTTATGCTGAATATATCAGTAGCATATGGGCTTCACCACTGAGGATATGCAAGTAGTTAAATTTATTAAAAAGACACATTTTTGATGCTTGGGAAATACATTTCTGTACTTAAAAGGCTCAGGTCTGAAATGTTGAGATTTTTTTTTCCTGGATATTTCAAAACTTTTATTTTTTTTCCCATAAAGTACAAGTAAGGATTTAAGTTATATTAGAAACTGAGAAATACTGCTACAGTGTCTATTTACAGAATTTATATGGGATTTAATGGATTGGAATTTGAACTTCAGTCATTTCTGTGTCAAGATAAATTTGGCACTGATATAGTAATGACTGTGGTCACCACCTTGTGATAGTGTTTGGGGGTGAGGGTGTTGTTCATTTGGGGGTTTTTTTTGAGTTTTGGGTGATTTTTGGTTTTTAAAGCAGTGTGAAATCACTTTTCACAGGTTATTAGGAAAACTAACAACACCAAAAACATCTGTTATATTTTTATTCCCAAAGTTAAGCAAAGTTACTAAAAGTATGAGTCCCCATAGCTACATGTTTTCTTTCTGGGAGAGAAAAGCCAGCTCTGATTTCTGATGAGCTTAAGAGCAGTGAACTGAATGCAACAAGAGTACAGGGAAACATTAATCATGCTGCTTCTTTTTATGTCTCCATGGTACATGGTGTATGTTTGTGTTTCCATAAAATGATTCACTGCTACTAACTGTGAGACACAAACGTCTAAATAAATCTGAGTTCTATAGCTTTGTATTTTCATAGATAGAATGTTGCACCAGTGCCAGAAAGTTTTGATGATAGGACGGATGACTAACTTTCTTGTCAAATGTCAAATATAACTCGATTATTTCTTCCTGAAATAGCCATTTCTGTCTTAGATTTGGTCTTTATTTTGCAATTTGCAGATCTTCTCAACTATTACCTAAGCAGATTACTGGAG